>NW_024884833.1:12804834-12877173 GCF_019232065.1 Centrocercus urophasianus | reverse complement strand
TTTTACCCTTAGTTGTTCAGTACCTGAAGAAGTGGATGTTTTGAAGTTTAATTCCAAATTTGAGTCTGGAAACCTGCGCAAAGTCATTCAGATTAGAAAGTAAGATATTTCAGCTATTCTTTTTATGTGCAGGACCTTCCATTTTCTGTTTTTTTTTTTAAAAAAGATTTATTTCTTTTTGTTAATCTTTAGAAACGAGTATGATCTAATTCTGAACTCAGATATAAATAGCAATCATTATCATCAGTGGTTTTACTTTGAAGTCAGTGGAATGAAAACAGGCATCGGTTACCGTTTTAACATCATCAACTGTGAAAAGTCAAACAGTCAGTTTAACTACGGTAAGATATATTTCCCATTCTTTGAGAAGAAGCATGTAGAAAAGTATCTGGACTAGCCAGCTCATCTGGTCCATTCCTCCTCTCCCCTCTGTCTTCCTGGGAATCGGTACATTCATGTTTTTTTACAGATCATATTTTTTTTAAACAGGACTACTAGAGAATGTTTTGACAAATATCCATTAAAAAGAAAAAAAGGGTATCTGAAAACACCAGCCATTATTTCTAAAATAAGTTTTTGTTGTGAGTGAAGCCAAAACAAAACAATTCTCCTGGTGGCTGCAGCTACAGTGTGTCGTAAAATTCTTGTGGGAATGACACCACTGAGGCCTGTTGACCAGCACAGGTAGAGAATGACAGCTAATGTATTAAAATCACCTGAAAAGATGTATATTTTAAGAAGTGAAAGTAGATGAAGACCATCTCAGAGTTGTCCAATTGATAGGAAGAGAGTCACACTTGAGAAGGAAAGGCATCTAAATATTTGTATGAATATAGTCTGTTAATAAAGAGCATAGCTAGTTTGTAGACTTATGTAAAAATACTGATGTGCTCTGTTTCTGATAAGGTCTTGTTGAAGGTAAAGCATTAAAATGAGATGCATTTTTCCTTTAAGGTATGCAGCCACTTATGTATTCTGTTCAGGAGGCACTAAATTCTCGACCCTCTTGGACTCGTGTTGGGGCAGATATTTGTTACTATAAGTAAGTATGCCCATCAAACGTACAACAACACTTCTACTTTTAAGATTAGTATAGCTAGAAATTTTGAAGAAAAATGATTGCTTCTGACTTTAGATGATTATATTTTAGCAGTTTGGTTTTGAATACATTTTTATTTCTCAGTTACTACAGAGCATAACAGAAGTGAACAGAATATATAGAATCTTGTTTTTTTTTTTTTTTAGCACACAGCTAATGCTTAAGTAATTCATCTTTCATCAGATATTGCTACTATTCTAGAGAACCTGTTTATGAAATGCACACATACACGCTCAAACATTAATGGTGATATCCAGTAGTATTCACTAAGTGATGTTTGTGTTTTGTCTTTTGTTTTACATGGTGCAGTCATTCTAGAACAATCTTAAAAAACATAGGACGAGAAAATACAGCATTTAATTTTGCAACCTTTCTTGGTTAACAGCTGCTTGCTTCTTTTTGTTTGTTTGTGTATTCATATCTTTCTAATGTGGTATATGTGTATTCCTGCTATTGTGAAGTTTCTTTCCAGATTGTGGGAAGTAGTAGATTTAACCTGGATAAACAAAGAAGAGAAATAAAATCCCTTAAAATTTTATTCCTCTGTGTGTGTGCGTGTGTGTTAAAAATAATCAATGATAATGAATAGTATTCTTGTGTGTTTATTATCTTAATTGTACTCTTAGGAATCATTTTTCAAGAAGTTCAATTGCTGCTGGGGGTCAGAAAGGAAAATCTTATTACACAATTACATTTACAGTGACTTTTCAACATAGAGATGATGTCTGCTACTTTGCTTACCATTATCCCTATACGTACTCAACACTGAAGGTGAGAAGATCGTGATGTATTACATAAATATCTCTACTTTTGGACAATCTGGTATACGAGCATTCATTAGTGAATTTTTACTTCTTTCTGTAAAGTTCAAAATGCTGAGAGATTAAAATTGAGGATGTTCATAAAATATTAATATTTAGACTGGCAAGGAGTGAGGGTTATTCTAAGGAACAGTAGCTGGGGAAAAAAAAGTTAAAAAAATTATATTACTTTCAAAGGTTTTCCTGAGAATAATAAATTGTAATTGACTGGAAAACTATACAGAACCCAGCCCAGATTGATGGATTTGGCTGCAGATAACCTGTTTGTACTTTCAATCAGTAATATCAAAGCTAAGTGTGTAATTCTGAAAGAGACAAACAGACAGCCACCCACCCACCAGCGTGGAACAGACTGGCACTCGCATATAACATTCTACCAAAACTTACTTAAATCCCAAGTGTGGACACTCAACTCCCTTTCTTTGTCTTCAGCTGGTAAAGATTGCTTTAGCAGTGCAGACATCCTCCTTCACTAGATTCACAAGCATACATACATTTGCACCAAGCAAAACCTGCCATCTGTCTGTGCAATACTCTGGTCCCTCTTGCCCACTGTATAGACCTTCTGCTTGGAGGCTAGTGCAGCTGGATGCTTTCTAGCACATGAATGCACACACCCCATCATTACTGCAGTTCCTTCCAGGTACCAGCCTGTGTGTGTCTGCACGCTTGATCACCCTGCCTACACTGGCTACTGAAACTCAGTATCTAGTCCAGCCAGCACTTGCTGAAGCTTTGCTGTAGTTTTCTGGCTGATCAGTTAGTGCCTGGAGGCAATTGATCTTTGACATTGTTTGTGTTATATCTTGTCTCCCCTGTTTATCTCTTTTTGTTCCTGATTTTTGGGTCTGGTTTTATTTGTTATCTTCTTTTGCCCTGGAAACGTCTTCAATCAGGTAACTTAAATGAAGCAGATGTGCTCACCTTCCATATACCCTTGTAGTATAATCTGGAAGAAAATGAAAAGCTTAAACTCTGTGCCTTCTTCCTCAAAACAGTTGAAGAAACAGGGTACATAAAGAAAGGTATTCAGTTTGTTAGATATACAGAGAATGGTATTTGATGTTCAGAGTTATAATGGAAACTTTGACATTGTTTACAAAGATTAAAAAAAAAAGGATTAAGCAGGACATGGAATAGGTTGTCATAAATGATTGCAAAAGATTTGATGTTCTTTTTCATTATATTTCTGATGAAGATGCATCTTCAGAAGTTGGAATCTATGCACAACCCTCAACAGATATATTTTCGACAAGATGCTCTCTGTGAGACTCTGGCTGGCAACACATGTCATGTAGTCACTATTACAGCCATGCCAGAATCGAGTTACTATGAACATATCTGTCAATTCAGTAAGTACGATTTTTCTTTCTCAGCAACTGAAAATAATGTAGAAAATACATAGAAAAAAAATGGGGTACTAACTATTGTGCATTGTAAAAATAGTAATTTAATGTAAAAATTATAAAAATGTAAAAAACAAAAAAGTAAAAAAAAAATGCTTAACATTTATGTACCACATGAAAAGGGGTTAATATCCAACATTAGTTTCATAATTAAAAATTCTTGTGGTAGTCCAATAAGAATATTTATAAGTGTCTTCTTTCAAGTATTAAATCAGTTGATAAATGTTTTCTGCGTGTAACATTTTGCAGTCAACCCTCCTTGGAAAGGAGTATGTCAATTTTGAGTTATTTTTTTTCTCCAAAAGTTAAAAATATTTGCTTGTCAAAAAGAAAATACATTTTGGAGCCAAATCTATAGTTAGATCTAAGCTATTTTTGAACTTGCTCAGCATTCCTCAAACTTTTATTTTCTGCTGGAGAAAAAAAAAAAGACATCAAACTTATCATGCCATAATCACCAGGTTGAGCTAATTATGCTCATGTCTTGGATTGAATTTAAAACCGTATTGTGAGAATTCAACAATTAGCAGTCCATATAGCAAAATTCTGGCAAGCATTCCCCATTTATTTGAATATTTTGAAAAAGAACTTCTAAATAATCTATTTCACACAGTAATAAATGAAGCAGGCTACTGTCTGTTTTCAGTTAGCAGGGTGCTTAATTATCTTGTTTTGCAACTTCTCTGCATGCTTCTTTTAGGGAATCGTCCTTATATTTTCCTATCTGCTCGTGTACATCCTGGAGAAACGAATGCAAGCTGGGTTATGAAAGGAACACTGGAATATCTTATGAGTAATAACCCAAGTGCCCAAAGTTTACGAGAGTCTTACATTTTCAAAATTATTCCCATGCTCAATCCAGATGGTGTCATCAATGGGAAGTAAGCATAAGTTTTTACTCACAAATATTTAACCTGTAATACTTAGTCTTTGCACCTGTAATTTAAAAGTTAAATTTCTAAATTAATCCCTATGCCATGCAATATTTAATTACAAGAAAATTACAAGATTGCTAGACCTCACTTTTCATTTTTTGTTTCCTGTTTTTTGGCTTAAGAGGCAGGTGCAGTTGTTTCATGAATTCAGAGATTTTAAAAAGTATTCTCAGTTATTTATCTTTCAGTGATTTGAAATTAGTTTAATTGTCTCTTATGGTCAAGCTGGTTATAGATTTGAATACAACCTGCCCTTATACAGGAAAAAGTATGAATATAACCGAACATTTGAAATTAAATAATTCAGACTGTAATTGAAAATCTAACACAAAGTCAGCAGAGGAATCTATCCCATCAGACATAATGTAAAGACAAATATACCTTAGATAATTGTAGAAATATAAATATCTGCTATCTGAGAAGTTACTGGTGAAAGTTCACTGAGTACAGAGATGATCTTTGTTTGCTGCTTTTTTTTTGTTTTCTTCTTGTTCTCTTAGTAGCAAGTTGCTTCCTAATCACTTCATGTTACAAGTCTTATATAGCAGATTGAGATTATTTTTGTGACAGAAGCCAGTGAACCAGAGCTGTAAAGGTACCATGTATTTGAAATTAATTACTTTGAACTAGCATTTAGTAGAATCACAAGGCTTCAGTTTCATCAGTGTGCAGGCAAGATTACAAAACACTTCATATAAGAAGTGATTTATTTTTAGATTTTCTGTAGCACAACTTGAAAGGAAAAAACAAAAATACCTCAAACTTTTTTATTAATTACAATGTCAGAAAACTGAAAATTGTTTCTTACCAAGTCTGTAGTGACAAGGAAGTCTGTAGTGATAAGGAAAACTTGAGGTAAGAAGGGAATCTTACTGAAAAGCAAAAAATTGTACAACTTGTGTTTTTCATCCCCCACCCCCTAATAGCCACCGTTGCTCTTTAAGTGGAGAAGATTTAAACAGACAGTGGCAAAATCCAAATCCAGATCTGCATCCCACAATTTACCATGCTAAAGGCTTACTGCAATATCTGGCTGCTATAAAGCGTTTACCTCTGGTGAGTATGTCTGCATAAGCAATCTCAAGAATCTTTCAAATTTTGTATATATAGCTGTTTTGCTAAATAAGCACTTTAACAGGATTTTGTATGCTGTATCAAACTTTAAAAATTGACTTAGTGAATTGGTCTTCTGGAAACTTTTAAGTCTGAATCTGTTTTTGTTGCTAGAAGGTCAAATATTTCTTAGGAACCTTTTCTTCACAATATGAAGGTATATAAGGAGTTTTGTTCCTAATTTTTTGAAACGTTCAATAGTGAAAATACAAATGCAGTAAAAGGATAAAGATTTTTAAATTTTTTGTTCCTTGTCTTTATTTTGACGTATGATTAATTGCAGGTTTACTGTGATTATCACGGTCACTCTCGTAAAAAGAATGTATTCATGTATGGCTGCAGCATCAAAGAGACAATGTGGCACACAAATGTTAACACTGCCTCTTGTGATCTAGTGGAAGACCCTGGTTACAGAGTAAGTCTGACACTCATACCTTTGTCAATTGGCATGAATGTCGAATATACTTTTCACATAATTTCCTAATTGTAGTCTGATTACACAGACTTCACAGTATCAGACTTATTTAGAATTATTTCTTTTTAGTCCATCCATACGTGTCAAAATATTTTGACAGCTTTAAATATCATTTTTATGCTAGTACAGGGTTTACTGTTAGCAAAATACTTATTTTGTTTGTTTATTTTTAATTAGCATTGTGTGCATTTTCTGTTCAATACCACCTAGCAAATGCATGAAAAAATATTCTTTCATGTATTTATAATTAGTGAGTTAAAAAAAAAAAAAGAATAATTTAAGTATGGCAAATAATATTACAGCATTGAGAAAATATGTAAAATACAGAAATCCTTATTTTTGTATAAGGAAAGGGGCAAAATTTGTGTTGAAAGCATACAGTTACAACACGTAAACATAATCAACTCATACAAGTAGCATCTCTTGAATGGTATAAGCTTTTAGTAATTCCTAAAATAAGAGTCAAGGAATTACATGATAATTTTCTTCTGCATAGCTCCATTGCCGCCTTGTGGCAGCTGCAAATGTGTACAACTAAAAAAGTGGTTCACAGAAATGCTACACTGGATTTCCAGATGACAGGTTTTGGCCTAATTTGAGACTTGTTTGCTAGAATCCCTTTCAGAGTAGTACTGAATTCCAGGAGTCCTGGAAGGCTGGTTCTTTTTTAAGAATGAAGTGTTAAAGGCATGTCCAGTTTAGAGCTCCTTACTACAAGAAGAATATAGAATTGCTGGAACCTCTTCAGAGAACAACAAAACTTGTGAAGGAGCTAAGAAACAAGACATATGATGAGTGACTGAGGGCAGTGTGGTTGCTCTGTCTGAAGAGGGAGGGGAGATCTAATCATTCTGCAGCTTGCCTGAAAGGAGCTTGCAGTTGTGTAGATGTCAGTGTCTTTTCTTAGGTGACAAGTGATAGAATCCAAGAAAATGGTCTCAAGTTGCACCTTGGTGTACTCAAGCATCAGGCAGGTTTACACTGGATACTAGTGAAAAACTTCTCAATGGAGATGGTTGTCAAACATAGGAACAGGCTGCCAAAGGAAGTGGTAGAGTTGATACCGCTTTTACTTAAGAGACACTGAATGTGTCATTAAGGATAATGGGACTTAGGTCGGGTTGATGTTTGGACTTGGTGATCTTAAAGGTCTATTCCAATCTGTGTGATTCTTCAGTTTTTCTCTATTTGTCTTGGGAATGTTTTTCTTGAACTTTGCTTCACATTCACAAAGTTCACAAAGCAAAGAGTGTGTTTAGTGCATTACTTAATATTGATGGATTTTATGTGTTAATAAAATGGTGTCTGTTAGGTCAACAAATTGGATTGTTGAAACAGTATGAAAACTGAATTCTACTTTCTGAACTATATGGCTTATGTAGTGTGCTTAATTTGAGCAAAATCATCTGGGTGAATTAGAAGATGGTGGTCACCTGAAGAATCCACTTTTCTTGTGGATGTGACAAATACTTCATTTTAGCAATAGGATTTAAACTTTAGGAAATGACAAATCTATTGTCATTTTTAACCTATTGGGTGTGAGCCTTCTTGCTCCAGCAAGAAGCATTGTGCTTGCAGGATCTCATCCTGATGGGGGATTTCAACCACCCACTTATCTTCTGGGAAAGCAATAAAGCATGAAATCCAGGAGACCCCTGGAGTTTGTTGAAGTAACTTCCTGATCCAAGTATTGGAGATACGAACCAGTGTTACTGGACTTGGTGCTCACCAGTGCAGAAGACTCATTAAAGAGGTTTAATTAATTTAATTAAAAGAGGTCTTTCATTAGAGAAGAATCATTAAAGAGGTTAAGACTTGAGGTGTTCTGGGGTGTAGCAAAAATGCCCTTGTGGAAGTAGTGATCTTTAGGATTATGGGCGTGTCAAACTTCAGACTGCTTAAGGAATTAGTGGATAGTATTCCCTGGGAAACTGTCCTTAGAGATGCAGGATCTTTTAAAGTCAACTTTCTGAGAGCATATGAGTGAGCCTCCTCCAGCAGAAGAAGGAGAGGAGAGGAAAATAGCAAGCAGAGGAGGCAGGAAAATAGCATGACTGAGCAAGGAGCTGCTGATCAAATTGTGGGAAAAGAAGGAGAAGTACAGACAAAAGGGTGGCCTGAGAAGAATACTGGGATTCCATATGGGCATAAAGAGGTGTGATAAGGAAAACCAACGTGGAACTGAACTTCATAAGGGATATGAAAAATAACAGAAAGCATTTCTATAGGTACATTTGTTAGAAGAGACAGGCCAAAAAGAGTGTTCCTCTCTGATAAATGAGAAGGGAAAGAAGTCTGCAGCAGGCCTGGAGAAGGCTGAAGTGCTCAATGAGTTCTTTGCCTCAGTCTTCACTGGCAGCTCAGCTTTTCATGTCATTCATGTCCCTAAACCTCTAGGTAAGGGTCAGGTGTGCAAAATACTCTTACTGTAAGATCACATCAGGTCAGAGAGTGCCTCATGAGATTGAACATCTGCATGTCTATGGGGCCTGATGGCTTGCATCCCAGGGTCCAGTGAGGGTCCAGAAGGAACTGTCCAGTGAGGTTGCCAAACCACTCTCCATCATATTTGAAAAGTTATGGCTATTAGGAGAAGTACCTGGTGACTGGAGAAAGGGAAACATCACTGCTATTTTTGAGAAAGGAGAAAGAAAGACCCAGGGAACTATTGGCCAGTGAGCCTCACATCTGTGGCTGGGGGGTATCATGGAGCAGGTATTCCTGAAAGCTATGTTAAAGCACGCACAGAATGAGGAGTTGATATGAGACAGCCAGTGTGGTTTCTCCAAGGGCAGATCATGCCTGACTGATCTGATGGCCTTCTATGTTGAAGTGATGGCATCACTGGCCAAAGTAAGGGCACCTGGTGTCAGGTATACCAGGACTTATGCAAAGGCTTTGACATGGTCCCATACCACCTTCTTATTTCTAAATTGGAAAGGTACAGATTTGAAGGTTGGACTGTTCAGCTGAATTGGTTGGATGTCAGAGCCATAGGGTTGTGGTCAATCGCTCAATGTCCAGGGGGAGACCAGTGAAGAGTGATGTCTTCCAGGACCCTTCTTGGGTCCTGTGCTCTTCAGCATCTTAATCAGTTACGTAGACACTGGGGTCAAGGGTACTCTCAGCACATTTGCAGATGAGACCAATCTGACCAACCTTAAGTTTTTTACCAAGAGAGTAGTGAGGTTCTGGAACAGAGTGCCCAGAGAGGTTATGGATGCCCCATCCCTGCAGATGTTCAAGGCTGAGTTGGATGGGGCTCAGGCAGCCTGGTCTAGTATTAGATATGGAGGTTGGTGGCCCTGCATGCAGCAATGGGGTTGCAGCTTGATGAATCCTTGAGGTCCCTTCCAACCCAAGCTGTTATGTAGTTCTGATTCTCTGATTCTGAGCAGTGCAGTTGATACAACAGAAGAACCATCCAAAGGGACTTACACAGGCTTAATAAGAAAGGTTCATGTGAACCTCATGAGGGCTCAGCAAGGCCCAGTGCAATGAGTCTGGCCAGTCCCAAATAGGTCCTAAATTTAGTCCTAAATTCCTATTTAGTCCTAAATAGTCCTAAATAACTGGGAGAAGAATCATTGAGAGCAGCCTTGTGGAGAAGGACATGGATGTTCTGGTGGATGAAGAATTGAACGTAAGCAAGCAGTGTGTGCTGGAAGCTCAAAAGTCCAATTGTCTTCCATGCTGCATCAAAAGAGTAGTGGCCAGCTGACTGAGGGAGGTGATTGTCCTCCTTTGCTCTGCCCTTGTGAGGCACTGGAGTACCGAGACCAGGCCTGGCTCTCCCAGTACAGGAAAGATGTGGAGCTGTTGGATCAGATCAGAGAGAAGGCCTCGAAGATGATCAGGGTCCAGAAGCATCTCTCTTACGAAGATATGCTGAGAGAGATGGACTCATTTAGCTTGGGGAAGAGAAGGCTCTGGCGTGGTTGCATTGCAGCCTTCCAGTACAGAAAAAGAGCTTATAAACAGGAGGGCAACCAACTTTTTACAATTTGATAGTGGTAGGAGAAGGAAGAATGATTTTAAACTGAAAGATGAGAGATTTAAACTAGGTATTCGGAGGAAATGCTTTACTCAGTGTGGTGAGGCACAGGAACAGGTTGTCCAGAGAAGTTGTGTATGCCCCCCATCCTTGGAGGCCAGATTGTATGGAGCCCTGCGCAGCCTGATCTAGTGGGTGGCAACCTTGCCAATGGCAGGAGAGTTGAAACTAGATGATCTTTAAGCTCCCTTCTTCGACAAGCCATTCTGTGATTCTGTGGTATGATTTTTTAAATTCCAGCTGGTGCAATATTATTTGTCTGTTAAGTCTAACTACAGCCAAATTTTCTAATGGCATTTAGCGATTGAATGTTTTCCCCTGTCTCCCTTTCATGAATGAAATAAAATAATCAAGATCGCTTTCAAATTACTCTCCTGCAGGTACTCCCAAAAATCTTGAGTCAAACTGCCCCAGCGTTCTGTATGGGCAGCTGCAGCTTTGTAGTGGAAAAGTCCAAGGAGTCAACAGCACGAGTTGTTGTCTGGAGGGAGATAGGAGTACAGAGGAGCTACACGATGGAAAGCACATTATGTGGATGTGACCAGGGCAAATATAAGGTAAGAAAGTATATAAGTTAAACTGTTCTTGCTTATAATTTCTACCATTTGCATTGGTGTCTTTTTCTATAAACCTGCCTGCTTGCTTGTTCACCGTAGATTTTTAAAACTCCTCTAAGATCTCTGTGTACTCTAATGTAAAATGAAATTAAATTGGTTGCATAGCAGTCTCTGTCACTAAAAACACATTATTGTATGCTTGCTTATTTGCTGATTTAACAAGCTTTCTCTTAATTATTGCTTATAGCACATATGAATGCATGTAATTAAAAAAATTTAGATAACTTCTTTCTAATAGATTATTAAGATTGGATGGTGATAAATACCAATAGTAAAATAAGAATTTTCTTTACATGTAGCAATTATAGAGTTTACCATGTCAGTTCATGGTTCTTCAGCGAGTATTTAGTAAGGTTCCAAAAAGAGTTGTTCTGTATGGCTATAGAAAAAAGCTTATAAAGTAAAACAATTTCATATTGATTCACTTCTGCTACTAGATATGTCTTCAGGAATACTCATCCTACTTGTTTATCTTCTCAAATTGGAATTTGTCTTTAATTCTTTTGAAGGACACAACTTAATAGGGGTGTTTGTTTGAGAAACAGTAGGTGAGCCTGGTGGTTGTTTCTCAGTAGCAGAGAACTTCACAAGGAAAACATTTCTAGAAAAGCAACAAATAAAGAGAAATAAAGAGCCCTAATATTATGTCTTTGGTTTCTGCCACTGTGTTGAATTTAGCTACAGATTGAAAAAAGTTTTTGAACTGAATTTTCAGAGAAAAAGTCACAATTTCCTCTGCTTCAAAATAGAGATAAGAACTATCAATTAAGAAAAAAAGACCAGAAGTCAAAAATAATGTGCTTGACAAGAAAAGAAGCCATAAAGCTAGGACAAGAGAGGGGGGAAGAAAAAAAAAAAAAACGGATTAACAAGGAATACTAATGTATATTCCAATACTTTCCAGACATCAGGAAGACAGATATTTTGGCATGAATTTTAGTAGGTCTGTAACTACTGAATGAGTGAGTTAATTTTCGCAATTAACAATAGAAGCATTCCCGTTATTATGAGAATATTCCTTTATAATTTCAGTTGTTCATCAGGTGATGACATTATGGAGCTTTAAAAAACCTATCCAAGTAACTTACTTTGAAACTTCTGGAATATTCTTACAAGCATCAACATTCATTGCCTGTTCCGCATTGCAATAGAAAGTTCATAAGGAACTGAGATACTTTACGGACAAACTTTTAAGATGCTGATGCTGCAAAGCCCTTCTTCTATAAGGGAGGAAAAAATGAATGTATTTCATGGAAAAATCACTTCTTCAAATGGGAAGATCCTCCTCCCTTGTGATAAACAAGTTGATGAGATCAAATTGCTCTTCTGTCACTTAGTTCACTTGGAATCAAACCGTTTGTGAGATCTCTGTCATCCTTTGAACATAGAGGAAGCAGCTTCATTTTTTTTTTTTAAATTACTGTAATACTGCTCTGGTTTATTGAGGAAATGTATCTGAAAAGCCAAAGCTACTAGACGGAATGAGAAAAGCAACATTTCTTCAAAGAGATGAAGAGACTGGGATTTTTTTCCTGTGGAGAGAGTGAGGCCAACATTTCCGTGAATGAATACATGGTATAAATTGGCTGACGTGTTTCATAAGGTGTTTTTCCAAAACACAAAAGGAGTTAGACTATAGAAATTCCCTTCCCACCTTCTTGCCACCCTGAAGGATGTGAGAGTTCCTATCTGACAAACTGTGCATTGTGTAAAAGTCTGAAGAACTTTTCTTCTGGCTTACTGTTATCACAGAATTTTATTAAGCCATAAAGATTACTCAAAAGTTATGTTCTTTTGGAAAAAAATGATGAGTCTCTGCCAAAGATGGATGTCAGTTTTTATTTTTATTATTATTGCTTTTAATATTTTTCATTTTACTTGATGATGCTAGGCTGTTTTCAGTTTGAAAGGAAAGAAGCTGTTCAGCTGAAGTTCTTACCTGAATTCACGATCATCTGTGATAGAGTTTTTTTCTGGAAGCAATCTTGCTTCAACTGCTAATGCGTTGTTGTAACACATTGAGGATTACTGCTACAAATATTGCCTGGTCCATCTCTGATTCAATATGCAAAAGCCAAAAGTTAAGATGAGACAGTGCTCAGAGACATGTGGATGATAATTAAGATGCTAGATATAAGGAAAATTTCTTCAGTAATGCAGATAACATAGAAGCTGAACATTAGTTGAATTAGGAAAAACACGCCTTTCATGTTTGGCAAGTAATAAGTTTGGTAGCATGACTTAATTTATAGCTTCACTGAGAAGGCTTTGCCAGTTGGAAATTTTACAATGCAGAGAAGAAAATTAATTTACCATGATCCTTGCATCTCTAGACGTTGAATTCACAAAAATGATCAGATCTTTGTAGTCTCTGCTGAATGAAAAGAACAATATAAAGTTCTACTATCCATATGACTTCTCCAAGTCTTAGTATGACTGTTTCTGATCTTTTAAAAACATATTACAGGAAGATACTTCTCAACTGTTATGGCTTAGGCTTCTACTGCAGTTCAGATTGCTCTACAAGTGCTTCACAGATGCGTATCTCTCATCTATTCCATTTTAGGTCTCTTAGTTATATCCTGTTTCTATTGTGCTGAAAATAGCAGCCATGAAACACGCACACGCTATTTATCTTTCTAACAATTCTTTTTGCACTTTATTTCATACTGTGTTCTTGTCCTTCTTCGACTTGGAGTCACTCCTCTTATACTACTGTCTATAAGGAGCCTGCCAACTAACTGTACATTCTTTGGCAACAGATAGACAATGATTGGAAAAGTTTCTGAACATCAATTTGTGCACGTTAGTAATCTGTGTAACAGTGAGGTTACTGTTACCCTTCTTCCTCTTCTGCCTACTTGTTGCCTCTTGTCCTTAATGTTATTTTAATCTCTTTGGGGCAGGGACTGTGTCTTCCTGTGATTAGCGTAGTGGAGCCCCAGCTATGATTGGGGTCTTCGAATGTTACTGATGTGCAAACAAATACAAAACAAAAACAAAAATTTGGCCTCTGTGGATAAGGTACTGCATTGGGAGTGAGGAGAACTGATTTCTGTTCCCAGCGGGGTCAGTGACATGCTGTGAGACACTGTGCAAATCGCTTCAACCCTCTCTGCCTCCATTTCTCCATCAGTAAAATGAGGATAATTCTTCCTTTATTAATAAAGTGCTTTGAAACCTACAGCACAAAAGCCTTATAAAAGAGGTAAGTAGTATTACTATTAACAATAATAATTAGTATCCAACTCTTGTTCACTGCTTTCAGGTTTCTGTGTCATTTGACTGGAGGATGACAACCTATAGAACAATGTATTGCTTTAGTTTTCTTGCTAGTAAAAAACACTTGGTGTATGAAAACTACTGATAAAAAGAGAAGCTGCAATAAAAGTTGTCAGCTTTTCCATTTATAAAGTTTGCAATTGTTCAAAACAAAAGTACATGAAGAATGTTCAGAATCTACCAATTAGTAATACAATTCTTTTTAACCTTGCATTTTATTTTATGGTATAGTGTCAGTGTGGCAACGTGCAAAGCTTGTGTGTGTGTGCCTGTTCTAGCTTTTAGGGAAAAAAATATACTCCGTTCTTTGTCTTTCATACATTCTCGTGCTGGAGAGCTTAGCTTGCCACTGGTTCCTGGTTCTTCTGCTCTTGTGCTTATTTTGTCAAAGCATCTTTTTAACTACCCTTTTCCTGGAGAGGATTAGAAGATACAAACTAAACTCTTAAAATTCTCCTGAGATAAAGAAGATGCAGAGGGAAGACTGAGTGAGATTGTGACATTTAATCTGTTATCATATATATGGTTCAGTACTGACTAATTCTGTAATTGTTGAGGGCCACTCTGTAGCATCATTCTTTTTTCATAAAGCAGTTGATGTTAGAGGTACTCTTCTTACATAATGCACTGCTCACCAAATTAAATGTATGTAACATGATGGGAGACTTTGTCACTTATGTAATATTGGAGAATAATACATGAATTCCACTTTCTGGAGACTTTCTGAAGAATGTTGTATTTAACGTCGTAGTATTCGAAAACTTTTTTTTTTAAATTCTGTCCCAGGTTTTATAAATAATGTAGACTTTTAAACTTGGACATGATCTCTGATCTCTCCTCTTAGTGCTGGGTAGAGTTCTATGAATATTGATGTGCTAGAAATGTTAAGCAGGAGGCTCTGAAGAAATATGGAGGTGTCCAGAAACGGCTGTTCTCCCTTAGGAGATTCAATTTGTTATCCTTTGTTCTATCTGTTTTTTGCTAAGTGTTTATACTGCAGTTCTTAAATGTATTGTAAATAGTAATTTTGCTGTATGTGTGCGTCCATCATCAGGTACCTATTTTTAAATCTTATTTTTAAATTAGGGGCTGCAAATAGGGACAAGAGAACTGGAGGAAATGGGAGCCAAGTTCTGTGTTGGCTTACTGCGTTTAAAAAGAATGGCTTCACCTTTGGAATACAATCTGCCTTCTGGTCTGCTGGATATTGAAAGTGAGCTGATTGAGTCAAGCTGTAAAGTGACAAGGTAATACATACTTACTATATTTTGAATTTTTCAGGAAAAGATTAGTTTCTCAAATGAAGTGACAATTCTCTCAAAAATGTTCTTCCACACATCAAAAAGAATGTGACATGATAGTTTTCCAATATACTAACGTTGCTGTTACACTACCTTGTTAATTCAACTGCTTCAAACTTCTGAAGAAAGCAGTAGTACACAGCTATATTGTTACATTTGTTGCTGGTGTAAATTTAAAAGTAATCAAGTAGTTATTATATTCAATAAAACAATAAGTCTCAACTATCTCTTCCTGACAGCATTTTTTTGTGTGGCTGGTTACAGTATTAAAAATTTATTTAGTCAGACTTGATCTGTATAAGTTGAATGTCACCTTAGGAGTTGGAATTTTTTCTTCTATTTTTTTTTTTTCCCCTTTGATATACATATGTAGAACATTTGAAGAATTTAAAACATGTGAAATAATGTTTGGGTAACAACAACAACAACAAAAAGGATTGTACCTGTTCAGCAGTAAGCTTATTAAGTTACCAAATCATTAAAGCTCTAGGCTGACTTAAAAATATGCATACTATTTCATATATCCATATATGTCATCATTTACTATCTATTTGTGCATGTAATTTGCAGTACACAGTAAACAAGTGATTTCAAACACGTCTTGAAAATATGATTAGAAATTAAATAAAATGGAGTTACAGATATCAGAAAAGCATTTAAGTAAGATTATAAAAAGGCAAGATTTACATGGTATGATATGTTATCCCTTGGTATATTTTGTGCACAGAATGGTTTTATGGTGGCTTTGGCTGCAGCTCCAACTTAGCTAAAGTGATGTTGGGGAAAAATGGCACTTATTGCTGCTTTTATAGAACTAAAATAGGGAGATGCTTGAGCTGCTATGACTTTAGACGCTATACTAATGAGGAATTTGTCTATAAACTATGTAAAACCAGCGGAGATATGGGAGGGTATCAGTAGTACCCTGAAAAAGTAGGGAGGTGATGTTCTGTTTCTGTATTTAAACACCTCATCAGATTGTGGAATACTGAAAACAAATGAAGCTTGAATTCAGGAAGGCGGGAAAATCATTGGGACAAGTCAGCGTGGATTTTCAGCAAGAGGAAAAAGTCACAGAATCACAAAATGGTTTGGGTTGAAAGGGACTTTAAGCCTATCTAATTCCTATCTAGCCTATGTGTATGGACACCTCCTTCTAGACCAGGTTGCTCAAAGCTTCTCCAGCCTGGCCTTGAATACCTTAAGAGGGATGCAGCCACAACCTCACTGAGCAACCTCTTCCAGTGTCTCACCACCCTCGCAGTAAAGCATTTATTCCTAATATCTAGACTAAATCTACCCTCTTCCTGTTTAAGGTCATTTCTCCTCATCCTGTTGCAACCTGCCAATATAAAAAGTCCCTTCTCAACTTTCCTGTAGGCCCCCTTCAGATACAGGAAGGCCTCTATAAGGTCCATTCCTTTCCCCAGACTGAAGAGCCCCAACTCACTCAGCATGTCCCTGTAGGGGAGGTGCTTCAGTCCTCTGGTCATCTTCATGGCCCTTAGCTCAATGTATCCCTTGTGTTGGGGGCACCGGAACTGAATGCAAAGGTGTGCTTGACCAATCTGATAACCTTTCATGCTGAAATGATTGGCCGGATAGACAAGGGAAGAACAGTGGATATTGTCTGCCTGAACTTCAGTACGGTTTTTGACGCAGGCTCACATAAAATCCTCATAGATAAGCTGATGAAGTATGAGATGGATGAGCAGACCATGAGTTAGACTGAAGAATGGCTGAAAGGCGGTGCCTAGAGTGATGACCAGAATAGTATAAAGTCTAGTTGAAGGCCATCAGCTTTGTACTGCAGAGTTCAGTAGTGGATCCCATCCTGTTCAGCATCTTCATTCATGGTCTGGATAATGGGGCAGAGTGTACCTTCAACAAGTTCTCTGAGTCAGAACTGAGAGAAGTGGCCTGATAGGGCAGAGAGATGGGCCTTGATAGGCTTGAGAAATGGGTAGAGGCAAAGCTCAGCAAAGGGAACTGCAGTGTCCTGTACCTGGGGAGAGACAACCTCATGCACCAGTATATGCTGAGGGCCACTAAGTTGGAGATTATCTCAGCAGCAGAGCACCTGGGAGTCCTGGTAGATCTACACAAGCTAGACATGAACCAGCCATGTGCCTTTTCTGCAAGGATGAATAATGGTATCTTTGTCTGCCTGAGGAGGAACATTGCCAGCAGCTTCAGAGTGACCCTTTCTCTCAACACTGGAATGGGAAGCCCGCAGCTTGAATTTGTTTCCAGGTCTGGGCTCTCCTTTACAGAAGACAAATAATTTGGAGAGAGACTAACAAAAGAACCCTACTATGATTAAGGGACTGGAGTGTTTCCCATTAGGAGGAGAGGCTGAATGAGCTGGGACCCCTAGAGAGTGCTTAGGGGGTGGATCTTGTTGTTAAGGTGCCCAAATACCTGAAGGGAGCCTGTAAGGAAAACAGAGCCAGGCTGTATATGTTAGTGACAGGACAGGATACAATGAACAAAGACTGAAACAGAGAGAAATCATATTTAAATATTAATATATTTATATTATAAAAATAACCCATCTTGCTGTGGATGTTCTCAGACACTGGAATATGCTTTCCTTGAGAGTTGTGGAGTTTCTGTTCTTGGAAATATTCAAAAGTCATCATATTCAGAAGAACATGTTTGTAGGCAGCCATATCTAGGTAGCCAAGCTTGAGCAGGGAGGTTGGACAAAATGATCTCCAGGGGTTCTTTCCAACTTCAACCATGCTGTGAGCCTGTGAAAATGAGAGAGTGTTTTTAAGTCTGCTCTCAGAAACACTGAGTGCTAGTGTTTTGGCAGTGTTAAATTAGAATGCTAAGTGAAGCAATTGGAATACAAGATTTCTTCTGTCCATTAGTGCAGGATGCTGAGCTTCAAGAGTTAATACAGACAAGTTATGCTTATTCTGTCACTTCCTCATGTATTGCCTTGAGTACGTATTTTCAAGAGGAGTTTTTATTTCATTTGCAGCTAATATTAAAATGACTGTAGAATATTTTCCTATCCAGAAGTGTTACATGACTGTCAGTTTTATTAGAACCAAGCTTCAATATAGATTTGTCTCTTTGAAATGTTTAACCTTGAATTGCAGTATTTTGAATCAAGATGTGTTTGTGAGTAATTATTAGGGTGGCGCTGAAGAACAGCCCCAGATTTCTACACAGCTTTGTTTCACGTGGTGCCTCAGATTCAGAATTTATATTTTATACTGTCTCTACTAAGAGAAGTTAACGTGGCAGTTCACAAATAGTTGTGGTGTTTTAGAAAAAAAGAAGTGCTGGATTTCTTAGTCTGTTAATGTTACACGTGGTTGAGTGGCATTGAAACTGTACTTTGTGAATTGAGGAATGCCATACATGAGTCACTCCCTGCAGTTTCTGGCAGAGAGCTAAAGAAACATCAGAAGTGTATTAGCATCGGGATTCAATAAAAAAAGGTGAGAAGTCATGTACCAGTCAGCCTCATAACATACTACTTTATATAAACACATGAACAAAAAATCCAGCTGTAATTTTATTTGAAGAAAGTGAATAAAGATGTAACTACTGCTTGACATTGTTTCCAGGGTGAGCGGCAGCAGAGGTGCTAAGGGGAACTGTGGGGAGGAGAGTTCAGTATGTGTTACCATGCCAGTCTTTTAAGTGATCCTCAGTGGAAAAGATTAGACTAAATGTAATACTAATCTTGCAGTATGAATTAAATTTATTACCTTGAGAGATGTGGTAAAGTCTGTGTAATGAAACAAAAACACATGACTGCATGTTAGGACTTACTGGAATATTTTTTACGAATAACCTGACCTCTTTTGGAAATTCTAGCTGTTCCATTAGTTGTTTTGACGCTCGTTGGCATGTTCTAGAACATTTTGTATTTTGTTAATTTTATTTAATTATAGTAGGGAAGCAGACTGCACTTTTCTGAATGCTTTTAGATATCTGCGAAACAGTCGAAAGATCATACTGCTAAAAGGAGCTCTGTGTGAGGGGAAAAAACAGTTGCGAAATCCATTTTTCTGCACTTACACTCTTAGACTTGAGAAAATGCATCAGTGTGGTAGGGGCAAGGAGTGCGGGGCTCATGCAGAATAATGTGACAAAGATCCTCTTGCAAAAAGGTCTCCTTTTAGGCTGCCAGAAAGAAACCAAATTTGACCTACTTTGTTTCCTTTCATCTTAATAACTGCCTGGCCAGAATCATGGTGCAAGAGAGACATTGAGTTACTAGGAAGGGTCCAGCGTAGGGCCACAAAAATTATTGTATTCTAGAATGTTCTTGAGTTGAAAGGAACCTAAGTTCTTTACTATGGTGAGGTGCTGGAACAGGCTGCCCAGAGAGGTTGTGGATGCCCCGTTCCTGGAGGTGTTAAAGGCCAGAATGGATGGGGCCCTGGGCAGCCTGGTCTAGTATTAAATAGGGAGATTGATTGCCCTGCATGTGGCAGGGGAGTTGAAGATTCATAATCCTTGAGGTCCCTTCCAACCCTGGCCATTCTGAGATTCTGTGAACCATAAAGATCATGTAGTTTCAACACCTCTGCTATGGGCAGGTTGGTCACCCACCAGATCAGGCTGCCCAGGGCCCCATCCAATCTGGTCTTGAACTCAACTCTTCCAGAGATGGGGCATCTGCAACATCTCTGGGCAACTTGTTCAGCATCTCACCAGATTCTGAGTGAGAACTTTCCCCCTAACATCTAATCTGAACACCAGGTGTCGTGCAGGTAAAAGAACACTGATAAAGGCTGCCCAGAGGCTGTGGGACCTTCTCCTTGGAGATCTTCAGAAGCCTCTTGGGTGTATTTCTGGGCAGGCTGCTCTGGGTGTGCCTACTTGGGCACGGGTTCAGACAAGTGGACCCAGAGGTCCCTGTCAACTTCAGGCATTCTGTGATGCTGTGATACCACTTTTCATGCTTTTCTTCCATTTATGGTAATGTGATCCAAATACTAGTGTACAAAGTACTGCAGTCAACGATTTTTGAACCCAAGTAATTTAATCCAGTTCTGAGTTTTACAAAATGTATTTCAGGATGATTCCACAAAGCGTTAAGGTAACTTGTGATTAAGCTGTGGAATGAAATTATGTGACAGTGAAAATGAGAATAATTGAAATATTTAAATTGAATACACAGCTTCTTATGGTTTGAAAAGGAATTGGCACATAATTTTTCTTTTTAGTGTTAGAAGTTCTAAATTTAGTATTTAAGGATTATAGTTAATGCTTTCGGTAAACAAACAGGTGAAGAGCTCCTTATGGGAACAGCACATGGAGATGAATTTGTGGTGTTGCTTACTGTTGCAGCTTTGCTGTTTCCTGTAAAGGAATATAGATCCTAAAGATAAATCAAAAGCATAAGTATGTACAGGTGATTCCTTTGTGATATTTCTTTATTCTTCTGCTCTTTCAGAATTTTTCTTTCCCTTCCATTGCAGTTCTAAAAGAAATCATTAGTTCTTAGGTTTTCTCTCCTTCCTTTTCCAACTCCGCAGGCATCTGCAGCTTTCCATGGTTTGGCAGGGAATATTTCTTTCTTTCTTTTTCTACAGAAGCTTTTAAATGTGTACACAAAAATAAACACAGGTTTATTTTTGAATATGTTTGAAGCATTAATTTATGTAAGAAAAATGTAGTAAAATATTGTAATTAAAAATAATGTTTCAGAGAGAGTTTATGTTCATTCCTAAATTCTGTTTATTTGATGGCAGATTGTAGAAGATAGTTTATGAAATTAAAGGAATATTCTTAAAGTTCTTAATAAATGTGAGGAACACAAAATTGTATCAGTTGTATTACTTCATATTGATGAATTCATCACTTCACCATAAAATCTTGTTTAAGTAAGTTTCTGCAAAACTTCTAAGAAATTTTATAACATAAAGCACTGAGATTATACATTACACTGCTGACTCTGGTTGTATGATAAACAACAAAATTTGAGACCAATAATGGTTTCCTTTTAAAATCAAAAGCAGGAGGTATATGAGTAGAGGAAGAGGAATTATTGAGTAAGTTAATTAGATGCAGCTCAAGGGAAAATTTGGGAGATTAAAACCCACAGAATCAGCATGATGGCAGCTAAGAGTATATTATCACAAGGTATGTTGAGGGTGGGCAGTGGCAGGGAGGCAAATGAAGAATTTGATTAAGCAGCAATAGATTTTTTCAGTTGCTTGGATTTCTGCATTTTTTCCTTTTCACCAAGCCTCAGTGAATTGATAATTATACTTTGCAGATACATGCTACCCTATAGAATAAAGATTTATGGAAATTTAAATATCCAAGGCTAATCTGCTACATCAGATGCAAAGCATCACGGAAAAGCAAATGTCTGTAAGTGGTATGTAAGTTTCTCCTATGAATGTACAAAGTACTGGAGTACCGTCTTGCAAGGAATGAAGATTCAAGAAAGGGAAAATTAAGAACTAGAAATATAAAATCTTAATATTTGTTTTCAGTAATTAAAAAAGTGATGGTGCATTGTATCTTGGATGGCAGTAGAAAGCTAAAACTGAGGCAGATTTCTGAGACAGTTTTGAAGTTAAATGTTTATGTAGTTTTGAGACTCAGATCTGCTATTTTGGTTATTGTCTTGAATAGAGAATGTAATTTATAATTTTGATTTATCAAAGAAGAAATACCAACTAAATGTATCCCTCCAGAATTTTGAATGTGTACATATCAGAGCAGATATCTAAAACATCTTCTCTCAGACATACTGGCTTCAAAGACCGTGCACATCGTCTGACTTTGTAAAAGTTACGAGTGTGCATATGTATGCAAGCACATGTGAATATATATGAAATAAATGCACAGAAGTGTGACAAAAACATGTAATACATACATGTGCATATTTTGCAATGAAGTGAAAAATTGAACATTCTATGAACAGGTGAACTATGAAATTTGAGGTTTGCTTGTTTGCCCAGCTTTTTGTGTAGAACAGGCTGTGTTGGTTGGCCTTTTCTTTCTTGTACTGCGATAACTATGTGAGTTTAATTCCCAAATAATGGCACTTACTTAAAAAAAAAAAAAAAAGTTTTTCAGAGAGCTTTGCTAGACTGTAGAGCCTCTTAATAACATGAATTTTCCTAAGTGCCTACAGTAATGTATTAATGTCCCACTGTCAGTGTTATGAAGAATTTGTCATTGACATATACTGTTGTATGTAGCTTTTTGTTTCAGTATTCAGAATTGTTAGTTAAGATAGGACCAGCATTCAGATTTAATGGCTTCATTCCTTGTGAATTGCAGTGTGGATTTCTTGTATATGAAATCAAACAAGTACACATCTACGTTAAGTGGTTAGAAGCAGGAGCTGCAAAAAAGTTGTGCATTTGTTGAAATGTGGTATACTTGCTTTCTTGGTATCTCATTGAATAAGAGAAACACTTAAACTTTTTTTTTTTCCCCTTATAAAATACTTGTCAGGTAGTGAATGTCTAAGGCAGAAAAAATCACAAGGTGAAAGCTCAAAAGCCTGTGTTTCCTTTCTGGTTCTGTGACAGGTTATTCACATGAAGTGTGCATATCCTTTATGATGCCTTGGTTTCCCCACCTGTAAAATGAGGAGGCATCATAGAAAAGATATAGATTGTTCCCTGCACTCATTAGTTGTCTTAAATGGAAACAGTTTTGTAAAAACACCAGTTCTTCAACCAACATATTGGGTTGTTGCCCCAGTTACAGCTAAATAATAGGAGTATCTAGTTTTGTTCAACTGAACTGTTGTACAGATTGCTTTAAATATGAATCCAGAGGCTGGCTGAATTGAGTTTTCAATAATTTATTTTTGTACTATTTTAGGTTTTACTTCCATTTTTAATAAGCTAGGACTATCAATCTCATTTGTTGTTATTCCATTATATAAATTAACTGCCAACAGCACAAAAGGTTATAATGTAGTGTTTTATTGAGACTACAAGTAGAAGAAAAACAGTATGAAATTTCCTTGTATTGAATAGAAAAATTGCACTGAAGATTCAGGTGATCTACTTAAGCTCTTAATAGACCTCTAGAAAGAAATAATGATTAATCCTTTTAATTTTAAAGCCACAACCAAGATAAGTTGAAGTGTGCCTTAAGAGAGAAGTCATCAAAATTAATAGGCAAGCATTTATGCAAGTACCTGGTGATCTCTCTTTTGTATTAGTTGTGTGTGAGTTGATTATTAGGAAAAAGGCATTGAAAACCTTCTTAGTACTTCATCTGAATGTAAAATTACTTATGAAATATTTAGCAATACTTGGTGCTTTTAAGCAGAAAGTGTTCTGTGTTCCAAGGGAGAGCAGTGAAACTGCATCTGGAAAGTGCCTATGATTTTGCTTGTTGAGATGATCAGAAAGTTACTTACTAAGCTTCCTCTAATTTACACTAAGGTGACAGTTCCATTGTTCTTGGAGGCCGTGAGTTCAGGACACAGACTGCTGTGCAGACAGCGGTATCAGCCATAGGACACATGGAAATTTATCTTAATTGTAGGCCAAAAAAAATCTCCTTTTTTGTCATTTCTGGCATGTACAGTGCAATTGTTCACAGTGCTTTTCTGTAAAATGTGTGTTTACTAAAATACATTTCCAGTCAGATTGTTAGACTGTGATCTGTTTGGTGTTTTTTTTTCTCAATTTGTTTATAGCAGCTGCTATTTCTGTATTTGTGTCCTGCAGCAATGTATGATAGTGCTATAAGTATATGATGTTAGTACAGGTCATTAGTGTGATTTTTTTTATCGTAGAGCTGACTTATCCTGGGACATGTCGATAATGAGTTGTATATGACTGACTAATTAATTCAGAGTGTTACAGATGTGTTTTTATCTCTTGGTTGTCTTACCTGTAATCAAAAATCAGTTTCAGGTAAACTTCTTTTCCTGAGGTAATTTTTGGATTATGTCAGGATAGCGACAGGGCACAGTCTCAATGCTGTGTTCGGAGTAGAGCTTCAACATAATTTATGCAACTTCTTGTTCATTTTAGCCCTACGACATACGTTTTGGATGAAGATGAGCCTCGCTTTCTTGAAGAAGTTGATTATAGTGCAGAAAGTAATGATGATCAGGATGTTGAATTAGCTGATAATGTGGGTGATTATGAGGCCAGCAATCAAGAAGATGGACTCTCAGACTCAGATTCAACCAGGATACTCCTTTCTTGAAGCATCTTTGCAGCTGGTAATAAGAAATGAGGAATCTTGGGTTCTTGTACTCACATACTTCTTCACTCAAGTCTACTAAGGGGATAAGCTTAAAGAACCACAGTAACTGGGTCCTTTCAAGCTCAAGGACAATAAATATTTGTGATTTCTCATAAATTGGCACTTATTTTATTTAAGGAGTTCTCTGTTTTCTCTGAGCATGAACTAGATAAATTTCCTTACTGGTTCATTTTCTACTGAGTAACATTGCATGACATTTTGTGTCCTTAAAGCCTATCATAATAATTAAAAAAAAAAAAAAAAAAGGATAATAATTTGTGATGTGTCAGGATACAGAAATGAATTCTTTGTGCTAGGGCTGCTTTCTGAAAAATTCATCTGTACAGATTTTTTAAAATTCTGTTTGTATGTGTGTGTGTATATGCGCGTGTGTATACTGAGGTGAAAAGGTTATTTTTCAATATCATGTTAATACAGATACTTGATTGTGTTTGCAATAATGTAGTGCCTGCTCTGAAATCATTTGATAATTACCAAATTAAAAATGAAAAAGTGATGTATGAATTGTTGCTCTTGTTTCTTGCTTCTGAGGATTGTATGATGTTACCACAGTACTAGCTGAAACTATAACATCTGTTCATAGTACAAAGTTCTGCACTGCAGCCAATTCTGCCTGTATTCACAAGAACTGTACGCTTGTTTAAAAGTCTTTCCCTATTAAAAAAACATGGCTTAATATGAAAAGATGAAGTGTACATGACTACAAGAAGTGGATTAGATGTGTGCCTTGTATGTATGTTTACTACCCGTTGCTTGTTTTCTCTTGTTCAGTATGCACGTAGTTAAAGAGTTCAATTTACTGCAGGCACAATAATGTATATATCCAATTTAAATGCTTAAAGAGGGAAGGTCCAATTTTGTTGAAACATCTTTTAATTGGTCTGAATTCAGTGTTAAACCTCCTCTGAGAAGGAGATTGGACTATGTAGCCTCCTGAGCTCCTTTCCAGCCTGAAAAACTGCTATGATTTTGTATTCTTCATGTCTAAAGCCAAGCTGTCAGACACGAGTTTTCATTTTTTTGTCTTCTCCTGTCATCTGCCAGCTCCTTTGCCTCTTTGCTTAGTATAAAATCTAATGCAGAAATGAAGTTGCACACTTTCATTTACAGAACTCACATGTTTTGCAATGAAAAATATTTTTCCGAAAGATTTTCACTGGATGTGACCTTATTGCATTATTCATTTTCTGTTGCATGTGCAGAGGCTTAAAGAGCATGAAGAATAACACTTATTAATTGCAGGAGGGTTTAATTGATGAGAACATTGCATTTACTATTGCAAATGAAACTATATGAAGGGTGCCATTGGCAGAAGGATTGAAATAAATCAGGGAATTAACTATGTTGATTCATTAATGCTAGGACGCTTTTTTTCACCAGGAGTTGCCATTTCAAATGGAGTGCTGGTTAGTGATGTCTGTATCATTCTAATTCTGAAACTGAGGAAGGGTTTCTGACCCTCTGGTGATTTGCTGCTATATTTTTGTTTAAAGATTTACATTTATGCTAATAATTATACACTGTGGAGGTGTGAGGCTATAATGAAGTCAGATTCTTATCCCCATATATATTTCTATCTAGCGAAAATTATAATTTCTCGTATTCTTAGAGCTACATACTGTAAACAAGAAAGTTTATTTCATAACCTGTTGAAGAGGTGTTACCTGCACTGAAATTACAGGGAATTACCTGCCAACTTTGAAATATCTTTAACCCAATGAAAGCAGTGCAGAATGCTCTTATTACAGTGCCACTTTACTAGGTCTCTGCATGAATAGATTTTCATCCTTATGGATTCACACATCAGTAACTTCAGTGAATAATTTTGGCTTAAATTTTGGAAGGTGCAGGATGCCAGGTGTTAGTTTACCCAACTGTGCATTTTTTCATTGCCTCCTATAAATTTGTATTAGTCCTGGAATACTTTTTGCACACTACAAGCAAGACTAGAAATGTGCTAGATCCAATTAGAAATAATTCTGGTTTAGTAGTAAAAAAACAAATATGGTATTTTCATCCAAAATAAATACACATCTATGTACTCGTGTCTTGTACAGCTTCTAGATAGTGCAAAAAAAAAAAAAAAGTTATGAATGACTTAAGCAATGACTCAGGATAACAGGCACTTTTCTAAAATACTGTTCTTTTTACGCATTAGATTCTAAGGTACTTAAAAATTAGATTTCTATATTTGATTTAGAAGTCAAGCTGTCAGTTGTGGGTCTGAACTACTTCAGTGCAAAACTGCAGTGCAAGAGTGAAACTGTCCTTACCTTGCACGTTGTGGAAACTGCAAAGGCCATGTGTCTGGCATGCACCTTGTTTGCAGGTACATCATTCTCAAAGGCCAGGTCTCCATTTGTGCCCACAGGGACTCAGGTTCTTGTTTTGAGCTGCCACAGCCCTAGCTACTTCACCTATTTATCCCTTCTCTATTACTTGTTGCCACTGTTAACAGCACTGTTGGCATTCACACTCCAGTATTCCACAGGTAGTGTGGTGAGAAGTTGGACGGCTTAGCTGAATGTGGAATAGGTGGGGCTTGAGCACCTGCAGCCCTGTTACAGAGGCATTCACCCACATTAAACAGCCAGAACAGGAGCTCCTCATCAGCCACTGATCAATCTATCATGGCCTGACCCAGAGAACTCATTGTCTTTGTTTTATGTATTGACACTTCAACATATTTTTGGTTTTAAATGATGCTCTTTTACTGTAAGCATGACTGATTCTCTACAAGAAAAGGAGTAATGTCTTTTTCCTGTAACAATAAGAAATAAGGTTAAAAACAGTAATTAGATTTGTGTTATTTGCTGTCTGTCTTCTAAGTAATTGCTGGATGATGAATTCCTTTATTCCCTCTCCAGGTATCATTCAAAATACAGCTAAAATTTGATATTGTGTCTTCACTGGTTACATCACTTGGTGTAATGTAACTACAACCAAGACTGCAGTTAGTGCCAAAGTCTTCTCTGGTTGTTTCTGGAAGTAGATTGCTTTATCAGGGCGAGCTGATTCTATTCTCGAATAAGACTGCAGTGGTAGTAATGACAGTTTCCAAAATGCAAGAATTCCAGGAAACAGAAAGTTGCCATTGTAATGCTGTGATAGATATACTTGTTGCAGTGTTATTATGCATGCCTCAAGTAACAGTACTTATTAATAAAAATATATAATAAAGAATGAATTACAATCACTTTGCTCTCCTACACATTTTATTGGTTATAAATTTAAAGGCTTTCTTGTAATAGCATTTGCTATTGACCTACCTAAATTGGGTTTGTGCTTAGCATTTCAGAAAAGATACTGTTTTTGTTCTCTGTCAAAGTCAACACACTGCAGGCTTTTACAGCTATTTGCACATTAATAGACTGAATTGTAACTCTTAAAAAAAATTAATACCCTTCTGATCTTCTGAAGATTTTGGATGAACTAGTGGAGGACATCACAGTGCACACAGAAGAGGGATTTTTGGTGAGGGTCTTTCTGCCCTACACAGCAAACAGACTTCTAACTGATCTAAGAAAGGCCTCGTTTTCTTCTTCAGTAAGTCATCCCATTATAGTCCACCTTGGGCTGAAAGTGAGGACTAGCTCACTTTTGCTATTTGCAGCAGCAGTCTTAGTATTTCAGATTTATTGGTTTTTAAGGAAATATTTAATATGGGAAGCTGGTCTTTAGGTTGCATGGAGCAGTATAGAAACAGTGGTTACTAGCAGTCATCAGCATCATTTTCTCAAATACACATGCAGTTTACAAAGCTAAGTCTGTCCTGCTTGATTGAATTGAAAACTTCATTCACAAGCTCTGTCATCCAAACTTGCAAAGTTAAGTAAAGTCATTGTAACTCTGAAGTTAGTCTAAGAATATCTTTCTTTGAAATATATATATATATATTTTTAGGTCATCAGGATGTAAAGCATTTGTTTTATGACCTTGCACAGTATTTGCTGAAACCAACTATTCTGACTATTACTGACTTTGAATAAACTTCTTCAAAATGTGAACTACTAAACAGCTATCAAAGGATACACTATCTTAAATTATGTATGGCTTGGCTGTTCTCAATGGCATTGTTTAGTTGCTGTTAAGTAGTTCATAAAACATATTCCATTAATCCTTATATTGCACAAGATGTTAGGTGCAGTTCTTTTTTTTTTTCTTCCCAGTAAGAGAGCATACTATCAGTCTAGCTTCTGAAGCAGTTCAGAAAGAATTGTCTGAAAATATCAAGTTTAGCAAAAAGGAAACGGTACACCATCGAATTTGATAAGCCAAATTAAGTAGTTACCAAATGCCAACCAGCTGCATCTTTTTGCTGCCTATGCAGATGTGTTTTCCATGAGATGTTTGTGCTTTGTGCATGCCCTTCTTTCTTGGAATGGGGTTATTTAGCATGCATCATTTCTAATGGTAGATTGGAAGAACACACACTTAAGTGAGCAGTAACAGATAGCACTGTTATAAGAAACCAGAGTAGCAAAATTCTACAATACTGCTTCCATGCGTTAAATGTTCCATACATGAAATGTCGCTGTTAACGTGGAGTGGGAAGATCAGCTTGAAATGACTTAGAAGAGGAGCTGCTTCTGCATTGTCCGTCCAAATTTAGCAAGGTAAAACATTAAATGTGCAGAGGAATCTGCACAGCTTAGTAGAAGAAAGTTTCATTGCAAACTCTCACCAACATTTTGTCCCACTCAGTTTAAGGAGGAAAAAAAAAAAAAAAAAAAAAAAGATTTTCTTGCTGTGTACTTTGAGAATTCACTCTATGGTTCAAATTATTTTTCAGCATGAAAGAGGAAAATTCAGTCCAAGGATGATGTAATACTAAATTGTAGATGTCTTCATACGGCTTAACCTGCATAAGGTCTCTCAATTTAAGGTCAGTACTGGGCAGATTAGAAATGCTGAGAATAATGAGGTTTGCTCCAGAACATGGAGGTCTGTGGCCCAGGAATGTTCTATTCAGAGAATTGTATTTATGGAACAACATTCTTGCTTTCCCTCAAACTTGCAAATGAAACAAATGTGATTTACCTTCCAGGGAGCTGGAAAAGGTGAAACACATGCAGCAGATGTTTTGCAGCTTGCACTCTTCTTACAGACTCTCAGAATTGTAGATGTTGGAAGGAACCTCTGGAGAACATCTAGTCCAATCCCCTGCTAAAGAGGATTCCCTACAGTAGGGTGCACAGTAATGTATCCAGACAGATTTTAAATGTCCTGAAAATGAGACTCCACAACCTCTCACAGCTTCTTTGCGTAACTTGTTCCAGTGCTCTGTTACCATCGAAGTCTTCCTCATGTTTGCATAGAACTTCTTGTGTTCCATTTTGTGCCCATTGCCCTTTGTTCTGTGGATGGGTGTCACCAAAAAGAGCCTAGCCTCATCCTCTTGGCACCTGCCTTTTAGATGTTTGTAAGCTCTGATAAGATTCCCCCTCAGTCTTTTCTTCTCCAGGCTGAACAGCCCAGGTCTCAGCCTTTCCTCATGAGGGAGCTGATCCAGACTCCTCACTGGCTCTGTGGTTCTTCTCTGTAGATGCTCTGTAGAATATTCCTGTCTGCCTACAACTGGGGAGCCCAGAATTGGACATATTACTCCAGATGCGGCCTCACTAGGGCAGGGTAGAGGGGGAGGAGAACCTCCCTTGACCTTATGTTTAACTCAAGCATTTGAAACAGCTCCAGGAGGCTGCTGGCTTTTTGAGTTGAACTGCTTTGCACAGAGGAGGTCCTTCATCATTTAAAAGGCTGCTTTCTGCTCTCCTTAACAGACTCCCCTTCCCTAGAGACATCCAAAGCTAGACTGACAGGGCACTGAGCAACCTGTTCTAGCTGCAAGTGTCTGTTCATTGCAGGGGAGTTGGACTACGTATCTTTTAATGGTCCCTTCCTACTCAAATGATTCTGTGATGCACTGAGTGTTTGGGGGTTAGATTAGAACTATTGTCTTTTCTGGCTAATTAATTAAGTCAACATAAACAACTCCTAGTTAGCAGCACTGCTCTCAAGCTTGCTTCATCCCCAAATGAATATGAGCATATTTCACCATAAGATGAAAAGTACAGAGTAAGGAAGACAGATGATCTTTAATATTTCGTATAACGTTGGTTCAACTGCACCATATTTACATAACTCTCACAAATGATACAAGCAGTCTGGCTAACCCCAAGATTAAAATGCCTCAGTCATACATTTTGTGAAGACAAGCTGGAAAAAGGTGTCCCGCACAAACCCTCAGCCAATAGTCTGCCTTAATACTTGGCTTTGATTCAGCATCCCATTTAATTTAATTTACTGCATTACCCTGCCAAATGAAAATTCCAGAACTGGATCAGATTGTATTCCAAAATAACATATGCCCTTTTTTATTTTTGTCCTGTTAAGACTGTTACAAAATTTGCAGATTCTGTGCAACAGTCATCCTGCTGTTGTGTAACCACAAAATGGAGCCACAAATTTGATTTACACACGTCTAGTACATGTGCACAAGTGCACAAGTTCAACTTCATCCAGTCTTGTCATGTTGGCCCTTAAGTTTAAGTGATAACTCGGTAACATTTCCATCTTCTTTTTGGTTTGACCTCACTGTTGACAAAATCCTACTGTTATGAATCATACTGGCTAGGAAGGTTTGAAAACCCTTGTTATCAAATGCAATCCTTGATTGTGTTTCAGAACAAAAGAAAGTGCCCCAATATGTCTGTTTAAAAATACTAGTTCATTACTCAGTATGCCAAGTAGTCTTCCTTTTGTCCAAAACACCAGTATCCAGAAAGAAAGTCACTGTATTTCAAAACTGTTTTTTACCTCTATATTACTGGAATGAGTGACTTCCGAAAGACACTAAGTATAGAAATCCCTTCATGCTAACTACCAGACCCATGTTTCAGTAGGGAGGGTAGACCAAATGTGATTTGCTGTACCCCAGTGACTCCTGGTCAGTTACTTCAGTAAGGCAGGTGAGTCCCTTCTAGCTCTCTCTCTGTATTGAGGCAAAAGTACTCTCATTGATAGCAGTAGAAGTTTTCAGCTACATGTCATTCACTTCATTATATCTGCTAGGAAGATTTGTGGTCTGGCGTTTCCTCATCTTTGAGCTGTGTTCTGCAGCAGTGGAATGCACAGGGGAGAGTAAATTGTGAATTGCCCATCTTAAGGGCCATGCTGGGTGGTACCAAACAGTCACCATGTTTGTCTGGCTCGCCAACCAGGACAAAATGGCTCTAGGTTCATGTTGGCAGTGACAAAAAAAATGAATGATGGACTTGATCTTTGTAGATCCCTTCCAAATGAACTACTCAAAAATGTACTCAGAAGAGTGGTGCTAAAATATCTTGCAGTCACTTCTTGTACTCAATTTGTCAGTACAAGATGAAGCTTCCTGGCAACAGAGCCACCACGCACAGAAGCAGAATCCTTGTGCATGTGTATGTGTCTGTGAGTAGAAGGCACAGGGAACCGAAGTAACTACAGAATTTAGGCTTGTATGTTCTATTTGTATCATTCTCTCTTTGATGTTCATACAGATTTTTAACTATTGTTAGCTGCATCATTAATGTCTCAGGCTGAGAAAACACTTTTCTTCTAGAAAAATAAATCATTCCTTGTAACTTGAAATTGTCATCTTAAAGCCATTATCCATCCACAATGTTATCACTATTAAATTTCAGTGATCTACATTGCAAGGATTTATGGTCATCCCTAGCAGGTGCCATGTAAAGGGAACAATATAACTGAAATAATCCAACAAAGGCTTTAAAGCATTAGTCAAATCTGAATGTGGAAAGAATGTGCGTGAGACTCCAGCCTGACGTGGCAGTCAGCCCTTAAATGGGGTCTAGGAGAGGTGGAGCCATTGAGGTGAGTCCCTTGTAGCTTTCTCTCTGTATTGAGGCAAAAGTACTTTCATTGGTAGCAGCAGAAGTTTTCAGCTATATGTCATTCACTTGGTTATATCTGCTAGGAAGATCTGAGGTCTTGCAATTCTTCAGCAGTTGGAATACTGAAGAACGTATTTGCCAAATCTAGGACACACTGATAGGTTTTTATCTCCCTACTCAATATGTCCATTAGGGAGGCAGTGTTGGGTACAGCTGCAAGAAAGGCGGCACGACTTTATTTAACTCTCTATAACCCACTGTCATTCTCCATGTTCCATCTGGCTTCCGCACTGGCCATATGGGGGAGTTACATGGGCTATGTGCAGCTCTTATGCCTACTTAATGCCTACTTTTTGTAATTCCTGCACTGCTCTTCATCTTGCCTACCTGGGAGTCTATCCTGTCTTACATTAGTAATCCGGTGTGGTTTTGGCAGGCAAATAGGCTCATGCTTCGCATGGCCTCTCAATATTGTCTCTCAATAACCGCCCAGACAATAATACATCTTTGTCAGAGTCTGAACTCTCCTACCGTCATCTGGAGAGCCAGAACCCATAAAATATCTGTGCCCAGGATGTATTCTTGGACTGGGGCAATAGATACCTTATAATCCGGGGGTGGGAGATGCCCAACCCCCAGTTTCAACCAGGTCTGGATGACTGGTATGGTCTATCTCCCAAAACCTGCAATCATGATTCTATCGCCGCTAAATCTAGTTGGATCTCCATAGATTATCAATATTTCTGCCCCTGTATCAACTAACTCTCTGAATATTCTTTCGGGACCAGAAAATCATCTATTCCACATAGGGCCTCCAATCCCTCCCGGAGGCCTTATGAGGACTAACATTCCTTGTCATGCCTTGAGCTGTGCTAGGTTTAAGTCTTTTGTTTCTCTTGGCTCGGGCATTGTGGGCCGAGACACCTGAGAGAGCTTCTTTTTTCTATTAGGGATTATGAAATCCTCTACGTTCCATGTCGTTATTGGTACCCTATCTATAACTCATACCCTCATTTTTTAGGGTAATTTTGAAATTTCTGATTATCTTTCAGCTGTCTCCAAACCTGAAGGAGGACGTGATTGGGCTGGCAGTATATTTTTGCAAATTGGACCCTAGCCCAGATAAGATCGTTAAACATTTGCTTCCTGGAAACCCTCATAGGCCCAGACTGAGGATTTCTTACAATTGGCTTCTTAGTTTTAATTACCGGAAGGACCTCTGCTTCCTCTAATGCTCGAGTATTGCACCTGGTCAGCAGGTGCTTCCCCAGATCGGCCACTAATTGGGCAACCTGTTGGACCACAGACTCTGACACCATCAAGGGGTTCGGTATAGGAACTGGGGTCCCGTATAAATGGGAAGGGGCCTACTGTAAGATCAGGTCTCTCATACCTGCCAAAAATCCTACCATATCTGGACTTTCAAATGATTCCTCATATTGCCTCTCTTATGCTAATTTCACAAATGTAATTTTGAAGGTCCTCCATGGAGGACCACAATCCTATATTTAATGATTTGTCTGATTTGTTTGGCCATACCACACGACATGCTGCCATTAGACAATTGATTGCAGAATGTTTTTCATTAGGATATTGGATGCCTGCATATAATCTTTGCCAAAGGGGAGGGTGCATTGTCATGGTGGCCAATTTAGATGTTTCCAGACCATTAACCATGACGCCTTCTGTTCCTAAATCCCACAGTCTTAGTGGATATGCTTTCCTTCGGCTTCTGCCGGCATTGTTGTACCATGTCCATTAATCCCATTGGTGTAGAAGGGCTAGCTATTACATGTAAATGTGTTTGGGCAGGGGACCATTGATCAGGGCACAGCCCTGCTGGTCTATCTTGTATTTTCTTTGTTTTTTGGGTTATAATAGGACAGAGCTCCAGAGCTCTGATTTAGAATTTTTATTTCCCTGTTTCAGAAATGTGGTTATTATCTATTGAAATATTATGGACCTGGTCAACTGGGAGATGAAAAGTTGTTTTTTTTTCCTGTTGATATACAAAGTTCCTGTTCTAATTTCTCAATGCGATCTTTCAATAGCTGATTTTCGCTTTCTTAAATACTGGCTCTTATTTCAGCTTGGTTTAGAGCATTTGGCAGTGGCCATGCCACTGTAGAGGCAGCTACCTGCCTTTCTTTTGTAATTAGGATGTCTTTATCTAGACCTTGAAAATATTCTGCCATGTGGAATGGGGAAATATAACGCAGGGGACCCCACTTTTCAGTTACGATTACTAACTCAAAATAAGGGGAACCCAGAAATCCTGGAATCTGTCCAGGGATCATTTTATCTAGGGGGGTAATGTTCTACCCCCCTGACCCATTTATAGATATCCTAATGGAAAGATATTATATATCTTTTAGTCTATTTGGCCTGGCTGGCTTGCCAAGTGTAAGATCAATAAGTATACAGATGTTGTAAAGTATTGGGTGACCAGTAAGTATGCAGAGAAGTTAGGCTAGTAGGATTAGTAAGTCCATAGTAAGATAGAAAAAGATAATCACATATTATATATAAATATATATTTATGGATAAATAATATGGATAAATGGAAAGTGCTCATCAGTGTTGTAGGCTGACAGTAAACTCCCTAAGGAGTGATCTCCAGAGAGATCCTTCTTCACTGGCAGTCAGCACTTAAACAGGGTTTAGGAGTGGTGGAGCCAGGCTCCAGTGCTTCCTGGTAGCACAGGTGAATTACCTTCACCTGTGCTCCCACGGCTGACCCAGTGCTTGCCTCAGGTCGTCAATCAGAGGTTCAGGCCGTGATCCAACAGTTCCCCTACTGGAGCGAGGGAGGGAGGGAAGGAAGAAGGGGTGAGTCGACTCAGTTACAACAAATTCATTTATTTCTGAAGTCACTAAAGCTCTGAATTTATAAATTCAGGTTTGCAAATGCTCTCATTTTTTAAGCAAATTGAACTTCGATATTCTCTAGATAAGAAATACACATTTATTGGTGTACTGACAGAAAAATCACCACTGTTTCTTACAGGAAGCTACCTGCCTCTAAAGCTGCAGATAGAATTAACCCAAGCTCACTCCTTCTTTTCAGTGATGTCCTTCAAAGCTTCATTCATAATGTAGGTCTATACTGTGGAAGAAATATACCGTTTTCCATCTGAAGGTTTGTAAATTGATAAGGACAGCTATATTACATCATGTAAGATTATAAAATATTCATTGCTTTATTGAAAGCTTATTAGGATGGTAGTACACCTAGAATGCATTACCAGATGCCATTATGTATGTTAAATATTTGCACCCCCACATGAAGTCATTTGGTAGAAAAATGCCTTGATAAAGCTTGTAAGAAGGTGAAAAAGCCATCCATGTAGCATTCAGCAGAGTGTAATATTTCAAAGCCGCAAGACTCTTCTGAAGAGAAGAGATATCTGATATTCATGTAGAATTCCAGTTTATGATTTAGTTTTATTTTCACCACATGCATCTGGCTGTTAGTTAATATCCAGTAGCAGAAGAGGTTGGGCAGTAGAATGTTGCACATAACAGTTATGAAAGTGCTGGAGGAGGACAGATCCTTGCCTGTGGCCAGGAGATTTTCCAGACAGGCCTGTAAATGGCAGCTGAGGGTCACACTGATACTGTCTGTCCCTGGTGACTGCTGTATTTGCAAGTGTGCTTGTAGTGTTGGGGCAGACTTTGGCCTAATGAAGTGGTGAAGCACTGACAATGAAATACTACCAGGCATCACTATAATAACGTTTTCCTGTTCCTTCAAAAAGTGACAGATGTAGGGCATCAACCACCTCTCTAGGAAGCCTGTGCCATTTGTGTAACCACACTCATAGTACAGAAATCTTTCCTGACATCCAGTTTGGGCCTCCCTTTCCACTACTTTGTGCTGTTCCCACATCCTGCCATCAGTTCCAGGGAGCAGAGCCCAGCACCTCCCTCTGCTTCCAGTCCTCAGGGAGCTGCAGAGAGCCATGCAGTCACCTCTTGGCCTCCTCCACACTGGACAGCCCAGCTGTTCTCAGCCTCTCCTCAGAGGGCATGTCTCCCAGCTCTATTACCAGCTGTCTTGCTCTCCTCTGGATGCTTTTTATATTGTGGAATCCAGAGCTGCATGCAATACTGCAGGTGAGGCTGCAGACACCCTACAAGTTGTGGGAGAATCTTTTTCAACCAGCAGGTTATTTGTTCAGTCAGAAGAACCCCTTTTGACTGCCTACATGTGCTGTGCTTAATGCACCTCAAAACACAGTTTGCCATCCTGACTGCTGGCTCGTGGTGATGCCACCAGCACCTCCAGGGCCCTTTCTGCAGGGATGTTCTCATCTTCCAATCTGTTCTTTTTTCCAGCATTAGCCTGTTATATGTATAAGCAATATGTTTCTATATACTGGCACAATTTCCAGCTTAACATATTTCCTTCCTCAACAGAGGAAAGATGTAGGAGTTATGCTACTGGACCAGGGTAAGTGTTTGTAATCTCATGTATGCCATGAGCCAGTTTTGACAGCTGTAAGACATACAAAGAGCAGTTTATTGCCTAATGTAGTCAGATCAACATTACCCTTAGTAATCACATATTGTTCAAAACTACTGAAAACTGCTGAATCCTGAACTAACTTCTCAAGTTGCTAATTGCTTTTCATGCTTGACTCTGAAAAGTCCCGTTTGCTAGTTATAGTATAGTGCTTGATCCCACTGTTTGTCTTTGCATGCCTACATCGTAGAGAGGAAGTCAACATTGACCACAAGGAAGGCATCATTCAATCTTCTGTTTTTGTTGCTGAAGCAAGTACATGACACTTTTTCATACCACTTTGCTGTTAGGCTCATCTTCATAGGTTTCTCTGAAAGGTATCTGAATCACCAGCTCCTGTTCAGCTGTAGCCACAGGAGGTTGTACCAGAGCCATGCACTGTTCCCACAAATTCCCTATTGCTGTGGGCAGTAGAATAAAATTTTCCTTCAACTGTGAAGCCTTCTCCTGGTCATACATACATATTATGGTCATTATGCTGGTTCTTGACGTAGTTTATCTGCTTTGACTTTCATCTCCTTGCTCATGCTATTGTTCTCTTTGCCTTGCAACTTACTATGTTCAGGAGGGAAATGCAGATGCTTTAGAGAATGTTCTCAATTCTTAAAAATATTTATAGAGAGATTTATATGCAGATTTCTTAATTTAAATGAGTCTTAAAAATATCACTGAACGTAATTTTCCATCTCAAAGCATACTTGTTTAGGATTCAAAACAGACATTACAGAATACAAGCAGACAACAGAAACAATAGAAAAGCTTATCTCAAGCTTATTTTGAAAGCTGAAAAACTTATGAAACTACACTGTCGATACTGGGGGGTGTCTTTTGTTCGCTTAGATTTTAGTGGAGTAGTGGCATTTTATTCGTGTGGGGTCGGGTTGTTCTTAGTGGCAGGGTGAGGTTTGTTGTTAGTGTTGTTTGTTGTGTTGGAGCTCGTACATGGGTTGTCTCAGGAGGTGATTCAAGCAGTTTAGGGGTCTCAGAAAGTAGTTTATTTGAAAACATCAACTTTGGGATCTGGAGGAGGTTTAAGTCCTTTTTTTCTGAGTTACTCTAAGAAGGGTGCAGTCTTCAGTGTTTACAATACCAAAGTCTTTCATAAACTATTAGAGTATTTAGTGATTGAGTATTTTGTTTTCTATGTTCCAGCTATGGGGAAGAGGATTAGTAGGATGGTGAAGTAGGAGAAGGATGCTACACTGACATGGAAATATGATATAATTAGGTGGGATTTCTCTCTCTGTCAACTACAGAAGTTGAGAGGGAAATAAAGAATAGCCAGAATTTTTTAAAAAGTAAAAGCTTTCCGTTAATGCCAGCCTAGAGATCTAGTTTTGTTTCCTATTGCTGCCTCTGAACTGCTGAGTGGAGCTAAACCTGGTCTCTCACTCCTGGTCTTGCTGGCTGGTGATGTCAGTTTTAGAATGCCTGACTTGAGACCACACAATGCAAACACCCTCTAGTGAGAGCTAGATTTAAATATGTGAAGTGCAATGAATTTTAAATTCTTCTGACTTTTTGATCGGGCATTGGCCATTTGCAGTTATTTCTTGTCTCAAATTCTCAGTGTCTCGGGACTGAGCCAATGAAACGGAGGGGGGAAAAAAACAACTACTGTTTTACTTACAAAATTTTGGAAACGTGAATTAATTCAGAGTTTGGTAAACAGAAATAAAATGATCACTGTATTTTAAAAAATCTGATTCTAAGAGTTCTTTGAGGAACTCGAGTATTTGACTTTTAGAATGCTTTGAATGGTATGAAGCTAACAAGGCAGGAGATCCTGCGCAGAGCATGAAGAATGAAACGAGCATATCAAATAGCTGCTCACTGAGGGCACAGTCTCTTTCACACAGTGAGTGAAGCAGACCAACAACAACAAAAAAGTTTATACCTAAAGATTTCATCATCATTTATTCATTTATAAGAATATGGAGGCTGAATTAAGTTTGCACAGGGGACTTCTGAAGTTCTTGAGTGTAGTTTATTACCTGATGAATGCAAATTTCTGTGGAGCATAAAGGTAGGTCCTTCACTGCATTCCAGCAGCATAAATTCTGTTTCAATCTCACTGTCCTCAAATTATTCCATCACGCTATATGTATTGTAAAGAGAACAATGAGAACAAGAGAAAAATATGACAAGAACCTTTTGACCTTTGTTTTAACATATGCAGAGCAGGGAAACGTTTTGACAGGGTAACTGCAAGATAGTATTAGTTTTATTTACATAATAAAAAGGCTCCAAGTTCCCTCAAATATCCACATACAATAATTCAAACATCTGTTTTGATCTTCTGCTTATTTTCAAAGGAAAGCATACAAAATAATTATGTTTAAAGCAGAACAAAAAGCAGAAAAAAAACTTGCCAAATGCAAACTTACCTCCAATGTTAAATCTCTCACTTTTTCTGAACATTAATTGCTTTTATTTTAAAGGTCTTTATGTGGGCTGGTATTCATACTCTTGTTTGCTTTTTATGTCAAAATAAAAAGGGATAATGGTGTATTTTCTGCTGTTAGGTCTTTCTTTCCATAGACCACGGAAGACACAAAGTATCAGAAAGCAGACAGCGGATTGCAAGCTTGAATTGCGTTTTTGTTGATTAGCATAATAATTGAGGTTATTAAAGATCAAGTGTCTCTTGAGTGTCACAGATAAGAATGAAGGTTAGTCATGATCTCATTAGCCTAAAAATGGACTAGAGAAAGATTTAAATGTGGGATGTCTGTCATGTGATCATGCACAATGAAATTCTTATTATCCATCTAACTTTTCCCTACTAAAATCCCAAAAAGCCCCCCAGAGAAATGCAGACAATTTTAAAATATGAAACACAGGTTTTTGATGAACTGGTGTGTCAAAAAACTAAGATCAGTATCTTTTGTAAAAGACAAAAAATTTCTGCCTTTGAATTTTCCCAGCTTTGCAAAGCATACAGCATCCTGCTAATGGTGTTCTAAGCGGAAGTAGAATAAGACGTTTACCTCAAATTTAGGTCCTGGACAGGGCATTTGGGGCATTCTAGGTCCTGGACAGGGCATAGTGCTGTTTAAGAAACACTTCTTCACTTACAAGATCTTTTGAGGCATAATGGATTATAATATAAACCACCCAGCATGGAAGGTAGGAATTGAAAAAATGCTATTTTTTAAGTGCTCTGCCTGATTTTCTCAGGGTAGATATTCCCCCTAGCCGTTTCAGAGCTATGGGATCAGTCAGATTAGTGCAGTATGGGGGACATTCTTGGAGGTTCAGCAAGCACAGCATCTGAGCACAGTGTCGTATTACAAACTTATGTTGCACAACAGTGCAAAAGAAGAAAGGAAATGAGTTAATACCTACGGCAACCAGTTTCCTGGTTAAAAAGAAAAAATCTAAATTTGGGAATATTTGTGGTCCAGAGTAGGGACCACATCTGCAATTTGCAGAGGTTGTAGCAAGCCTTCGGGAAGAAAGCTTTTCTGGACCAAGGCAGTGGCAGAGATGCTATGGAGGTTGGTGCCGTGAGCCCCAAAAGGAAGCAGTGTGTTCCAGTATGTCAGCACCCACTTTGTCCCTGGAAACATTGTTCCCTTCCTTGGCTGGCAGTGCTGTGGACAAAGCTGTCAGCTTCTCATTACCTGCCAGGGCAGCACTGTGCTGCTTCCTCCCTGGGAGAAGCTACTGCTCATGCTGCAGAGTGATCCTACCTTTCCTCTCCCTCACTCAGGTGTTGGCAGTGGCTCCTTTTGCAGGCAGAGAACTCCAAGCCACTGCCTTGCTGCTGGACACAGAGTCTCCACAGCAAGATCCATATAGCTGTGGGAACCATGTAAGCCACGGAGATCCTCGTTACTGCAGTACCTTTAAGATTTATTTACCTTTAAGTGCTGGTGGGAAGGGAGAGGCAGGGAAGGAGTATGAAAGCTCAGCTTTACAGCCTGATTGAGATGAAGCACTTCCTGTTGCCCAGTGCTTGTTCAGCTGCCATTTTCTTTCCAGGGAGCCAGCACTGTAGTCTGGGGGCTGATTCCCCTGGTGATATCTTTATCTCAGAACACAGATGTGGTCCTTTGTGTCCCCTAGGACAGCAGGCCTTGGAGCAGCTTCATGTCCCTCCTGGGACGGTGTTCGTGGGGAGGGATGGGTACCTGTGGAGTGAGTGCAGGTCCCAGCTTGGCACTGCTAAGTGCCCAGACCAGGCCAGGTCTACAGCAGCTTTTCTTCTGTAACTTGATTACAAACAAGGGTCTTTTCCTTCCTACTGCTCTCTAGGGAAAGTACAGAGCTTCTTGGACTCTGCAGAATGGGAGTGCTATCTGCTAAAGGCACAGCATTGTTGGGAGGCACAGTGCAGGATGCAGCTCCTGCCTAGAGGAGATCCCACTCCCACAGATGCCACAGAAGGAAGGAACAGCCTCTCATGTTTGCAGCCATATGCCCTGGCACTGCCTCTTTTTCTTTGTCCTGAACCCAAAGGAGTGTCTTAGGAGAAGACCACCGGGAGGTGGTTTTAATGAGGAAAATGTTAGGGTGGAGTGGGAGAGGGACCTTTCAGACAGCTCTCCCAAGCAGGCTGCAGTGATTTGGGAATGCTGGAAGAGGCAAAAGGCAAGGGAACATTTGCTTCTCCTCCTCTTCTCCAGTAGTTCCTGAGGGCGTCACTGGAGGCCATAGAAGGTGAAGCCTGGATCAAAGCTCTGAGCTGCGAGCTGAGCCAGCAGTTGGGCAGCTCTCTGAAACTCTCTGAGAAGAGGGTGGCTTCCTCTCAACTCTCTCCTGAAGCGCAGTGTGGGACACCCAGCTGGGGCCTCAGGCTGCAAGCAGTTCTCTGAGTGCATGAGCTGCTTGTGCTATTTCCCTGACTGGGCCTTGGAGGACCTTTTACTGTCTATTGCTCGGGTCTGGCTAAAGCTTGGCCCTACAGCTGCTCTCGGCTGCTCCCCGGCAGCTTGGGTCTGTTTCCCCTGGCCCTCTCCTGGCAGGTTAGTATATTCCACATCTCAGGATCTTCCTTTCCCTTCCCATCCAGCTATTCCTGTACAAGGAATCAATTTCCATCAATGGAGATTGATGAAAATCAAACGCCATAACCACAAAGTAGTTATAAAGCAGGTATGATTTAATCAGCACTGTGCGCACATGCTGGGTGCAAACAGGGTAACTCCTCCTAGCTTGTGCACCCTGAGATAAAGGTTAAGAATATTTATAGAGACAAGTCATACATATGCCATGAATTGGGAGGATATTACAATTACTTCCGAGAGATTATTATCATGTTCTCCACCCCTAGCCCAGCCCCTTTCCACATGCGTACCGAGTCATGGTGGTACTCCTCGGGGGTTGTAGGATGAAGGCTCGATGTCTTCCTCTTGTTGTCCTTTTTCCTCTTTGGTCCAGGTTAAGCCTAATTGCTGACTCTGTCTTTGTGATTTATCTGTTACATTCTTTTCAGGAATCAGCATATCCTGGCTGGATGCAGTCCTCTCAGCCTTATCTTCCCTAGCTTCTGTTTTACAGCCTTGTTTTGCAAATCGTGCTTCCCCTTATCTTCCTTAAATTCAGCAAGGTTTGAGCAATGCTTCCCCTTTTAAATAATTATAAAGAAATATGTTCCACATCAGAATAACAAAACAGTAATTCTTGTACAAGAAATAACAAGGAATGCACTGGGAGCTTGTAAGGAAGTCTCCCCTGTCCAAGACAAGCAGCTGCAGCATCTGGAGGAAGCAAACATGGAGGAGCTGACTGAGGCCTAAGTGATGTCTACTTTTCTCCAGCTTCTATGAGTCTCCCCAGTTTTTCCCTGGGGGGGAAGACTTTTCCCAGCCCTGCTCCAGGCCTTTCTGGTCTTCTTCCTACCACTGCTTCCCCCAGGCCTGGCCACGCTGAAAGGTCTGGGCCTGCACCAACTGACCTTTGCTTTTTTGTGCAGAGAATAATTTCTCTTCTCAGCCATGCTGCTGAGATCAACTTCCACCTGGTCTCAGACATGCTCATCATGTTTCTTTCCAGGCTATGCAAAGGCTGGAATGCAATGGTTTCCAGACATGAGTTGGTAAAGTGTCTGGGCTTTAACTTTTTGGTTTTCTTCCATTTTATTTTCACAGCAATTCCTGCTGTGGGGGCCCTGGGGCATGGGTGCTGGGTGCCATTAAGCAATGTCTCAAGACATTTCTCCCCACACAATTGGAGCTGGACAGCATGAGAGCTCATGCTGCTCACAGTGCTTTCATGTTCACCCAGGGCAGCTTGGCACTGTGTTCCTCCAGGGAACAGCTTCTTCCCCACCTGGAGGAAGACACTGTGGGCTGTTCTACAGCTGCAACTACCAGGTGAGAGCTTGAGCTGTGCCAGGGAATCTGAGTGCTGACACTGCGCTCCAGCCCACCCCCCATGGTGGGACCTGCTGAGATGAGAATTCTCTTTCCTTAGACTCCCCAGGGAACGTTTTTTCCCCAGATGAAGATCCAAGCCCTTCCCTTTGTATTCCCCCCACATGTTCCCCTTGTGACCCTTGGCCTTTCCTACAATTCAAAGAATATTTTTCTCTCGGGCCTCAAGACTTGCAGAACAAACTCACACTGGTGCAAAGCATCACCCACCTCAGCTGTGCTGTCCAAGCTGTGAGTGACTGTGGCAGCTTTAATCCCTCCTTGAAGTGTAAGGTGATGGAGAACCTGACTTCATGGAGCAAGCTCTCCAGAAAACTGTGCTAAGGCACATGGAAGACAGGGAGCTGATATGAGAGAACCAGCATGGCTTCATGAAGGGCAAATCCTGCTTGACCAACCGTGGCCTTCTATGATGGTGTAAAAGGGTTAATAAGGGGAGCGCCACTGACGTCATCTATCTGGAGTTCAGCAAGGCCTTTGACGCAGTATCCCATAACATCCTTCTCTCCAAATTGGAAAGATAGCTCAGGGACATGATTTAGCGGTGGGCTGTTAGGGTAGTATGGTTAGGTTGCTGTTGGACTTGAATGTTTTGAAGATCTTACCAGCCTGGGCAATTCTGTGATTCCATATGGATTTGATGGGTGGGCTGTTGAATGGACAAAGAACTGGCTGCAGGATTGAGTCCAGAGTGCGGTGGTCAGTGACTCCATATTTGGATGGAGATCAGTGGTGATGAGAGGTGTTCCACAAGGGTCAGTGCTGGGACTGATACCCTTTACTATCTTCATCAATGGCATTCACAGTGGGGATGGATACACCCTCAGCAAGTTTGGTACCAAGCTGTGGGGTGCGGTTAACACACGTGAAGGATGGGATGCCATCCAGAGGGACCTAGACAAGCTTGAGCAGTGAGCTCAAGAGAATTTCATGAGACTCAATAAATCCAAGTGCAAGATCTTGCACTTGGGTTGAGGCAACCTCTACTGCCAATACTGCTGGGGGTAAAATGATCGAGCACGGTGCTGCTGAAAAGAACCTGGGGGTACTGGTGGATGATAACCTGAACATGAGCCAGTAATATGCCCTTAGAGCTCAGAAAGCCTACTGTATCCTGGGCTGCATCAAAAGAAACATGGTCAGCCATGTGTTGTCTGCTGGTGAGGACCTTGGATGCTGGCGGTCAGTGGCAGAGGAGGATGGCAGGAAGGGGAAATTGTTTGCAGTGTGATAGAGCCCTACCTCAGGTCCTGTGGTAATCAGTGATCTCTAGCAATGTGTGGGAGCACAGCAGTGCTTTGCAGACCTGCACCCAGTTGCTTGTTGGCTGAAGATCATTTAGAGCTTCAAGTAAGTAAGGAGCCCCACTGCATGCCCCATGCTTCCTCCCCAGTGCTCCTGTCCTGGAAAAAGAACTCTGCTCAGCTCTGTGTGAGGTGTGGGATGCCCAGTCATAGCATAGAGAATGCATGAGTGGGAGAAGCACCGGAGAGCTGGGACTGCCTACAGCCTTTTTCCTGTCTCTTGCACCTGCAGAAAGGATGAGCCTTTGGCTCCTTGTTGGGATTGCTAGGGCCTCTGACATGTGACCCCATGCTCAAGTCCTGCAAGTTGGCTACCCCCTGTCCACCTTCCTTCTCCAGACCACGGTGAGTAGAGCAAGAGATTACCAGCCCTCTCATCCCTACATATCACAACGAGGACCCCGCAGTCTGGGCCCTATCCCCAGGAAGGAGAAGCACCACACTCAGCTGCCTTCTTGTTTCTGCCTGTCTCCATTTCACCCATATGGAAAATGATTCAGTTTCCAGAAGCATGATTCCCCTTTTCTCCTGATGCTTTTTTTTAGCTTAGATGACCAACTGAGCTGTTGAAACAGGCAACACTATGAACCTGTGTGAGCGGCAGGATGCCCACAGTACCGTATGTCAGCTCCACACCTCTGTCAAAATGGGAAGGGTAACTGGACCTAAAAAGAAGTAGTGGGATCTCAGTGCATAAGCATGTCCCTCCAGGCTCTTGCACAATTTCCAGAATGAGCTGTCACACTGAGACAGCTTTTCTCAAGAAGCACAAGGAGGCTATGAACCGTGTCCAGCTTTTAGACACCCAGTGCAAGGAGCAGATTCCATGATGTGTGTGTATCCTATGTGTGTGCAACTGCTGCTGTTGAGAGGTAGGCTTTATAGGTAAGCACACAACGTTGGAGAGACTTAGAGACGGCTCAAGTATATTAAAGCAGTGTATGCACAGCTGGAGCATTATGATTGCCCCTTGCACAACCTGCTGACCTAAGAATGCCCTCAAGTTTGCTTTATGTTCTGAAGAGCTGTAGCAAAGCTGTGATGGGGTCACTCCTGGTTCTCATCTCTTTGCAAACAGTTTGCAGAAAATACACCAACACAGACTTTATGAATGGCATAATGAAGACCCTCCAGCAAGCCAAAGGAATATTTGTGTGTGCTGCTGAGAAGCTTTCAGCAGTTTATGGGCTAGTTCAGCCAGTTCCACAACTAAGGGGACAGGGGGATCTATGGACCCACACCCAGGGAAAGGGAAAAAGGGGAAAGGGTAGGGAGATGGGCCTAAAAACATAACAGTGGCAATGATCTGAGGAGAAACAGACTAATTTACTAAGTAAGATACCGAATGCAAGAAAACAAAACATAGAACAGTATAGTACAATTGAAGCTAGTAAATCAATTAAAATGAGAGCAAGTGTCTGAAAACTGAAGGCCTTACTATAAGTAAGCTGAGGTGGTATGGCACCCCCAACAGAGATGAGCCGGAAGATCAAAAAGGGATATCTTGTGATCTGTGAATGGATTTTGTCTTTCCCTCTGAGCAGAAAACAGTAACAGAACAGCAAACAGTCCTCTGGGAGGTATAGCTCTTCTCTTCTGGGACAGGTACCCAGAACTATCCATGATCCACGGAACTGGAGCATTAACTCTTTAACTCCCAGTGCAGTACATGATGTTATGATGTGGAATACCACTAACAAAAAATTATTAAACCATGACAGAAACGGGTGATCACCTTTCTGCACGTGTATGGGAAAGACATCCACTAGGACATAAGAGATTTTTTTCCATGTGACTTGGACTTCTCCTTTGCTAGCCTCTGCAGTACACTTTGTGCCTTTTGCCTCTGTGAAGTAAAGAAGCACAGCCTGAATGCAGATCTAGGGCTTGAAACAGAGTGGTAGCGGTTAAATTCAAGCGTAGACCTTCATGGCATGTCAAGGAAGCAGGCACTGGTCATGTGATGAATATCCATAATTAGACTCTTGCAGATGCAGCAATTCTTTCTCCCCTTCTTCTCCACGACATCCCTCACACTGTGTTGTCCATGCAGCACATTCATGCCCTTCTTGAGCCAGGCAGTGCTCATTCATGCCTGCTGTCATGGGGAGGTCATGACTGACAACTTCCTCCATCTATTTGGGCCCATAGACACCTCTGCACTACTGCCTTTCTTACTATGGTCAGAATAGTAGCTTGCCTCATTTAGGTGAGCCAGAGATGAAACAGCTCCTTTTTCTACACAGAAGAGCTCAAGTGCTGCAAGGTCCATTGCTGACGAACAGTGAGGTGAGAGCACTGCAAGAACTTATGGGTGAACTCTCTTCCCTTGCAAGAACATAGAGATGTTGTACAGAGGACTGGGAAGAAACAGATCTTTGGCTTTCAGCTCTAACAGAGAAGTTCAAGAGAATGGGAAACAACAGCCCGAGCCCAGCCCCTCCTCTCAAAGACTGTGAAGTCCTTCATGGCAACAGTGGACAAAATGCCAGCCTGAAAGAGAACTCCTTAAGACCAACGTAGCATTAAGAAGCAGGCATACTTTTATTGCAGTGCTGGATGCACAGGGGATCACTCCACCTGAGAGTGCATACTTGTCACAAAAGTTCTTTGGTTATTATATTATAATGCAATTATATAAAATTATATGCAATTATTTGATTGTTATTTGGTTATTATATTATATTCATTACTTGTGTTACACATGTAAAGGTATTCCCTGGACAGTACACACATATTCAGTATTTCCCACAGAACCATTAAGGTAGGGCTCTGCCTCCATGTGTATGCAGCGTTTTTGTGGTGGTGGTCTTGGGACCTCTTGTGGTTGTATCAGTGTGTCCTTTAGTTGAACTCTGGTCTTTCTACTTTATTAGGGATGGAAAGCTCATTTGCGGGATGCTTTGCTGACTACAGTCCCAAAGGACTAGCAGTTATCTGTTCTTGTCTTTAGAGCAGCCTTGTGGAGCGGTCATGCCTATAGGCAGGAACCTCCTGCAAACAACCTGAACTCCTGTTAGTAAAACTGTCACATTGCTCCACAACAAAGGTATGTTCACTAGCAGAAGCTTCGTGTCTGCTTTCCAACTAACATTTCAAGGGGAGGGAATGGTGGGTGCCCTTTGCAAATGTTTGTCAGCGTTTCCAGGACACCGTGCTGGGGAGTGTCGGCATTAAAGTTTTCAGAGGGCCAGGACAGTTTGCTGCTCTGGGTGGAAAGGCTGTCCCAGGCATGAGACCTGCAGACAGTAATGGTGCACCCGGTCTGGCCGGCAAAGCTCTTGTTTAGCAGGTGGCTCTTTGTCCAGTTTCCCTTTGGATCCTCAGTGCTGTCTCAAAAGTAATGCAGAACTTGCTTCTGCAACTCCTTCCAGGCCTCCTAGCTCAGTCAGCAAGGCACTGGGGGAGGAGGTGCTGCTTTTCCCCCTTGACCTTTGCAGAAGGCTCTCCTCCAAGAAGCAGGAGTAAGAAGACCAGGTGTGCAGATAAGGGCAGGGGCAAGGTCTGAGGTCACAAGTCCAGAACGTTTCTTTGTTTGCCTCTCTGTGCTTTTTACTGCAGTGTACAATTGAGTTCCTTACAAAGCTTTAAGAACAAGTCTGTCAAATTTTGATGGGTAGAGCCTGCCCCTGCAGCTCCCCAAGACTGTCCCAGTTGTAGGTCAGGGCTGGAAGCAAGAGCTGAGGTACAGTGCTCTGATATTTGCCCCTTTCCCCTGTACTTTAGATGATGTCCTGGAAAGAGCAGTCAAAACAGCAGTAAGTGAGGTTCCTCCTAATTAGATTAAGGTGAAACTGACACTCAAATTCCAAAACCAGTTCTCTGTACTGCAAATATCTTAAAAGTATTGGTACTCTTAAAATTCTGTCTAGGCTATGCTGCTAAATAATGCATCTTTACTAGAGATCTAAATAAGTATGTCTTTAATTTCTTAATGACTAAGGATGGGGCTCCAACACTTCAAGACCATGGTGACGTGAACAGAGCAGATGAAGAGAAAGAATGAGGAGAGGGAGGAGAAGAAAAAGAGAGTAAGAGTGAGAAAGAATGAGGAAAGAGGAAAGGCTGGAAAAAAAAAAAAAAAAAAGAATAAAAAAAAAATTTAGGCTGTCAAACAAATTATTTATCAATGTTCTTATCATTACAAATCAGGAAATACATAAAATCATAATTTCAGTATTTACAAGCCATTCCCCCCACCCCGTGAATCTTAAAAAGCTTACTGAGAAATCAGTCCAGGATTCGATAGATGAGTCTGACAACTGCATAGCTGGAAACATCTCCTCAGTGTTTTTGTGATTTCTCATATTAGTGCAAAACATCTACATCATGGCTTAAACATCTCATAATTAACTTCAATTGTGTTGATTTGTACATAACACATGGAAAATAAAGAAGAAGAAGAACAAGCACTCTGTCAGAGAAGAAATTTTACCAAGTATCCAAACTAAACTTACCCTGTCCGGGTGGGAGTTGGCAGCTTCTCCCAGGCAACTCAGTGATGGAATGAGAGGTAATGGCCTTAAGTTGTGCCTCAGCAGGTTCTGGTTGGACATTAGGAAAAATTTGTTTAACTTAGCCTCCATGCAGTAAATAACCAAGTGTATCCAGCCATCTGGAAGTCACTGTTAAGTCACTGCTCTATCTGCAATTATGTTCTGTTAAATCTCTGTATTGTATCTATTGTCCTATCCTTTATGCAGTAAATAATCTAGTATATGCAGAGATCCTGAATATTGCTAAGTCACTGTTGAATTACTTCAAATATATCTATATTATGTCAAAGAATATGTTCTAACTTCTCTTGTATGAGTGCAGTATCATAGTTTGTTTCCATCTGCAGTGTCTCCAAGCAAGTGGAAGAAAAGGTTCTCAGGAATAGTCAGAATGGATTCACAAAGGGGAAAGCATGTGTACAATCAATGAATATACAGATGATATAGTATATTGAGAGCTTGACTTATGTAATTATTATACTGGAGCAGAAAAGGACACTCACCCTATCCTGGGCTCATGTAGGAAACTCTGGTGGAGTGGATCTCCAGAAGAGATCCTTCCCCACTGGTAGTCAGCTCTTAAATGGGTCTAGGAGAGGTGCAGCCAGGCTCCAGCCCTTCCTGCAGCACAAGTGAATTGCCTTCACCTGTGCTCCCAGGGCTGACTCATGGCTCGCCTTAGGTGATTAATCAGAGGTTCAGGCTGTGATTCAGCAGCCTCATACAGTGTGCTTGACTGATCTGGTGGCCTTCTGAGATGCCATGGCTGGATGAGTAGATGAAGGTATGTTGTGTAGCCTTCAGTAAGGCTTTTGATTCTCCCACAATATCCTTTAATGAAGCATAGGAAATGTGAGATAGATGAGTGGACAGTGACACGGATTGAGAAGTGACTAACAGAGCTCAGAAGGTTGTGACCATTGGCACAGTCTAGTTGGCAGAGCTCCTTTCAAAACTCTTCCTCCCTTCATCAGCTCTGCCATTTCTTCTCAGCTGGCAGCGAAGCGCCTCCACAAAAGCAACTGCAGAGCATTGGGTTAAGACCTCAAGTGGTGACAGGGCAGCCACAGATAAGAAAGGCTTGTCAGCAAGGCAAGCAGGATGGTGAGGAGGTGGAAGTGAACTCTGGAAAAAGGGAATGCTGATGCAAAGAGTCTGCCCTGGGAGGAAGCCTGGTGATCATGGGTCCAAAATCGCATGGGAAGTTGAACCAGCCCAGAATCTGCTGGCAGGAAGGCTGAGCATATGCAACTCAGGAGATTCCTGGCAGGTATCAAAGGTAGCATTTTGACACAAAGAGTTAATAAGGTGACTAAGGCTGGTCCCTTACTCACAGGGAAGAGGGACTTGCTAGGGGGTAGGAATGCTGTGGATAGCCACATCTGCAATGACCAAGAGGTGAAGTAGGACAACTGAGCGAATCCCAGCATAAGACCACAAGAGAGCTGATTTCATGTAGCTAAGGGTCTGCTTGGACTGTTCTGGAGGACAAGAGGACTATGCGTCCATCTTGGATATTCAGGGACAACGTTCTCAGAGCCCAGGAACATATCAGTTTATTGGGCAGGGAGTCATAGAATCATAGAATGGTTGGGGAAAGAAGAGAGATAATCTAGTTCTAGCCCCCTGCTATAGGTAGGAACACCTTCTACACCAGGTTGCTCACAGTCCCGTTCAGCCTGGCCTTGAATGCTTCCAGGGAGAGGGCATCTAAAACCTCACTGGATAAGCTGTTCCAGCATCTCATCACCTTCATAGTAAAGTATTTCTTCCTAATATCTTGTCTAAATCTACCCTCTTCCAGTTTAAAGCCATTTCCCCTCATCCAGTGTCTACCTGCTCTTATAAATAGTCTCTACCCTGCTTTCCTGTAGGCCCCTTTCAGATACTAAGGCTGCTATAAGGTCCCCTCAAATCTTCCTTTTCTCCAGGCTGAACAGCCCCAGCATTCTTAGCCCATCCCTGTAGGAGAGGTGCTCCAGCCCTCTGATCATCTTTGTGGCCCTATCCTGTCACCAACAGCTTGATGTCCTTCTTGATGTGTTGGGGGCCCCAGAACTGGATGCGGTACTCCAGGTAGGTTCTCACAAGAGCAGAGTAGAGATGCAGAATCACCTCCCTTGACCTGTTGGCCACACTTCTCTTGATGCAGCCCAGGATATGGTTGGTCTTCTGGGCTGCAGGCACATACTGGTGGCTCATGTTGAGACTTTCATCAACCAACACCCCCAAATCTTTCTCCTTAGGGCTACTCTCAAGCCATTCTACACCCAGCCAGTCAAACAGGGCCAGGCAGAAAGTCATCAGGGATGAACACAGACCCCCAGCTCAGAAGTTCAAACACCAGGAGGAAGTGCAGGGAGGATAGAGGAGAAATAGCTGCCCAGAAGGCAGACAGAGACCTGGCCTGTAGGTACAGGAATGGAGCCAGGAAAGCCCAAGCTCATTTGGGGCTGGAACTAGTCAGAAGGTCAGCTGTAAATACATTGTCAGAATGAGGTAGGCAACCAAGGGAAATATGATTCAGTACTCAACAGGGCACGGGATGTGGTGACAGTGACAATAGAAATTATTCAGATGAGAGTTTCCTCAGTGAGAGTGTTGCTATAAAAAAGGTGTTCTGTTGAGCAAAGGGACATATATTTACATGTCAAGACCTTTAACGTGGTTCCCCACCACAGCCTTATCTCTATATTGGAGACATATGGGTTTGAAGGATAGACCATTTGGTGGTTAAGGAACTGGTTGAGAGATTGCAGCCAGAGGCTTGTGGTCAATGGCTTTATGTCCAGGTAGAGGCTGGTAACGAGTGTTGTCCCCCAGGGGTCTGTCTTGGATCCAGTATTCTTTAACATCTTCCTCAATGACATAGATGATGGTACTGAGTGCACCCTCAGCAAGTTTGCTCATGACAGCAAGCTGAGCGGTGTGACTGGTACAGCAGAAAGAAAGGAGGCCATCCAGAAGAGACCTTGATAAACTTGAAAGGTCTGTCCTTGTGAATCTAATGAAGTTCAACAAAGGTTTTGCACTTGATGTGTATACAAACTGGAAGGAGAAATCCTTGAGAGAAGCCCTGCTGGATTTAGGGGTCTTGGTTGATGAAAATTTTAACGTGAGCCAGCAGTGTGCACTTGCAGCCCAGAAGGCCAATAGTATCCTCGATTCCATCAGAAGAGGGGTGGTTTACAGACTGGTTTGGCCTGGCTCCATGACTAATAGGGAGAGGAGACTGATGGACCCACACTCTGGTAGAAGGGGAAGAGGGAAAAGGGGAAAGAACAGGGAGATGGGCTGAAAAACAAAACAGCAGCAGGATCTGAGGGGGAAAGTTGATTTACTAAGTAAGATATTGAATGCAAGATAACTCAATATAATACATAATATATAAAAATTGGAATTGAAGCTAATAAATAAGATGAGAGAGAGAGTGTTCAAAAACTGAAGGTCTTACTCTAGAGCAGAAGGAGAGATGGCTAGGGAGCACACACGCTGCAGAGATGAGCAGAAGGGGAAAAAGGGGCATCTCATGACTTGCAAACAATTTTTATCTTTTCTTCTGAATGGAAAATGGAAATGGAACAGTCAGCCTCCTGGCAGATGTAGTTCTTCTCTTCTGAGAACTGATATCTAGAAATAACGACAATCCATAGAACTGGAGCATTAGCTCTTTAACTCTTTAACTCTCAGTGCTCTACATGATGTAAATGTGAGGGTTAGGATAGAGTTATGGTAGGGCTAGGGTTAGGATTAGGGTAATGTGGAATACTGATGATGTAGAGTACTGATAACAAAAGTCATAAAACCATGACAAAGGGATACCAGCAGAGTGAGGGAGGTGATTATCCCCCTCTGTTCTGCCCTTGTGAGGCCCCAGCTGGAGTTCTGCATCCAAATCTAGAGCCCCTAACACAAGAAAGATATGGAACTTTTGGAAAGTGTCCAGAGGAGGGCCACAAAGATGATCAGTGGGCTGGAACACCTATGAAGACAGGCTGAAGGAACTGGTCTTGTTCAGCCTGGAAAAGAGAAAGCTGTGTGGAGACGTTATTACAGCCTCCCATGTTCAAAGGGACTTTATAAATATGAGGGAATTCAGCTTTTACATGAGTAGATAATGATAGGAATGGTTTTAACTAAAGAAAGAGAGGGTTAGATTAGATGTCAGGAAGTATTTTACTGAGAGAGTGGTCAGATGCTGGACCTGGTTGCCCAGAGAGGCTATGGATGCCTCATTTCTGAAGGTGTTTAAGGCCAGGTTGGATAGGGTGCTGGGCAATCTGATCTGGTACTTGATCTAGCAGCTGACAACCCTGCTTGTGGCAGGGGTATAGAAACTTGGTGATTCTTGAGATCTTTTCCAACCAAAACCATTCTATAATTCTGTGGTATACCTGCACATATCTACTTCCATGCTTACATAGAAAGACAGATAAAATGATACTAGAGCAAATTTGGCAGTACAAAAATAGAGCATTTCACTGAAGCTTTTCTTTAGCAAATGAGAAGTCAACACCTCATAGAGTGACTCTGAGCTAAAAGAGCTCAGTATTAGACCAGTTTTGTTTAATATTTTTATCAGTGATCTAGATTGTGGAATTGCAAGCACCCTCAGTAAGTTTTCAGATGACACCAAATTAGGTGGGACTGTTAATCAGCTTGAGGGTAGAAGGGCTTTGCAGGATTGATAAGCCAAATCCAATCACATGACATTCAACTAAGGTAAAGTACAGGGTGTTACACTTGAGTCACAAGTTGGTTGATTGGTTGACAGCCAGTTAAACATGAGTCAGGAGCGTGCACAGGTGGCCAAAAAGGCCAACAGCATTCTGGCTTGTCAGAAATAGTGTGGCCAGTGGAACCAGAGTAGGAATTGGCCTTCCATACTCAGCACTGGTGAGACCAAACCTCCAGTATTGTTCAGTTTTGGGCCCCTGTTTATAAGAATGATTTTGAGTTCCTGGAGTAAGAGCAACAAAACTGGTGAAGGGACTCAAAAATCAGACATACGAGGACTGGCTGAAAAAAAAAAAACCTGGCTGAAGGGAGACCTTGCTCTCTAAGACTACTTAAAAGGAGGGCATATTGAGGAGAGTGTTGGCCTTTTTTCTCAGGTGACAAGTGATAGGATATAAGGAAATGGTCTCAAGTTGCATCAGAGCAAGTTAGATTGGGCATTAGGTAGACTTTCTTCACAGAAGATCTGCTGGGGATGTAGTTGAGATCTAATTAATGGAGGTATTTAGGAGATGTGGTTTTGTGGTGGGACTCAGCAAGTCAACCCAGGCTGGGTTTGGTGATCTTGAAGGTCTTTTCCAATCTAGACGATTCTGTGATTCTATGATCTGTGAAAAGAAAATCTTTGGCAGGAAGACAAGGAGAAAGGAAGACAAGAGACCGACATGGATGAACTGAAAACCACGGGTCAGAGTGGGGAGCAAGAAGAAAATGCAGTGGAAACAGGCAGGTAATGAAGGAAGGAGTATAGGAATGCTGCTAGGTTGTGTAGGGATGGAGTCAAGAAGAAGGCCAATGCCCAGCTGGAACTGGACTTGGCAAGGGATGCAAAGAAGAAAAAAAAGGCTTCTACAAGTACATCAACCAGAAAAGTAAAATACAGGAGGGTGTACCTCCCACCTAGTGAGCAGTACAGGCAGATTTGTAATAATGGACAAAGAGAAGGCTGAGGTACCCAGTGACATTTTTGGCATGGAGAAGAGAAAGATCTGAGGTGACCTGAGAGAGGCCTTTCAGTATCTAAAGGGGAGCTACAGGAAAGAAGGGGACAGACTCCTTACTAGGGTCTGTGGTGATAGGACAAGGGGAGATGGTTTCAAACTTAAAGAAGGGAGATTTAAGTTGGATATAAGGAAAAAGTCTTTTACAGTGAGGATAGTTAGACACTGGAACAGATTGTCCTGAGATATGGTGGATGCCTCATTCCTGGAGGCTTTCAAGGCCAGGCTGGACTAGACTCTGAGCAAGCTGGGCTAACTGTAGTTGTTCCTGTTTATTGCAGGAGAATTTGACAAGACAACCTTTAAGGGTCCCTTCCATCTCAAAAGATTCTATAGTTCTAAAGAACTTCGCAGCATTGGGCTGCAAGAAAGTCAGAAAATAATCTTTTTTTAATACTCCAGGTATGCCCAACCTACACCTTGCAGTACACACTTGGCCTGGCATAGACTGCCTTTGACTGCCATCTGCCCCACAGCATCATGGCAATGAGTCTGCCCCACTGTGCACCTATTGTGCACAGCAACCAAACATCAGTGTGCGATGGGCACTGTCTGGGCTGAAACCAGCACATGGGGAGGGCACAGTGCAGTGCGAACTCAAGTGATGGCAAATAACTGTATGCATTTAGATACATAGACTAAACACAGTCCTTGTGAACAGAAAGAAGTATGCAGCTGTGTTTTCCATTCTGATAAAAAAATTTGATAATAGGTTTCAAGATTGCTGAAAAAAAATATATTAGTTTCTTGGTATATTTAGGATTCCATTTTCAATTGACGTAAATACATGACCTGCCAATTTTCAAATGGAATGCAGAGAGTTGAAGTCAGATATTCAATTCAAAAATCTGATCACATCTCTTGCTTGACTTTTATAAGATCTGTTCCTTGCCTAATGTCATGCCTTATCCATGTCATTGCTTTTCAGCAGTATGTATGTTTGTGAGCAATTGTTGTCAAGGATGAAGCACAGGTTTCATCAAGAATCTTTTACAAACACTTTGAGAGATCACTAATAATTGCAGCCCCTTCTATTCAACCAAGCCTACGCACTGGTTTCACAAAAATTAGGTCAAAAGTCCCATTAGTTTTATGGTTTTTCTACTCTCTCTTTTTAATTTAATATCTTTAAATTGAAAAAATAGGTAAGTTTTATTACTTAAATACGTTAGCAATATTATTTGTTTTATTAATGGACCAAGATAATTCCTCTTCACTAAGTGCAGCCCAAGAAAGCCCAAAGGTTGGACACCAATGCATTAGCTGATGATACTTACAGATGACGCACTTTCAAGCGAGCAACTTTTAATTTCTGCTCATTTCTTCTTTGTAGTACTTTCTACTTTGAAAGTATTCTGGTAAGTGGAGGGAATCTTTCCTAGTGATCTGCTTGTGTAGTTTGTCCTATTTGTGCATGAGCAAGTTGCCTGGAGACCATCCTCAGGCCCCAGTTGTTTTTTTTCTTCAAAAATAGTGTGTCCAGAGGAAAGCAAGGCCTACAGCCAGCCCCACACTTTCTGAAGCTTCTTGTGCTTCCTGGAAAAGTGGTTTCCTTATGTTGCACAAAATGCTGAGAGCCAAATATCAGTTGTGTCATAGGAGCAGAAAGAGCACTAAACCAGTTAGTCTGTTTTAAGACATGCAACTGAAAAATCCTTGCCATTTACAGAAGTCTCTGAAACAGCTGTAACTTCTTACAAGTATGGAGTATTTTAAAGTCAGCTGTCCTTGCAGGAGACCACTATCAGTCAGTCTGCTTCTACACTGTAAAGCGTATATTTACAGATTCAGGTTTTCTATTCAAATGCTATATTGTATCTCTATAAAACCCACCAGCTTCACAGTTTTTTACATTTTTGTGTCATAGCCATGCATTCTCAACACTTTTTCCTAGACTATATCTTTTCTGCTTATACTAGCCAGTAAATACTTTTCAGATTACATCCTATTAACTGCTTTGTTCATCACTTCATGAAACACTTCCTGCTTGATGTTTTCTGGATTTAGCTTTCTAATGGGGTCAATAGCACAGTAAAGTCTGCACAACTGATGTGTTGTACAGATGATAAGAATTGCAATGTCAATGGCTGGTTGGAAAGGACACTACAGGCAGACTTTGGTTAATTTAGTAAACTGCCAGACCCACTGTTTGGGAAACAGATATGATTACAAATGTTTGATAACGATGTACAAGCAAAAATTTGTGAAGTTTGGGGATGATTATATTGCATAATGGAATATGCTCTAAATATGAGCAATGTCCGTAGCCCTACAGTATTACGTTATGCATTTTCATGACAGCAAAATTTATTTTACTATGAATTAACAGCTATTGTACCATCTGATTCATAATTCATAAAACGACTGCATTCATCAAGGAAAATGGTTATTTGCAAAGAACTGTTAAATAAGAATTTGCTTCGGTTTGCTCACTAAGAAAATTCTTTTCAGGACTTGATTAAAGTTCTTGTGTCTTGAAAGGGACTAGCAAGGTTACCACAGCTTTTGCAGATCTTGTGGAACTTGATATTCTCTATTTCACACAGCTCCATAAACAATGCATATATGCTTTCAAACACTGGGGACACGTATGTCCTCATTAGTCTTGCTGTTTTTTATTTCTTATTCTTGCTGGTGTATGTGTTTTAAAATTCTCTTTTATAGTGTTTCTTCTCCTGAGTGACTGATGGCAGGATTGCTGCTCTAATTTTAGTAAGTAGAAAAGTCAGAGATACTGGTTTTGACACTGCAGCTCAAAACACTTGGAAGAGCAATGTAAAAGAGAAAAACCTAATTTATTTACAGACAGCACTATAATTATTCCTGATGGATAACATGAATGGATGAAAAGAGGCACTGTCCCTCACTTCACAGCTATTTCAATGTTGCTCCCTGAACAGGGGATTCCAGAGTAAACCAGCTCTGATGGTGGAAATGAGAAACTGATAACCAGACTCTGGAGTATAGATACATAACATTGGGTTTTTGGAAGTAAATAAAAGAAGAAGAAAGAAAATATACAGATACACAGCACCAAAGATATTTTTGACATCATCAGAGAAGATGACTTTGGTTTTTTAATAAGAAACTCTATATATTAAGGGCAAAAAAATTACTGTGTAGCAATCACTAGCAGGGGAAGGGTGGGTAATGGGAAGGTCTGTAGAAGCCGAAAGATGGGTAGACAGGCAAATAGCTTGGGCTTACAATGGGATAACATTACTACAAGGGGGAATGTAGAGAGCGTGTGGCCAACACAACAACCTCCTGTTGTTCACAAGATACAGCCTGTATCTGCTAGCAGTCTTGTGAGCACTACCCCTATAGATGTATATAGAGCCTGTGATAACTGTGCAGTGTGACCTTTGGTACATCATTTCAAGCTATGGACGACTGCTGGAAATACCAGTGCCTTTGGTCAAACTGTGTCCATTGTTCACATCCAACATTCCTGCTATAGTCCCCCAAAAATCCTGCAATTCACAGAATCACAGAATCACCCGGGTTGGAAGGGACCTCAAGGATCATGTAGTTCCAACCCCTCTGCCTAGCAGGGCCACCAAACATACACATTCAGATCAGGTTGCCCAGGACCCCATCCAACCTGGCCTTGAACACGTCCAAGGACGGGGCATCCACAACCTCCCTGGGCAGCCCGTTCCAGGGCCTAACCACTCTCCTTGTAAAGAACTTCCCCCTAACATCCAACCTAAATCTTCCCTCCTTCAACTTGGATCCATTTCTCCTAGTCCTGCTGTTGTCAGCCCTTTTGAAGAGTTTACTCCCCTCGTGGGTGTAGGTTCCCTTCAGGTATTGATAGGCTGCAATGAGGTCACCCCGCAGCCTTCTCTTCTCCAGGCTGAACAAGCCCAACTCCCTCAGCCTGTCCTCATAGGGGAGGTGCTCCAGCCCCCTGATCATCTTAGTCGCCCTCCTCTGGACCCTTTCCAAAATCTCAATGTCTTTCTTGTACTGAGGGCTCCACACCTGGACACAGTACTCCAGATGGGGCCTCACAAGAGCCAAGTAGAGAGGGACGATCACCTCCCTGTCCCTGCTGACCACCCCTCTCCTGATGGAGCCCAGGATCCCATTTGCCTTTCGAGCTGCCAGAGCGCACTGCTGGCTCATGTTCAGTCTCTCGTCCATCAGGACCCCCAGGTCCTTCTCTGCAGGGCTGCTCTCAAGGCCCACTCCTCCCAGCCTGTATGGGTGCCTGGGGTTCTTCCGGCCCAAATGCAAAACCTTGCACTTTGCCGTGTTGAACCTCATTAGGTTCACCCGAGCCCAGCCTTCCAGCCTGTTGAGGTCCCTCTGAATGGCATCCCTTCCTTCCACCGTATCAACTGCACCACTCAGCTTGGTGTCGTCAGCAAACTTGCTGAGGGTGCACTCAATTCCCTCATCGATGTCATTAATAAAGATGTTAAAGAGCTCCGGTCCCAAGACAGACCCTTGGGGGACACCACTTGTTACCGGCCTCCACGTGGACATAGAGCCATTGACCACCACCCTCTGTCTGCGGCCTTTCAACCAATTGCTTATCCATCGGGTCGTCCACCTATCAAATCCACTTCCCTCCAATTTGGAGATGAGGATGTGGTGGGGGACCATGTCAAAGGCCTTGCTCAGGTCCAGGTAAATGACATCAGTCGCCTTCCCTTCGTCCACCAATGCCGTCACTCCATCATAGAAGGCCACAATTCAGTCTCAAAGTCTCTGCTCTCACCCAATATTATGGAAAATGCAGCAGCTGCTAGTAAACTTAGAAAGAAATGTCTTCTGCAAGCTAGGAGAAATCAACTAGAATGCTTTTGTCTTAAGTGTGCCTTGGAAAAATGTCTCTGGCTTCTTGCTGCCATATCTCTTGGAGAGACTTTGAATTGTGACCTTGGAAGTAAATATTTCAACAGGAGAAACAGATTCGGAAGCAAAGGGAAAGGCTTACTAGAAAGTAAGGTGCAAGTTCAGAACTCGTTTAGAGTTAAATCTGCATAATATCTAAACCAAGAGATTTATGTCATCCTTTCTCACTGGATTAGGTCTGGGAATTTTCATGGATTCATTTTCTCGCTCAGTTTCTGTCAGAAATGTAAGCGCACTAAAAAAAGAAGTACCAAAGAAGTCATGTAGGGATAGTATGAAGAAAAGGAAGGCAGTTCTGGGGACCAGTGACCATTCTTAACAGAGAGTGGAAGTATTCTGGCAGTGAACATAGACTCAGTATATTGTAAATACAGACTTGACTCACTGAGTCAGGTTGACTTGGTCATCTTGAAGGTCTATTCCAACCTAGATAATTCTGTAGCCATTCTATCATAAGGAACTCAGCAAGTTATCTCCCTGTTCTGACATAATGACCAAATAAACCAACCAACCAAACGTAAGCAAAATGATACTTAGCATTTCAGTGTAATCATTGGTTTCCTTGTGGTGTCAATTTTGTAAGGCTAAAGTTGATCTGGGTAACTTCCTGTTTTTAACTTCAGTAGGTTACATCTTAGAAAAGAAACATTGTTCATGAGGACAATATTAATTAATTAGGTATTTCTAATGTGAAGAACAAGCAGTCCTAAGCCACATTTCCAGCCAAGGAGTATTTCTATCTGAAGTACAAAATGTGTCATTGGAGAATGCTGTATACATTTATCTTTCTCTTCCTTCCTGACTTCCAACCCTAAGTGTAAACTTTTCTGAAAGCCAGTTCAGGATTGAAAATGTTATGCTTTAGAGATTGATGTTATACACTTACAAAAACATAAAGACAATCCACATAGTCCCTTTCTTTCCCTACAGAACTTTTAAAGATGAACATACAAAATGGTTGATGATGAGCATACTCTCTTCTCATGGATGCAGACTTGGCTTTAACTACAGCACAGAGTGGGTTGCATCCTTAACTTAGATCCAAGCTATTATAAAAATATTACCATCAGAATCTGTGTACTGGGAAAATGCTGACAACTTGTGCTTTTTTAAGCCTTTACATTTAGTGCAATCAGTAGATGCTCAGAGATAAATAAATGTTTCCTGTGTACTTTTTCTGATAGCTTAGTATTATGTTGATACATGAGTATGTTATTAGCACTGTTTCTGAAATACAATATGCTATATGTATGTTGGCATAGTTTCAATTGTGGAAAAGTATAAATGCTTTTAAATATGCCTCATTGGGTTGAAGTCAGAGGGAAAACCTGAGGTTGAGTGTAAGGAGAATAATTATATCTGTAATGCATAATATTTAATATTAGTTTTAATAATAAGAAAACATTAATCTCAAATTCATTGTGGGCCCAAAGTCTAAGCCCCAGTTTATACTTTCCTTTTCCCTTAGGAAGAAGACATAGTAGAAATTTTAGTGCACACATATAAGGCTTAGCGTAGGTAAACTGAGATCTTCACAAATACTTCCAACTTCACAGAGCTATTTAAAGTGTAATTGCATTGGCTAGTTCAGTGATTAAATTATTCTCTTTTTTCTTGTCACTGTCCTGGCAGTATATTCTCTCATGTACTAAGGATCTTCCTGGCAAAAATACTGCTTTGTGCTAGGACTTGTGATATAGAATGAACAAGATTTGTTTATTTTTACATGGTAAAACTTTAGATAATATATGTTAAATTTATTGATTTAGTTGTATTAATGTCTTGTGATCATCTTCTTTCTTTCTTTCTGCTTTCTCTTTCTTCTCATCAGCATAATTTGTTTAATGGAGCACATGAATTTGGGTATGACCTGTGTTTGGATAAGTGTGAAAGAATCTAATAAAAATAGAGAAGAATTTAATGAGGATTGATTTATATTTAATCATAATTACACCATACTTTCATGGCCTTTAGGAAAAAAAAAAAAAAAAAGTGCTACGGTTCTAAGAATATTACTGCGTCTTGTTCTCTAGATCACATAATAATCTGCCAATAATTTTGGCAGATTGCAGCACTGCTTCAAAAAGTTGGGTGTAATTTGCTGCATCAGGGAGAGGGATAAAACAAAGGAAGTTTATTTAGTCTCTCCATGGAGTTCGAATTTATTATGAATAGTGGCTGAGCTGCTGCAGATGACATTTTACTTCTCTACAACATTGTCTGATACCATCTGAGTACATGACTGACGATGGACCCCATCATCAGTCAGAAGTCAGAATCTCTCTCACAAATTGCAGAAAGATTGGATGGTATAATCTAAGAAAGGTGGAGTAAATGAATAGAAAACTTCCTGAGTTACTTTCAGGTCTTAATTTATGGAAGTCTTAAGTCTTTGGCTGTTTTCAAATGTACTTAGTAGGAAAACAAACAGTCTTGATAGGGAATACAAAGAGTGTAACCAGTAAGGAAGGGACAAGAACTAAAAATACTATATAAAATGTGAAGTCTTGCACCCAATAGGCCTGTGAGGAATGTTTACTTGTTGAAAAAGTAATAATTCATTATAGATTTTTCCTGGATATTGGCTGATTTATTTATTTTGTACCACAAATGATTTACTGCGTAGTAGCCCACACGTATGCACTGATTTCTCTCTCACATTACCCTTTCTCTGTGAGAGATGCATTACTATAGAAACAATCACACTAAGTTTCAAAAATGTGCTTGCACCTTGGCTAATGCCATGCTGCCATACATAAATCTGATGGTTTGGAATCCTAGGGATTTATCTATTCATTGATTTACTAGATTTGTTTCAATAATGCTCATGCGGTAGCAAACTCACTTATACTGAATGCTGTGCACATTGAGTGGAAAGCACATTCAGCCCTTGTCCGAGGGGAACCTGTATGTAAGGTGACAAGACTGAGGATGTGGGAGGGACATAGTGAAGTACAACAGAGTGGCCAGAGCACGGGATGCAACCTGTTTGCTCTCTGGAGACATTTCACATGAAATTCTCTTGCCAAAAACCTGATTGTCACTAGTCTCCATAATCACTTGTTATCACATTAATACAATATTTGGAGAATATTTATATTAATTTTTATGTTTCCCAGTGTTCTGTCCTTCAGGAGATAGACTCCTTGTACAACAGAAAATAGACTCAGTAACTGTACTGGAACCACACTTTCTGTTGCACGGCAAATTTTACAAGCTTAACAGAGGAAGATTTGAAATTCCCCTGAAAATTACTCTCATAAGAAATGTTCTTTGTGGTAATATAAGAAGACGTCAACACTCTGCAAATAAATTTTTGAAGGGAAACTAATATAAAAATTCTTTTCAAAAAGAAAAACCAAGTAATTCCATTATGGAGTTAGAATTGAATCACCGAATCATTAAGGTTTGAAAGGACTTCTAAGACCATTGAGTCCAACCATCTATCTACCACCAGTGTTTCCCACTAAACCATGTCCCTTAGTACAACATCTAAAGGTTTTTTGAACACCTTCAGGAATGGTGACTCAACTATCTCCAATGGGCAGTCCTTTCCAGGGCCTGACCACTCTGTCAGAGAATAATGTTTTCCTAATACTCAATCTGAACCTGCCCCCAGTGCAACTTGAGGCCATTCCCTCTCATCTTATTTCTGTTACTGTCACTGCTGGCCACCCTTCTTCCAATGGAGCCCAGGATACCATTTGCTTTCCAACCTGTAAGTGCACACTGCTGGCTCAAGTTAAGTTTTTCATCACCAGAATCCCCAGGTCCTTCTCTGCAGGGCTGCTCTCAAAGATTGCTCCTCCCAGTCTGTATATATGCCTGGGAATCCTCTGGCCAAGTGCAAAACCTTGGACTTTGCTATGTTGAACCACGTTAGATTCACCTGAACCCACCTTTGAGTCTGTTGAGGGCACTCTGAATGGCATCCCTTCCTTCCATAGCCTTGATGTCTTTCTTGTTGTGAGGGCCCCAAAACTGAACCAAGTACTCGAGGAGTGGCCTCACAAGTGTGGAGTACATAGGGGTGATTATTTTCCTGCTCCTGCTGACAACACTGTTTCTGATGCAAACCAGGATGCCATTGGCCTTCTTGGCCACCTGGGCACACTATTGGCTTATGTTCAGCCAAGCGTCAACCAACACCCATAGACCCTTTTCCTCCACACAGTCTTCCAGCTACTCTGCCCCTACAGGCCTGTAGCATTGCCAGGGGTTGTTGTAACCAAAGTGCAGGCCGCTGCACTTGGTCTTGTTGAACTTTATCCCATTGGCCTCATCCCACCGATCCAGCTTGTCCAGATCTCTGTGACGGACCTTCCTACCCTCAGACAGATTGACACTTCCAGCCAATTTGGTGTCATCTGCAAACTTACTGAGAATGCACTCAATGCCTCATTCAGGTAATCAGTAAAGATATTAAACAGGATGGGCCCCAATCCTGACCCCCGGGGAGCACGACTCATGACAGGTCACCAGCTGGATTTAACTCCACTCACCACCACTCTCTGGGCCTGGCCCTCCAGCCTGTTCTTTAGCTAACAGAGTGTATTTGTCCAAGACTTAGGGTGCCAACATCTCCAGGTGAATAATGTGGGAGACAGTATCAAAGGCTTTGCTGAAGTCTAGGCAGACTTCATGAGCAGCCTTCCCCTCATCTACTAGGCAAGTCACCTGCTCATAGAAGGGTATGAGGTCAAGCAAGCAGGACCTGCCTTTAATTAATCTATATTGGCTGGGCCTGATCCCCTGGTTTTCTTGCATGTCATGTGATCTCACTGAAGATAATCTATTCTGTAACGTTCCCTGGCACTGAGGTCAGACAGACAGGCCTGTAGTACCCTGGATCCTACTTAATGACATTGCTTCTAGATGGGATTCACATTTGCAAGACTGCAGTTATCTTGGACCTCTCTGGTTGACAGGAATGCTGACAGATGGTGGAAAGAAGGTTGGCAGTCACCTCTGCCAGCTCCCTCAGCACCTTTGGGTGGATTCCATCTGGCCCCATGGACCTGTGACAATTTACAAGGAGCAGAAAGTTTCTGTCTATACCTGAATCGGGTTAGTGTACCCTGAGGATAACTGATCTGACTATTAAAGATGGGTATATATAAGGCACTAAGAACTTTGTCTAAATGCAATGCTGATGGAAATTCTTAGCTTTTACCTTAGGTGAAGTAGTGTACAAACTTCATATTTTTGCAAAATGTTGTACTTTCAAACAACTGATAATTTCTGCTGGGGAAAAATACTGTTGGTAAATTAACAACCATTTGTGAACAGCAGGATCTGCAAACAAGAAGTGGTAGTTTGTGGAATTCCATGTAAGTATTTCTCTTCTGAAGTAAAAAATTTGAAGCATGTTTGGTTCAATGAGATTTGGCCTAGCTCTTATTTTGCAAATTATTTTATCTAATTGCTAGTTCATTCATGTCTATTGCCTCTCTGATAGCCTTCTCTGATGTAATACTGAGTAGATCTGTAGGCCAAGAAGCATTTTGTTTGTTGATGCAGTAAATTGGGTAGTGTCAATGTGCTGTGTGTGTCTATACAGAGCAGAATTACAATGTCCTTCATTACAAATCAACTGTATCCTTCTGTTAATTGAGCTGTGCCTCCTTTCCATTAGCTCAGGAAAGACAAAAAAAAGCTGTGTAGTTTGGGGAATTGGTAATGAACTAAAAGCTCCTTTTATGTAGTTCACTGGTTCGGACAGCTGGACTTACTCAGAAATTATGAAAAGTTGATATGACCCACTGGCTTTTTAGTAATGCCTTGCTGGGAAGCAAGTTGGAAGCAAGCCAAATGCCACCAAGAAGGGGTACAGTGACAAATCCCACCTGGTGAGCTGCAGCGTCCCAGAACCATCAGCCAGAAAAGCTGCAAGTGGGCCAGGAAATCCACCTGTTGAATGAGGAGACCACTGTTCAGCCAACAGTTTTCCGGTAAGCTGCTACCAATGGAGATGCTCTTAGAGCTGCACCTGCCTCACAGTGGCACCAATGAAAAAAAGCCAAAAACATGGGTTCTTAGCAAAGCCAAAAGGATGCTGTAGTGGCCAACCCTAGGAGTGTATAGAGAGCCATGGCTGAAAGGCCCCTAAAACCAGGTGAGACAGTGTGGGGAGCTAAAGGAGCTGAGCTCTGCTCTGTCTTGCTCTTCTGCAGGAGGATAGAGGAAAGGGCACACATCTCTCAGCTGAAATACAGAACTCCAGAGGAAGTTTGAGTGTTTGGTCTTCCACTGAAAATAAAATATTGTTTCCCCAGTGCTCAAATGAACTTATTATCTTCCTCTAAATGCTGACTGTTCTCTTTTCAGGTTGCTTTTTTTTTTTTTTTTTTTTTTCCTGTCCTTTTTTCTTCTCAAGAGTTGTGCGAAATAAATCCACTGCTTCTGCATATGATTGAAATACATACATGGTTTTCTGCTTCCATTTTTTTCCCACAATATGTGGGAGGATTTTGTTTTATTCCCTCACTCCAGCATACTTTCTAAGTATGTAGTACCGGTTCAAAAGGCAAGCCTGTGAAATTTCAGATTGAAAAGTTAAAAAATGCAGAAAGCTGGGTATTATTGAAAGCCAAGCTGTGTAGAAATACTGGTCAATAAAATTAATTGTTTGTTGAGAGAACTGCACCTTCAGTAATAATGCTGTTCTCATTTTGTGCTACACCAAATTCCTAGGGAACTCACAGAAGAAATTGGAGATATAAGATTATAGACATCTGCACATCTTATTTGGAATGATCACAAGGGGAATCTCTTGGTATATGACCAGGAATTTAATGAGCTAATTAGTTCTTGCCTCCATCTCTGCTGGAAGTTTTGTGTTCTAAAGCAAGTCCGTTATCCTGCTTCTGAAAACAAGTGATGTAATCACCCACCATGAGTGATGTATTTATGTAACTTTCACATCCTGGGAAGACAAAGTCGGCCACAGAAGCCTGCAAAAATCCCCTCTGATTTAAAGACTTAGTTAGCTGCTGGAGAGAAGTTGCAGGCCAGTTTCAGATGTTTGAATGGGGAAGCTTGGGGTTTGAATCCAAAGCAGCCATTCAGGAAAAACACATTTTAAAGATCTTATCAGGCAAAACTGTATGGTGTATAAATTCAAATTATAACACCATTCTCAACAGCGTACTTAATGAAGTAAGCATCACAATATAGGCAATAAATTTCTTGGCCTGCCCAATGGTAATAACTCTGATGAACTGGTCACTGCAGCACTATTTCTAATGTTTACTAGCCTAGAGCTGAGTGATGAGTTGTCAGCAAACTCTGTGGCTGCTTCTCACCAAAAGCAGAATAAAATGACTTTTCTGAATGTTTGACTCCTTCCATCACTGAAATATATATTTTAATTGTTCCAGACATGAACAGAAAGGATAATAAAACCTTTCAATTAAAAATGTTGTAAAATGTCTCTCAAAACAAATCCTGCATCCTCACTTGTAAGACAAATATGGTGTTGATAGGGTTATACATTTTCTGATTCTGACACTAGATAATATGCCAGTAAGCAATATTATTGAGTTCAAGAGTAGCATTTTGGAGGAGAATTTCGGATTTGTACCTTCATTGAGGATATGCTCTGTAAGCAACCTACCTGGTATTCACCCTGTACTTGTATTGTGTAATGGGGGATAAATTGGCCCAAATTCCCTAGTAGGTGTATGGCTGGATTTAATGAAAAGTTGTTAATTGCAGCCTCATAATTTGAGCTATTTTTCTATAGTGCCGCCCATGTGGGGAATTTCTACTCTGTGTTAATGCTAATTGTGTGACTAATTTGTATGAGAAATACAGCAACAACTGTAGCTCATCCTCAATGTTTGTTTCTCTGCCAGTGGTACTGAAGTAAAAATCCTTCTGTATGTGTAGGAAGGAAGAATTTGGGAAAGCTGTGATAACTTTTTATTCTGTTGACTCCACATTTGGAGTAATTTGATGCTTTTACAAGGTCACCTGAACAGGCTGGAACTGCTTTAAAAAGAGAATTTCTTTAAAATGCCCTTCACTTTGTTTTTTGTACCTCTAATTCAAGAGGAATGTTCCAAAATTAGTATGCAGAAGGAACATACATGTTTCCTGTCAAAATTACATTTTTGGTGAAAAGGTTTACAGGAATGTTGTAATGTTGTAATGTCAATGCTATCCAAGGGCAGGGATAAAAACCATTGTGAAAGCAAGCAGTGCTGAACTGGAAAGAAAGGTCCCAGAAAGAAAAGACAGTGTAAGAAACTACTGCAAAGAACCACTAGCTCCTTTGCCATCAAGGAAAATAACTTGCAAAATCACTGAGTTTTTCTTTTTTTGATTTGATTTCCGTCCTCAACTGTTGTTTCTTTATTTGTTCAAGCTATCATGACTCTGAGTCGTTTGTGATGTGTGGGGTGGTGCAGCTACAAGCTGGCTGACAACAGTTTACAAGCAGTCCTCCTTAGATGAAATCAGAATTTAAGTCTGCTGGTCTCTGCATGGAATTACAGATTATCTTCCATTTGGTCCTGTAGAGTTTTTGGTTAGAGACGGTCATGATTCTCCTCCTTCCTCATCAGCTTTATTGCCTTACTGACCACCTCCCACTTCTGCTCCTTTTCCTCCTAAACCTCCTTCCCCTGCAGTACTTTAACTTTCTCTGCCAGCAGGGTACCTATCTTCCACATACCTCATTTCCCAAAGTGCACCATGGCAAACTTTGATACTCTTGATGTTCTTGGGTAAGGATTGCCTCATGATAAACTTGTTAATAACTTTTTAACAAAAAAACTAATCATGCATGGTTAAGCAAGAACACCAAATACTCAAGAGATATAAGGCATCCTTTCTTTTGAAAAGCAGTTTATAGTTAAAACATCTTGGACTCTCATCCATCTCTCTTGGACCATCTTTTAATGTTGTTTAATCTGTGTCAGAGTTGATAACTTGGAAAAGTCTGGTAGGATAGAACAGTTGACTTTAGCCAAGAAGTTTGAGGAAGAGATTTTAAAAAAGAAAAAAAAGAGAAAAAAAAAAAACAAAACAAACCAAACCAAACCAAAACACAACAAAAATCTTGCCCAAATTCTTCAACCTCCATCATCTCTTTGATTCATGTCACTATGAAGCTGGGTCTACTGGATCTGTTGGAGCAATACCTTTTGGCACAAAATTAGAAAGACAAGTGTCCTGCAGTTCAAACAGAGAGTCCATGTATTTTGATGCTCTGCCTTTCTGTGTCTGCAGAGTGCCTTGCATCAGTAGGAGAGTTTTGGAGTTACACAGCAGCAAGTTGAAATAGCTTCATGTCCTTACATGGATCATGGCTGCAAAACCACATACAGGCAACGAGTAGCTTCTCACTCCCACTTTTACCATCTGCATTGCCAGCTTCAGAAGTTTTAGGTGCTTTCTGCACTCTGTTTGTTACCAGTTGCTTCGACCATAGTTTCTTCTCTCCTTCTTTAGCAATGGTGCCAGTATATCTTCATCTTTTGCTCTTGATAGGCTTGGTCTACTGATTCCTCCACTTTACCTTTCTTTTCCAGTGGGGTTATTAAAATTACGTTTACCGTAACTTCATATAGTGACAGTAATTCTTCGTGGTAGGAAGGATGAGGATGGCTTATGTATATACATATATATATGTATATATTAGGTCTGTTTTTCCTCTGACTGTAGAGGACTGGAGTAATCCTTCCTATACTTTTCCATCCTTCCAAAGGCTGTCCACAGGCAGCCAAGCGGTGCTTGTTACCACTAGCAATCCTGCCCTTGGAGTGTTCCAAGAGTAGAAAATGAGGCAATTTTATGTTCTACATTTGTAGAAGGTCTGTGTAGAAGGGGACTCCACTTGACCTCACATGGCGTGACAGTATTAGAGGAAACCTCTGTCTCCCTCCTCTCTTCAGCATAAACTCTGAGGTACAGTCTTGGCCCAGGAAAAGGATAAAGATGTTCTTATGCAAAAAGCAGAACCCATTGTTTTAACTGTGGTAGATTGTGATTCTGATGTGCTAAAAAAAGATGTAAGCATTTAGAAGCCAAGGCTGATGATGCATGCTTAGCTCGTAGTAAGGGTTGTTACTGTGGACTATCTAAAAAATTGTCTTTTTTTTCTGTGTGTGTGTGCCTGCATGCCAAAGAATGGAAAACATCTGCTCTGAATGAAAATATCTAGATATTGAGTTTATTGCAGGAGCCATTAGGAAAAGACTGGTGTAAGTTCTGGAGCCAAACTCATTCCTACTTTAATTTCATTGGTATGATCTATTTTTGTTATTTGAGTTTTTTTCTTTGAATTACAAGAGAAACATATTTATTCTACAATGGCTTTATGATACTGTTCTTTGTGCAAAGTTCTCAGAGATTGGAAACACTTTCCAGCTTTTTGGGAGAAGAGTCGAAGAGGTCAAACTAATGGCAGATGTTAAAGAGTTGAGTGTACAAGTATCTGAGAATGGACTTAATAAAAATAAAGTCATAATTGTGACAATCTTTTTTCTTCATTATCTGAAAGTTGGTGAAAGACAAAAGGACATGAAAACATTAAGTTTTGAGATATACTTTTCTCCAGCTGGAAATACCGACTTTAGTATTGCTGTCTGTCTGTATGTAATGACATACAGTGGAATGTAGCCTGCCTATGTAAAAGGAAGAGACACCAATTAAAATGACACAGTCTAAGTCAGACTTTTTTTTTTTCCAAAATTGCTATACAAATAGGATTGCATCTGTTTAATAAGTCCATTACCAGTCTTTTGCTTGAGAAAGTAAAGATGGTTCTGAATTTTTAACTGTGTTTTTCTTCCAGCAAAATGAGCAAAATGGTTCTCATTAAACCTAGAAAGTCAAAAGTGGAATCTGTTGAAATCAGTGTGAGTCTTTTTTCATTTTGGAAGAACAGCAATTTCCTTGATAATAATTCTCACCTTTTTTTTGTTTGTTTGTTTCTTTTCCTTTTTTTTTTTTTTCCCCAACGTTTTTGATGTACTTGTAGGAGGAATGGGGAACTATATGGAGTTGCAATATGGCTGCCATGTGTTTACAAAAGCTCTGCTTTCCTTCTGAATTTCAATCAGTTGCCCCTCATAAAAAATAATATACTGATTTATGATACTTACAATTTTACAGTAAAAACAGTAGCACACAGACACTTGTGTCTTCCAAATCATAATATATAGTCTTCAATAACAGTGACAGCTAATCCCATTTCAAATAATATCTTGGTTTTGTACACAGAAAAGTACATTTTGGCTTCTCACAACAATTTCAAAATAGACAGTCTCTGTTTACAGATAGGGAAATACAGAAGAGATGAAGAATTTGTCAGATTTATATCCACAGAAGATCTGGAAGTAAAATCTAGATTTTCTGAGTGAGTGCTCTGTTGTAACCAAAATATATAAATTTTCCCAATTTTGAATGCTGATGTTTCTGAATTGAAAGGCACAAGCTACTGACAGAGAAAACTGTAACACTGGTAGTTTAATGCAGTATCTGAGAAAGTAGCTGATTAGTTTCTTTTGGTGTGTTTCTCATAAAATAGCATCACTTCTCTCCCCTACACATCTGAAACAAGAATTTGACACAACAGTGGAAGCAACTTAAATGTACAGTAGTTAATTATGCATCCGTGAAATAAATACAGGAAGGATCTCTCTTGGCATACTGTACTGTCTGCTTAGTGATGTTTCTGATGGTTGGGTTATGCTTTTCATTGTTTCTGTTTCCTCATCTTTTATTTTTCCACAATGCACGTGTGGTTGCTCTCCCTGTGTTTTCTCAGCTGAGAAGCAGATCTAATTGTTGCAGCTGCTAAACAGGGAGTAGGCTGTAGGACTGTTCTTGAAGATCGTATGTGGTCATGGCATTGAATGTGACTTCCTCTCAGCATCTCCCCAGGCATGGTTACCTTCCCAGACTGGCTGCACAGACAACACACGGGCCTGTGGTGTGGGTCCGAGTGTTAGTTCACAGAAAGACAAAAGCAGCCATTTGCAGGCAGTCTGGCAGCACCAGCAGTGCCAAATAGATGGCAAACCCATTTGGGTAGGCATCTGTAGTAAGAGAAATTCCACAGGTTCACAGCAGCCTCACACAGAATCTACAAGAAGTGGAGAAGACGATTGCTGAGCCTTTCCCAGCTGCTTGATGCAAAGCACAGAACATGTCTCAGTGCCCATGAGCCCCACTGCTGCCATTCCTGGTCACTGAACTGAGCATACACCTCTGCATTCAGAGTAAGGGTAGATGCCCATCTCATGTTCCTGCAAGTGTCAGAATGTGAGAAGACAGAGGTTCAAACAAGCTCAAGTGAAACACAGAGATAAAATGTAAGGTGTGGACTCCTCTTGAGACAGATGAAAATCACCTCACGGTACTTCATTTTCCTTATTGTCTGTGAGGTGCTCAACAAACACTCATGGACTCTGTCTGGACGCCCAGTTTTGTGCACTGCACACACCCGATAGGTGCCTTTAATAGGCGAGTAAAGTACCCAAGAGAAATGAGTTAAATATGAAATGGAAGCATGTTTATTTCCCCTTTCATAAGAACATGTGCATTCCTGCTCTCTTGTGCTCTCTCTTTCTCTCCCAGATAGTTCTTGTGCTCACAGCTTTTTTAACAGAACTTTTTTTTTTTTTTTAAATTTAGACTTATAAAAGAAATAAATCTCTCTATTGTTCTCCTGGGGTGCAGCTCTATTATACTGTAATCATGGGAGCTGAAACAGGTTTTCTCTCACAATAACATTTATATTTGTTTCCTGACACACTTCAGTGTGTATCTTCAGCTGAATAAGGGTGTGTGTGTGTGTGT
>NW_024884833.1:12779118-12804734 GCF_019232065.1 Centrocercus urophasianus | reverse complement strand
CCCCCCCCCCCCCCCCCCCCCCCCCCCCCCCCCCCCCCCATGCCTCTGCTGAGCACTTCAGAAGGTAAAACGATACTTGCACAGCACAGAATATTCACTGCCATATTAAAGTATCCTTTATTTTATTTTGTTTTTTGCATAGGATAAAGATCAACTAGAACTCTGATTTCCAAGACAATTTTTCTATTTTCCCCTGATTCCCTCCTGTCACAAGTTTCTCTAACACATCTTTTGCACTGAGGATTTATTAAGCCAGGTGTAGCCAGGTGTTATTATCTATCTAATATGCGTCTCTCTCTCTTTTTTTTTTTGCCCCTCAAAGACAAGCACAAAAGAATGGATCAAAACATCTGTAAAAGAGGTAAAAGAAAGCAGAAAGCCTGCAAACCTTCATGAGAATAGGAGAACAAGAACCCTCCAGGTCTCTGGGGCACTTCCTCTAGCTACTGCTATAGAATGAGGTGGGGGACTTTGTATTTCTTCTTTACACCTGTAAAATTTATTAGGGCAATAAAGTGGTGTCATCTGCCTGTCCTCTCTATGCATGAACCCTTAGACAAAGCATCAGTCTAAATACACATCTGGTTCTAAGTAGGGATACATGAATAAATGTGATACTTTAGCTTCGGAGAAAAGACGCTGGAGATTGATATCTTAGTGGCTGAAAAATGATCTTAGCATTTTTTAACAAAAAGTTGTGATTTTCTTTTCTGTTTGTGGATTGCTTTTTCTTTGCTGTTGTTGTTATTTTGTTTCATTTTGTTTTGTTTGTTTGGTTGTTTTTTTTTGCTGTTATTATTACTTATCATTCAATAAAGGGTGCTTACAAAGGAGAGAAGATCTTACAAACATTATTGAAAATAGGAAAGAGCTCACTCTTTCTACCTTTTTCATTTCAGATGTTGCTATGGAAAGCAATAGTCTGCCTTAGATGTGTGTGAAAAGCCATACAGAAAACTTATTTTCGCAAGGTTAATATTTGCAACTAATAATCTGTCTTTATATTTGAGAGAGACATCCAAGCCCTTCAGAAAAGCCTGCATGTGTAGACATAAATACAGAACAGCCGTGTGTTGTGTTTGCATCTTCCATGCCAGCTCTGAAGCTGACCTGTCTTTGTTATCATAACCTTTCCTTTAGCACAAGGGACAGTCTGGATCCTGTACTGAATAAGCAAGAAAATGACATAAGAAGATGTGTTTTGTTTTGTTTTTAATGTTTTTCTTTCTATCTTTTTTTTTTTTTTTTTCTTTCTTTCTTTCTGAGGGAATAGGGTTGTGAAAATGAAAATCTGCAGGAAGCAGGTTGGGTAAACTGCTCACATGGAAGGAGCTGCCAATAGAAAGAACACCTGTAAGGGGCTCTGCACTATCTCATCCTCACCATGTCTGTGTTATTATACACCGAAGTATACTTTTGGCAGTGCTGTCACAGACCTTTTCTAAATGTAATCCTTAGGGGTAGAGCAACAAATCCAGTCAGAGGATATCTGACCCAGCTGGTAAGTACCTGCAGCAGTGACTCAGAGCTGCCCTTCTCTCCCATGTCCTTGTGTCTGCAGCTCTGTGGGAAGTTAACTGTTTCCAGTGGTTTGCAGTTACTTGCAGTAAGGTAGAGGCAAGACCACATAGATGCTGCTCACAGATGCCACTTGGTATGGATCTTTCCCTGTAACATGGTTATACGAAAACCAGCAGGAAGGAAAAGGAGAAAAGACAAGTAAGTGATCAGGTTTGAAGAGAAGAGCAGTCATTGAGGCCATGGAGCATGTCCAGAGAGGGACAATGAAGCTGATGAAGGGTCTGGAGCACACGTTTTATGGGAAGTGGTTGAGGGAACTGGGATTGTTCAGTCTGGAGAAAAGGAGGCTCGAGGGAGACCTTATCACTCTCTACAAATGCCTGAAAGAAGGTTGTGGCAAGGTGGGAGTGGGAGGTGGCCTCTTCTCCCAGGCAATTAGTGATAGGAAGAGTAAGAAAGGCTTTAAGATGAGCCAGGGGAGGTTCAGTTTGAATATTTGAAAACATTTCTTCTCAGAAATGACAGTGAGTTATTGGAATAGACTGACCAAGGAGGTGGTTGGGTCACCATCCCTGGAGGTGTTCAAGGCATGTGTAGATGTGGCAGTGAGGGACATGGTTTAGTGCACATGGCTGTGGTGCATTGGTGGTTGGATCAGATGATCTCAGAGGTCTTCTCCAACCTTAATGATTCTATGATTCTATGATATTGGTCGCGTCCTTCTTATTCAGTTTAAGAGAAACACAGTTTAGCATGAGTATTCAAAACATGGGGCAGGTGGAGAGAAAGAAGAAAGGTCAATGCAGCTAGGTATTTTGACCTGATGCCTTTTGAAATGAGAGGGCAAAGTCCAACCACTGAAGCTGTAATGTCCTCTTTGCTAGTAAAGATGCTGGAGGAAAGCACAAGAAGCTCAGAACTTGCAATTCAGAAACAGAGGCAAATGGAGAAAGGAAAAGAATTGTAGTTAGAGAAAATAGCTTTTTGTTTCGTTTTGTTTTGTTAAATATTGTCTCAACTAAAAGAAAGTAGGAAGGCTGCTACACTGACACCAGTAGCAGGTTTTGCTTGCTGGAGCTGTTCATGTAAGCTTAGCATTAAGATGTGCTTAACGGACAGCACAGGCTGACTTCAGGAGTCCTGACTGTCACACTCTTTGTATGCTGCACAATATTTATGCTGCTCAAAGACAATCATCAGTAGCATATTGAAGGACAGGAATATGTTAGACACAAATGGTCTGGCCATGGAGGTCATGTGATCAGGCTTCAACTCCTTGTAAAGCTGCTGCTAACTAAGAGGTTTTGGGAAGGACATTTTATGCGTGCGCAATACACGTCAAGCCCTTCGCCATGACCAACTGTTTTTTATATCTTTAAAATTTCATAAGATGTATGGAAGAAGAGCACTTGGGAAGTTGAATGAATAACCCCAGCCAGAGCCCTCCAGTCGGTCGTCCACGTGCCTCTGACATGACTCACACCCAACTTTCTTCTGTCAGCCTGAAGCTGTGTACATGGGCTTTGCCTGAGGATGAACTGTTTTTGAAAAGTTCAGAAAAAAAGCATACAGCTACACCATTTTAAAATGTAAGATAAGTGGAAAGAGGAAGAGCCCTAATGAGCAGATGAGTCCCTGTGATTTTATGTGAACATCTGGTAATGCCAAACCACGCAGGGCCAAAGTCTGACTACCTGATTGTAAACAAGGAATTACTGAATTTAATAAGCACTACTGTTTGTCCCGGTGAAAGATGGCTGAACTTTAAGAAAAAAAAACGAACCTTTGAAAGTCATCATTTCAGTAGTTCATCTACAGAAATGTTTAATCATGCTTCACCAGCTTTCCTGTTCAGGTGTTTTGTGCTTGTCAGGATGGGTAATTAGTTTTCTTACTAAAAATGCATCGTTAGAACAGTTGCCTTTTGGTCCAAAGAGCGCCCTTCCACTGCTTTAATTTTTGCCCTGTCACCAAAACATAAACACAAGGTCATTTTAATTACAATTACCCAAATAAATCTTACAAGTTTACAAGAAGATGATTTAAATCTCAAATTCTTTATTCAGTCATTTGTTAATTGTTGTTTACTTACTGACAGAGAGAATATTCTCTACCTATTACATAAAGAAAATACGTAATCTTAGAACTAGTGGCATAATTATTTTTCCAGATCACTGAGGGTAAGTCTCAGAAAAGCAGTGTTATCTGATGTGTACTTGGATACAAACACACACCTCCTGAATGAATGTAGAGAGGAAAACAAAAGTATAACTTGCATGATTTGGATTAAGATTTAATGCTGCTACACCATCACTGCAGGGATTATTATACATTAAATCACTGATGATCAAATTTCCCAGCACTGACTCATGAGGATAAAAAACAAACAAAAAAAACCCCAAAATTTATATGAAAAATAAATATATGGAAAGCTGTATTTTGAGTAGTATAATGGACTTTGACTTACTAAATCAAGCTTAGAGGAAGGAAAGTAAATCTTGCACTACTTATAAAATATTTCATGGGAAATACTCTGGATAGAGAAAGTTACTGGATCAATATTGATATGGATGTCATAGTCTAAAACTACTTATTTTGAGTTAGTGTATTTTCTCTGTCTATGCATATGTCCTGTGCAATGTCAACTTTGTGTGTTCTGAGTTAACTTAAATCTGTATAATTGGATCAATGCCTGACATTAGCTCAATTGATGGTCACCTATCTTGTATCAGAGCACTTTTCAGATAAAAAGCAAGCGAGACAAAGTAAAATAATAAAAAGAGCCTTTCCTCGCTGTGCTTATGCCAAAAAAGACAGACGAGTGTTAAGTACTTCCAAAGAACTGTACTGACCATGCTGCCAGCATTTTTGCTGAACTTAAAATGGAAATGATGATAATGTTGTTTCCTTCTTAAAAATTCTTTCTCCTTTTGAATCTTCAGTTTCTCTGATTGTTCAAGCATATAAAACACTCACTGATTGGATTTCTGTCCCTTATACTGTTTTATTTTTCTTTGTAGATGTGTATTGGAGATAAAGTTGAAACACAATAAACATGCTAACAGGAGAAATGTTCATTTTCTGTATTTTTCCTTGTAGCTACATGACAATACTGCTAAAACACTCATGCTACCCATATGCTAGCAATGGGTAGAATGATCTGGATAATCTGAACCTCTGGTGACAGAACAAAATTGTGGCATAGCTGATTCCAGTCTACTCTGGATTTATCTTGGTCTAATGTAAGTTAGAAGTTTCCTAAGTATTTTGTCTTTAGCTGAGGTTAAGATGATGCAATAAATACTGCAATTACACCACTCTGGAAGTTGCTTGGATAGAATTAGAGGGGTTTTGAGTAAATGGTGTCAAAAGGCCACTCTGTGAGACAGAATGTTTATTTCACGGGAGGAGTTCTGGAACTGACTACTTCATGTTGGCCAAAGAGTTCCTCTAGCTGATTTCCCACAAATAAAAAAATTCTTCTTGTATTAAACAATCTTTGTTGTTTGATAGTGCAAGGCATTCGATTTTCAGAGACACTGACCAAAAGATATAACACACTCCTATTTTAAAATTTAGCATCAGGAATTTTTTATTAGCTTCGTCCTTTGTGAAGATCAATAAGAATTTGGCTTATTTGAATGATAAAAATCTGACTGAATATTACACAAGAGAATACTTCAGTCACTTACACTTTGTGTATGAAATTGATGATCAGGTTCAGAGTAATTCTCAATTAAGGCAAGCAGGGGTGTTCAAACCCACCAGCATTTTCTGATTTTTACCTGTACAGCAAATGAAGAAGGGTAGCTCACTGCCCTAAAGTCATTCTTTTTGTGGTAGATCAGTTGGCAGGAAACTCATTATAAGAGAAAAGTGAATAGTAGTTAGAAGGCTGGATGGACAGAATGAACTTGCTTGATAATGCAGAGATAATTTGAAGTGCATAGGAGAGAGACCACAGAAGTGTGAGACATCCGTACTGTCTAGGTGAGCAAATGATGATGACACCGAGAAGTCTCTGTACGGACAGAATTGGTTTCTGAGTCAATCAGTCTGCAAACTAGTTCTGCTAAGTTTTTTTGCACCTCCCAGGTGTTTACAGGGCACGATTTTATGTGATTTATTGCACACATTTCATATTCAGCAGATTATGATCAAGTCGTTAAATTGTAATTTTTTAAGAAACAAAATGTTCTTTCAATACCAGTTTTCAGAAGTTCTGGTACACGCAGTAAAAACCCACTGCCTAGAAAAGCTTACCATTATATGCAATAGTGGAGCCAATTAGACTATTTTTATGATATGAAGCCAAATAATCAGCTTGGTAGCAGAATGTGAGCTGATTAAATGATTAACATCTAACATGACGTTGTTTGGTTCTTTGTAGTTCTTCAACTGGTTACGCACCCACAAACTCACACAGGCACACATATATACTTATATATTTTTCACAAGCTAGAGGGATGGGATGCCATCCAGGAGACTTAGAGACACTCAAGCAGAGGGCCCTTGTGAAGCCTCATGAACTTCAACAAATTCAAATGATCCTGCCCCTCTACTCTCTGCTGGAGTACTGAGTCCAGATGTGCAGTCCTCAGTACAGAAGAGACACAGATCTATTGGAACGTGTCCAGAGGAGGGACATGCAAATGATCCAAGAATTGGAACGTGTTTCCTGTGTGGACAAGCTGAGAGATCTGGGGCTGCAGGGACTCCTGAGAGAGGCCTTTCACTACCTGAAAGCGAAGAGATAAGAATGAAGGCAACATGGTGATAGAAGAAGGGGAAATGGTTTTAGTTTAAAAGAGGGGAGACTCAGATTTGATATAAGGAAGACATTTTTACAGTAAGGGTGGTGAGGCACTGGAACAGGTTGCCCAGGGAGGTGGTGGATGCCTGTCCTTGGAGACATTCAAGCTGAGGCTAGATCAGGCTCTGAGCAACCTGATGTAGCTGTGGGTGTCCCTGTTCATTGCAGTAGAGTTGGAATAGATGGCCTTTAAGGGTCACTTCCCACTCAAACGATTCTGTGATTTTTTGATTCTATGTGTGTGACTGCTGTGGGGATCTGTGACAAGCCAACACCAAACTAGTTAAATGACTTCAGTCCTTGAGATGGTGCCAGTTTTCCAGATCAGCCAGTTAAGGATTTTGCTGTCTTGATTGACTGTTTATGTTGAGATGAAAGAAAAGCCTTGTGCTTTATGATAATTCCAAAAACCTTCTAGAATTAGATAGGAGTGACCATAGCCAAAATTACTGCTGAAAGCCATTACATTCTCTGTGAGACAAACTCAGTCCTAGGTTACCTGCACTCCAAATAGGCAAATGTGAAGGAAAAAGGTCAGAAATCACAACTGACGTGTAAACAGTGGATAGAAGCAATGTCCACGTCTTTTAACAGCTGTCTTCTTGCTGTCTGTCTGGCTTCAAAGAAGTCTGATATTAAACCAAACTCAGATCTAACATGGATGTTTCTGAGGCAACACACAGTCTGTATGGTATGTGGTAGTTCAGAAGAATATATGCCTGTTCATATGGGTAATTTATGTTTCCTTCCATGTCATGCGATAATAATTGTTAAGCCCTTTAACAGGGAATCTGTAAACTCACCTTCTTGGTGTTATCTATGTGTTTTTTTTCAGGAGCAACTAAAGTGTTTCAAACCGTGAAGCAGAGAAAAAAGTTCTTAAATGTGTCACGTATGACAGTATGATTACACACACAATATGGCTGTGAAGGCCTTGTTATTTGGCCCTGGATCCCCAACTCTCCCATGTTTACAAACTCTTATAGTTTTATTATTTGTAGTTTCCACTTACTGGACAGAACAGAGCTCTTTTGCTAGGCAATGCTTAAATTTTGTATAAACTTCTATTAAAAACTTACAGATTAAAAACTTACATTTATAAATTTGTGTAAACTGTGGGCAGTGGACAGGCTTCCCAGAGTGGTGATGGATCTCTGTCCTCGCACTTCTTCAATCTGGACATGAATCTGAGCAACGTACTCTAGTTGGCTCCACTTGAACAGGATTTGGACAATATGAACTGTGAAGGTCACTTCCAACCCACACCATTCTATGATTGTGTGAAACTGATAGAGAGAAAGTAAGTTGGATCTGCCCTTCTTAAGATGTGTCTGATCTATAGAGGCAAGACAGAGAAGAAAGCAAGACAGAGAAAGAGTGAAGGAAGTATTGCTTCATTTATGTTGTATTTGCAGGTAAATATAATGATTTACTGAAGGCTGCATGAACTTGGATTACTCAGAACTACATGGCAATAATCATACTGATATTTACTTTATCTGGAGATTTTGATTTTGATCAAGACAGAAGTTTTGCCATCCTAATTTTGATTTTGTTTTCCTACCCAAATTTATCCTCATTAATGTGAAAAGAAAATATTTGATTTCACAAGATGCTGGACTTCTTTGCAAGCCACTGAAATCAAAACTGAATTCAAAGTTGTATATTTTTATGAATTAGAAAAGGGTCCTCACCAGCTCTCCATAGAACCAGACTCACTTTAAAAAAACCAAACAAACAACAAAAATATCTTTTCAGATTCAGATGCACCTATGCACAAAGAAGAGCAACAGAGCTCTGGCCTTTGGCAATACTTCTGTTTTCAAAGACTTTGAGATTTTCATACTTGATTCTTTTAACTGCATTTGGGCATTAAATAAGTAATTCATGTGAAGCAGTCATCTATTTTACAGGGTGTGATGAATAAGAAGAATAACCAAAGGAATTAGGACTAGAATCTGGAAACCATGAAACATGGTGTTTGTGTAAACGTGATGAGAACAGATCCTTTAATCAGGAGTAGAGCATAAAAAATTCTGTTGGAAGCAGACACGAGGAAGCTATGTTTAAACTCTTGTTGCTGAAAGACTTCCCTGAAGCAGATTTGAAAAGGAAGAAGAGGGAATAACAAGTGGTTCCATATGACTTTTTTGGAAATTACTTTTTTTAACAAGATCGTCTCTGCTGAAATCAATTTCCCCTAATGGAGCTGCCCCAACTACTGTTCTATATTAAGGAGCCAGGTGTTCTGCCTGGTCTGTTTTAAATAAGTGGCAGAGTTTTAAAAAAAAAAAAAAAAAAGTAAATAGTAAAAGACAATTTTTTCATCTCTACTTTGTCGTATTTACTTGTTCTGTTCCTGTTTCAAATTGATGATTTGGCTAATCTAAAATAAGAAGGCCTACACTGAGCACTTGCAGCTCTTGTTGGCTCTAATTAGAATTTTAAGGGGATATTATTTTCCAAGACAAAGTTGATGCTTATAACATTTTAAACACAGAGTCATGAACAAGAGACTGATCATTTTTTCTCTGCCAAATCTAGTCAAGTTTTTTTGTATAGCTTCACAACAGAATGTGCATTTTCTACAAAGCACAATATTGCACTAGCAATCATTTGGTTTTCCTGAGTTTTATCATATGCACGTTTCACACAGGCTCAGCCTGAATTTGTATTATTTCATTTTCTTTGAATAACCCCAAATATGTATTCCCTATTAATTAAATTATAGTGGATTTCCCTACTACAATAAGCTACTCCCTGGGAATCCTGCTCTGTTCAGTTCTCATGAAGCAGTGCCATCTCCCCCCTTGCTGAACAGCTCACTGCCATATGACCACACGGATGGTGTGGCAGATGTAATATGGCCCACAGGGGCCTTTGGGAACTTCTAATAAACCACAACTCATGTTGTCAGTCAGACAACAGGGCTACCCCTGTAAGTATCTGCATGTGCCTCTGGGTGAGTAAATGTTCAAATAAGAAAGGCATGTATGTATGGTTTCTGCATTCTTACAGCAACCTATACGTTGACAAATGCTTGAAGAAAATACTAGAAGCAGAAAAGCAGAATATGAGCTAAATGTGTCACACTGCCTGAATGCTGATTAGGTAGGGCTGTACACTTGCTGAGATTATTGCAGTAGTAATTTCAGTCACTCCTTCTTCAATAAATGTTGAGGATAACTTACTTCCAGGGAGGAAACGTTATTTAAAAAAAATAATAAAATCATTACATGTAAAATAAAATTTGTACTAAGGTGAACTTCTGTGTGAAATGTTAATGTTCACTTGAGTGACAGAAATATGGAAATATTCAAATAGCATTGTTGTATGATATACAATCAATACAATTTCAGCAAAATAGGATCATGAATTTCTAGTGTGGCAAAGACCAAGAAATTAGTTAGGAAAAATAACTAAGACATTATTCTAGTTGGCTCTCTGTGTAGTAAAAGAAAGTTAGTACAGGTCATTGAAGGTTCAGCCAGCCAAATTATGAATCTCTGTTTTCTTGCTGTGACTTTTGTGAGAAATTTGTGAAAAACAGAATTGGAAGACATCCATGGCCTGTTCTGAATAACAGAAAACACATCAAGAGATGCATGAACAACTCAATATCTAAACATCGGCAGCACTTTTCTGGTGGTTAGTGCAAGGAATAATTATTGGTTGTGGTGAGCTAACCTTGGCTGACACAGTCCTTCACAAGTTACTCAATATGGATCCTTTCCACAGGCTGCAGTTTGTAAAAAATTGCTTGAGCGTGGGCGCAGCTCTTCAGGGCTGCACTGCTCCACACAGCTCCCCATAGGCAACAGCTCTGCCAGCCCTGCTGCCCCAGTGTTGGCTCCTTCCTCTCTAGAGCTGCAGCTCCGGCCTGAGGCTGCTCCTACGCGGACTCTCTATGTGCTGTGCCTCCTCCAGGCCTCATCCACTGCTGCGTGGTTCCTCCATGGCTTTTTCTGCACTGACTTTGAAGGCTGTGGCATTGTTTCTATTACTTTTTCTTGCTCCTCTCTCACAGCTGCTACCGTGTGTTCTTAAAAACTAAATAACATTAAAAAAATTAAAGTATTAAATCTTAAATATCCACTCTTAAACACAGTATCACAGAAGTGTCCCCAGCTGGACTGATGGGCTCAGCACTAGTTAGCAATGAATCCATTTTATTGCTGGCTTGAATGGTTGTATCCAGCATGGGGACAAGTCCTACCTTCTTCTCAAAGATACCACACTGCAGCCCCTCCGTCCCCCCCACTACTTAAAACTTGCAGGGTAAACCCAGTACACTGGCATTAGCTCAGTCTTGTTCCGCTAATGGTAAGAAAGACAAGGATGGTTCCTGCTGTTCTCGGTTCTTTCTCAATAGGATGATGCATAAGGCCAACTCATTACTATATGCCACTCTACCAGCACTGGGAGTCTAACAGCATTGTCTGCCAGTGACTGAAGAAGAGGCTTCATTCCAAACCTAAAAGTATTTATTCATTTGTTTAGCCATCAGTTTTAATCACCCCTACATATAACAGTCCACAGCATTTTGAAATAAGATCATATTTCAGAAGTTAGTTGCCATGAATTAGCTAACACATAGTAGAAATTCACTTTGTACCACTATTATGCAAAGCTTAAAGTTACCACTTATGTAGAGATAATAAATTTGTGTCCAAATGGGGGAAACCATCTTAATAGCCAAATCAAGCTTCTGGACTCCTATAATAGGAACACACAAGACATTGAGTCCTGGTGTCTCCAGTAGGAGTTGAATAATAACCATTTAGTGGGATTCTGCTGTATTACAGGAAAATATCTCATGGTAACTTTAACCACTTCAGTTGTTAAAATTCCATGAAATATTACTCCATTTTTGTTGTTTATGTGTTGACTTAACTCCAATTAGAAGGTCATACTGCCCAGATCACTTTTCCTTTCTGTCTTGGTGAAAGATGAACAGTTTAATTTTCTCACTAATACTACAATTGAATGACCACATGAAATAGCAGTAGTCTGTCCAACTCTTTCTTTACTCCTGCCTCAATGTTATATTCATTTCCTGGTCATTTCCTGGCCACCATTTGCTACGTCACTTAACTCTGTTTTCTTTTCAGTTCCTCAGGCATAGTCCTCTGTTAAGTGCAGGACGCTAATAACTTTTTGGCTAAATGGTGAATGTTAGTGGATCTTTCCCATCCCCCTGTTGCTGCAAAGAAGCGAGAAATGCTACACTGCATCCAGGGACTGTCATTTTAGCCATGAATACCCTTAGCAGGTCAGAGAATTCGAAATCCATTGGGATAAAGAGCTTGGGTTACAATTATATTGAAATGAAAAAAGCCTTTGCTTATTCGTACCTGAGGCACTTGTATTAACATCACTCTAGTGCTCCTTTCAGCTACTTATGATATATACGTTGCAGAGAAGCTGCATATATTAATATTACTGAAGTAGAGCTTATCGTTATTCACAGCCATAAAGCACAGGCATGGTTGCATCGACTTAATTCTTGATATAAATAACACGTACTAGAGAGTGTGGCTGAAGACATGCTAATTTCTTAGCAATAATAATCTTCTGGAAAAACACAGCTGCTACAGAAAATATAACATAAAAAGCCTACCTTACATCTTATAATTCCCCAGAATACAACACAGTCTCTTCCTTTCTCCTTTCTTTGATCTTTTGTGTGCCTGTGTTTTTCTTCAGTGCTTGCTGGGCTCTTTGGTCAGACGCCAGTTTTAACCACAGACTACTTTAACTGGGACCAGTATTTTGCAGAGCTGCCTTTTCCTTTTACTTGCTTAGAGATCCACAGATACATATTTTTCCTTATAAAGCCTTCCTGTCTGTATACAAATACACTGTATATTTCACGGAGTCTGCTCTTCTGCAGGCTTCTTAGATGGGATAGGATGAGTTAAAATAGAACTGCTGAAAATCGAAACAGTCAAATACAGAAATGTCTTTGCTCCCCTAGAAAAAACTGTTTGCAAAAAAGAAGACGTTTATTTCCAGGATGATGTGAAATGACGTTCACACCTTGTTTGCTTGGAAATGTCTTGCTCTTTCAATGGCACACTTTGGTTGGTAAACAACCATTAAAATTCTGAGCAGATCTGCATAGCTTGCAGGAAAATCTCTCCAAACAGCTGCAGCCTCTTTTCAGCAGATGGGAATTAATAACAGCCTTTGTTCTACCAGCTCTTTGCCTGCACCCACAAAATGGAGCGAGAGCTGCTTTTCCCGGAGCACGGTGCCCATCGGGCCTTGGCGCCCAGAGCGCGCTGTGGGGGGGGCTGGGCTAGACGAGGAAGGAGGACATCAGCCTGTGCCCTTCCTTCCCTCTGCACCCTGCGCAGAGCGGTGCAGGCCGATAGGGTGAGGCACAGGCCAGCCCTCGCCCTCTTCTCGCCCTCTCAGTGCGTGCAACCCGCTGGAGATGCGCCGGGTGCCCGCGATGTGTCCCTGTGGTGCACGGTCTCCGTGCCTCTGCCCTCGCGGCCGCTGCGACGCCCCCGGCACCTTGCGCACACGAGGCACAGCGTGCGGCAGCACGACCTTGGCGGGAGGAGCCGGGCTCCAAAGCTCTGGGCAACCCGAGGTGCTCACGAGCTTTCCACTCCGAAGTTCCCCAAGCCGCACACCGAGGCAGGTAACAACTGGGGCCGAGCCTGACCCGCACGAGAGCCGCTTTGGCGGCGCAGAGAGCTGGGGTGAGGCCGCGCAGCCCGCGGCGCGTTTCCCCGCTGCCCGGTAGGGGGTGCTGCTGGGCCGCCTTTCGGCGGGGTGTCGCGGGCGGGGCTGGGTGCCTCTCACTTCGGAGACAGTGAAGGAGCTCCGCCGGTGCCTGCTCCGATGCTGTCGGCGTGCCTTCGGCCTCGTGTTGACCGTGTGCTTAGGAACGGGGAAGCCGCTCTCACATGCTCAATGCCGTCTTTCCCCCTTGCCCCTCATTTACTCAGAACTAACAAAACTGTATTACTGAATAAAGTAAGTTAAGGGCACAGCAGGAGCGGTACGTTTTATCTGGTTTAAACTGCAGAGATCTGGTGACTCTCTTACATGTTGTGTTTGGTCTTTAACCTTTGGTCTGAAACTTTTTAATTTCAGTAATCCCCTTTGAATTGTTTGTTTAGGTTTTCTTACATTTTTTATATACTGATGATGTGTGCTTGGATACTTCTTTTATTCTAAATTTTAGCAGATCCCCAGCAAGAAATTTCAGCTCAGGGGGCGACACGGAGGTGCTGCAGATAAACAAGAAAAGGTATTCTGCATACTGAACTCTCAAAAAAAAAAAATAAAAAAAAAAAAATTCCTTCTTCTCCCTGTTCACCTGTGCTTTGGTAAGACACTCTTTCTTCATAACAAAAATCATCATAGGGCAGGAGAATTATTTCTCTCATTATGATGGAAATCGGAAGGATACTTTTGCTACTTGGTGACAGGTTGATTGAGCTGTTAACATAAGGATAACGGGATGTATTTTTATGTACCATCGTGTGACACCTCTTCCAACATCTCAGCATAGCTGTGTACTCATGACTAGGTAGGCAAACATCCTGAGGAAGGAATACCTCCACTTTCAGTTTCTGACATTTAGTGTTTTGCAGTCAGCTATGGCAGTAGCCTACAGTGTTAGACTTGTGATGTTCTGGGAAATTAAATTCAGCTTTCAGATTACTGTGGCTATGCACATTGCTCCACGAGTACAAAGGCTGCTCCCCAGACAAGCCCCAGTTTTCCTCCAGGTGCCAAAGACTGTGAGGGATTGGCAGGGGTCCAGTAAGCAATTCAGGGTGGGAATCACCAGTATCCATCTACTGGTGTTTTTGATGAGTCATCTAATCATCTTGTTTGGCTCCATTTTATAGAGGCAACAAACATTACTTCAGTTGCAAGAAAAAGGAGCAGATTGAACATTTCTGTGCTTTCAGAAGGAAGAAAAGAAGTCAACAATTTATCTTTCAAGGATGACTGCTCTTCAAGTACACCAGGTGGGATCCAATCAGGTGCCACATCTGAAGTGCACTTGAGAAAAATTCAGGATAGGTTCATGCTTGGCTTCAACTCTTCCCAAATCTGTGCGTATTTAGCTAAAGTCAGAGTTTAGACACATCTCTTACCTACCTGAGCCATACATCAGGAGGTAGAAATCTTAGAAACAAAGATCAGGCTTTTGCAAATTACTTACAAGATACATACAGTATATGTGTACACAGCTTCTTTGTAATCTGTTTGCTGAAAGGAGTGGAAATGTAAAGAAGAGTATTTTCTTGCACAGAGCAAGTAGGTAAGGGGGAAATATTCCTGTAAATTTCGGTGAGACTAGTTATAAGTATTCAAGTAGTGCTTGCAGGGCACATGTACTACAGGTTGCCAGGTGCTTATTGCTGTGAAGTCCATTGCAAAACATCTGCTTTGCTTTACTGGAAAAACCTACTCACTTTTCAGGAAAAAAATCCAGAAGAAATGACGCCAAAGAGATGAAAAAAGAAGGAAAAAACACAAATACTCTTTGTATTTTCCATTCTGCTTTAAAACTAAAGCAAATAATTTAAAAATATTGAAAAATTACACTTCATTTTTAAGATTCAGGATTTTGAATTATTAAATGACCCAAATTCCTGAACAGTAGTTGGGACGTGAAGTAGACAGTGTGCTTTGGCAGCTAATGACTTCAGAAAGGGAAAAAAAAGAGGACAGTTAAAGCAAAATGAATTTCTTTCACCATTTACATAAGAACAAGTATGTAGGTTGCTCTGAAAGTAATGCCTCCTCTTTATTTCCTTGGAAACAAGAGCAGCTACAAGAAGCACAATAATGCTATTTGACAGAGTAAATTCTCAGATACAAAACACAATTTTTTTTCAGCATAGTCATCACCATTAGCTATGCATTTTCGCCAGCAATGTGCAAGATCCTGCATGCCATGCTTGTAAAAATCTGCATGGCTGGGATGTGTCTTGCCTTTCAAATTCTTGTCTCTACTGCTGAAATGCACTGCCGACTGCTCTCGGTGCTCACATCCACTGTCTGGTTTCTATAAACATTCATCAAACGTTGATGAATATCAATGGATTCAATATTTTCCACATGGAGGAATTCAGTAACACACCTTTGCTTCCTGTGCACTTCCATGTCAAATGCCATTGTGTCACAGTGCCCCTCTGCTGCCATCTGTTGCATGGCAACAACATTTAAGGCAATATTGGTGAGAAGGTTCAGCTTCTACTGTCACACTAACATCCACCTCTGATGTCATAAGCCAACAAAATAAAATAGGAGGCTATACTTTTGGAGTACCCTTTATAGATAGGTATCAGTATACTGAATAAATAAGTGTACTTGGTAGAAAATCTGTCTGTTAGGAAATAGGAATGAAAATTAAAGTAACTGATGCTTAACATGGTTGGAACAGTGAACTTGCTTTTGCATTCATCTGAAGAAAAATCATAGGCAAAGTTGATTGAGAGAGCAGTAAATGCAACACAGAGCCCCACAGGGAGTGGGGAAGGGAAAGGGAGGGAAGAGGTAAAATAAGATCAGGGAAGTCTGGGCATATGGTTCACCTGAATGACACACAGCTTTAGGTTTCCTGAATAATTTTTTCCCTCTGATGACTGTTTGAAAATCAACTGTGGGAAGCTGTGGAAGTACTGAAATATGGAAGGTAAGGAAATATAACACTGCTTTTCTATAAGTGGAGAGGAGACCAACTCTAGTAAGACACAAGCTATATATCTGGATCCAATGGCTTTCCAAATGGTGGAGCCCACAGGGAGATCCCTCCTTTGCTCTCTGTCTTTCTCAACTGAAGGGGCGCCTCTGCCTTTTGAAGACCAAGCTTCCATTCAGTGACTCATAAGCTTAGGTGAAGGGCTTACTTGGATCAAACCCCTTGAGAATAATTTCTGAGTATTTCAGCCCAGGCTCTTGGCAATGGAAAAGAAACACTCAGATACACAGGAGAAATAGATGAATGGGATATAAATACTATTTTGGTTGATTTTGAACATCCAAGATTAGCACAGAAAATGCAGATGATTTGAAAACTCACGGAGTGAAAATATAGTGGTGCAGCACATCACACTTTCAAGAGTAAAGCAAAAAATCTGCAGCAATATTAAAAAAAAAAAAAAGAGCAAAAATAAAAATAACCAATTTCTTCAGGCAGGATGCCATTGATTTTGTGTTCTGTATGCTGAATAAACAGGGGAGATACAACAGAAATCATGAGATTCATTTGCTATTTTTAATATACAGCAATGAATTTTCATCCTTAAAGTGCCCCAGTGGGGGGTAGATATGAATGTGGAATAAAGAGATGCACAGATATTCAAAATGATGAACAGCTCAACAAAAACATGCAATCTACTGGCATTATGAAAAATATCAGGATATTATTAATTGTGGTAATTTTTTCCTGTTTCAAGAGAGAGCTCTTCTCTATTGGGAATGTAAATATACTCACTGCAGCTTTATTAAAGGGATTCATAAACAAAGTTTCATTAAAGGGAAGGTCTGCAGCATTTCATCATGCCTCTAATGTCTCGTTTGGACAGATCTGTTCCTTGATTTAAGCTTCTGATACTTGTATATACCTGATTCGGGGAAGCATTTGTTTATTCAGAAATAACCCTTAGTATTAACTATAGACAGAGGCGATTTTCTAAATGGAAGAGGCCTCAAAAGATGTATTTAAATTCTTGCTTGGCTCTGGGGTGGGTTGCAGCCCTTTCTGGTGCTGTGAGACAAAACAACTGTGTCTATTACTGAGGTGTGAGCTGTGAACTACCATAATTTTAGCTGGAGATATTCCTCACACTTAGATTCTCAATATCTTTGCATACCCCTGAGCCCAAAGCAACTGGAACCTAGCTTTTACTGGGTTTGTTTCTTTTTCTTTTCACCTAAGAGTGCATGGGGGGAAAAAAAAGGAAAAAAAAAAAAAAAAAGCATACATATTTTTTGATTGGCTATTGAAGAAAAGCAAGTATGTGTAGGTCTGTCTTGGGAATGATGACATCTTGAGGGAATAGCACTGTTTTCAGGAGGAGACTTTCATTCAGATGTGCTCTGCTCCTGTGAAGTAACAGAGCTGATGTCTGCTGAGCCAGATTTCCCTGCCTTGAATTCCAAATTCCCTTTCCTTGAAACCAGTAGCAAAAACCATTGGGTATATTGCATGCAAAATAATTTATACCTGGTGAGTAAGATCAGGTACTTCTACTTATCATAGCACTCACTGAAACAGCTTTTCTCCAAGTATCTCACAATATTTTGCTTCTGATCTTTTTGTAATTATTTTGTCCTTTAATTTTTGTCTCTCGTACTCTAAAGTGGTTTGTGGGATATTTTTTGTGGCTACTTTTTACATTTCACAGCAACTCAGTATGCAGGAAGATTTAAAAATATTCCCTTTAAAATGAATTCCAAATGAAATTCATCTTCAGCAATTTGACTGTTGGAGATGAGTACATCGTGTTAGAAGAGGAATTCTTTCTTGTTAGCTGATTAGGTGGGAAAGCATTTCACACAGTCAAATTGAGTTGTGAATCTTTTCACCATATAAGCTCTGCCACTGCTTTGCTGTGATTGCTTTGGGCAAGTCATGTTGCTTCTTAGTGCCCTTTTTGACTTTTGATGTGTTTTGCCTATAATGTCTATTTAGATTGTAACTTCTGAGGGCCATACATTGTTTGTTTTTTGTAAAAAAAGGTAACTTCAAGATGTTACACATGTAGTTATCCTTCCACTTCTGTCAGAAGAGTGAAGAGGAACCATAAAGGCAGAGAAACCATAGAGGCAGGCTGTTTAAAATTCCCTATCTCAGGCTTCTTTACACTGCTGACATCAAACTTCCACAGCAGGTTTTATTCCAAAGGAAGGCAATTAATAAATCTGCCTACCTAGCACAGAGCAAATGAAGCAGTTATCACAAAGAATCTGCTAATCTACTTCAAATATCCTATTTTTCAGTTCCGCTTCTGTCTGTGATATCCCTTTCTTATGGAATCACAATTGTGGACAAAAAGAAGCTTAATCTATCCTTTGGTATCCTGATCTGTTGGAGCTCCCCTAAAATGTATGAGAACAGAATGGAGTGAAAAGGAAGCTGTGTTTTATTGGTGCTAAACTGACATGACATCCCTGGATGGTTTGTTTCACAACTTGAATATGCAGTGGACTACGCGAAGTCCAATCTAGAGGACAAAATTCACCCCTACTGGCAAGCTGGTGGGTGCCAAAACTCTCAGCTCTCATGGGGCACCACCTGTGTCAAGAGGAGGTGAAGGGATGTTGCTAGCAGATCAGGCTGACATCTGCTCGGGTGAGCCCCAAGGCAGGGAGGCATTGGAGACCCAGGCTACCATCCCAGCTGATTGTAGGCCTACCCTGCTGTGGGGCTCAGGGCAGGCTGGTGGCACCCACCTGTGGGGAATGAGGTCCTCCTGCTGCAGAAGACTGGACCTTGGCACCCATGCCACTCTGCTTCTGTCTCTAATTTCCCTTCCACTTGCCATATTTTGTTTTCCTTGAAGTATTTCTCCCTCAGCCGAAGAAAACCTCACCCACTCTACCTATTTTTGCCTGCTGGCATGTGGGCAGGTATACCTGCCCTATGTGCCTTAGCTCAGCACTGCATCATGGAGCAAGCACTTTTGTTCAGAGCTCTTTTTAAAGATAATTAAAAAAAAATAATAAAAAAAAAAAAAAAGAAAGAAGAAAAGAAACACGCACTCTGAAGCCCGAATAGCAGTGTTTCTGTCATCTGTTGTCATGACACACAGCTGACGTGGGAACACGACAGTAAGGCTGACTGCTAGATGGGTTTAATTTTGGTGCAGAAATTTGCTAGAAGAAGCTTTCAAAAATATCTCTGGGTGGGAGGAAAACAGGTGGGTGCTGGTTATGTGTACGTAGCAGGAGGAAATAGTTGTCAATCTTACCCAAGCATTACTCCACATCCATCAGCCCTTTGGTACCCTCTCTACTCAATGAGGGAAACAAGTGATGCTGTCTCTCATTGTTCCTCCCTCCTGCTACTTCTGGAGAAGGTGCTGGTGGAACAGAGTGCAGGGAAACAGCATAGAATGACTGAATAGCAACATGGTTGACTTGGTCAAAGTACACACTGCTCACTTAATCTTGGTAAAGACATCCATAGTCAGCACAGGAAAGCAATGTCAGTATCATCCACTGAAGCCAAGTAATGGTGAGATCCCTTCAGGAGAGACTACTGGGCCACTATTTCTGAAATGACAGCTGATGGTGGAGAATGGTCCTCATGGTAAGTAGTGAATGATCTGTAGGAAAACCTAGACGTAGTTGCTGTGGTTGTGGCTGTCCATGTTGGTGAGTGAGTGGACTCACCATGTTGGTGAGTGAGTATCATGGGAGGGCTTCTCAGTACTGTGCTCTCATGCCCCATACACATCTTTGTTTCAAAAATGTCTCATTTTTCCTCTTCAATCTCTAAGCAATTCATACTGGCTTCTAGATGTTCCTAAGCAGTCAGACTTTGCTGGCTACCAAAGAGCGTAGGTGTTCAGAAATACTCTCTAAAAATCGCTCTGCTAACCTATTTGAAGCTCATTTTCCTCTTCTACAAACTACTCTATTAGAACATTTCTCATCTCTCTTGGTCTTCGTCATATTGACTAATGACTTTACTCATTTGTACTAGTTTACTCACCCATTTCAATACTTTACTAGATCACAGGAACATTTTGTGACTTAATTATCAGTTAGAGCTCAGAGGTCTTTGAATGAAAAGTGTTATGTTCTGTAACAACAAAATACTATGATTATACTTCTGGAAAATATACTTCAGTGTATGGACTTCTTTTCTCTTTCATATTTGCTGTTTGGACATGGGCAGTAGTGATGGTGGTGAGACTGGAGCTGAAGATTCCAACTTCAATTCTGACCAAAAAGCTTGGAAAAGGAACCATTGTTTGAAACAGAGAAGATTGAAAGAAAGCCATTGCAAATCATTTGCATGGATTGATAAAAACAGAGAAGGCAGAGAAAGAGCTTTGGAGAGGAGATGTGCAGGAAGAGCACACAATTCTGTGTGAGCAAGAGAGTAATTCATGTCTCTTGTGAACTATAACTTCTACCTAATGTGGTCATAATCCAATGGGAACTATAGCATTTCCTTTAATCTCATTTTCATTGTGTCTTAACTTTGTCTGAAAATCTGATTTGTCCATATCACTGCTATATTCTCAGTATGTCAAATGCCTCCTCCCTGCCCCTATTAGAAGCCCTAGATGAGTAGCTTTGTTGAGTGGAAAATGTATTATCAGTGATTGCCTTGCATCCTTGTTTTTTGTTTGATTGATTGCTTGATTGTTTTATTCCCCTCCATTTCTAATCCTCACATTCTTTTTTCTGTTTCTAGCCTCTGCTCTGAATATTCCATGATGTGCTCAAAAATTCTGAATAGTTTCCACTTTGAATTCTAAAAACAGTTTACCATTTCCAGAAAGCGACAGCAAACAATCAGTCTCTTATGCAGATTGCCACCTTGTTTCTACTTGCCAAAGTATCTCATATTTCTCACAGCTCATGCTCTGAGCTCTTCAACTGATATACCCTGGGACTCCTGACATTCCTTCTGGAAGTGTGCAATCCATTATCACTCACATCTATGCTGGCTGAAGTAGCTGTTGATTATATATAGGCTAGGAGCTATTGATACAGCTTCTTATCAGACTCCTCCTCCTACTTAGTCCAGGACACATCCATCCAGTTCAGCCCATCAGAAGATGTGTTTGGTGTTCAGTGACAACTTTGAAAGGAAGTCTATGCTTGGTGGGTGACTTTGGAGCTATTGGGTGAAATTTCAACTAGCTACAGCATGCCCATGATATCCTCCTTCTTGCACATGGAGTGGTGGCAGGATAAAAAATGGAGAACCAGAATTCTTTTCCTGATGTCCTATCACACATTTTGTTCCCCCTCTCCTCCCTTCTTCCCCTGCGTTTCCCTTCCTCTTCCCTTTCCTCACCCTCACCCTCCCCTCCCCTTCTCTTTCCTTCCTTTTTTTCTTTTTTCTGTTTTCCCTTTCTATCACTTAAATTCCAAGGCACTGGGAAAAAATTAGTTCGAGGTTTGTCAATAGGGAAATAATGATATGAGAAAATATGAGCATTGGCTTTAGGGGAAATGAAGCATCCTATGCTAAACAAAGACATTCGTTTTCCCTTTCTCCTAGTTCTCACACTTCAAATAATTTTTTATAGCCACCTTGAAAGGGCAGCTTTTGCAGTAGCATTCTTCCTATATAAACAACTCCTTATTTATATAAACAACTCTGTCTTTAGTTGCTTTCCTGTAAAAAAGAGCAAATAGCAGCTATGCCCTTACAGGCAGAATACCCTAAACAAGAAATATCTGAATTACATTTTTAAAAAATGTATTTTCTTTGTAGACTCTCCTCTGCCTGCTCCAGACTGCAGATAAAATGACTGCCTGTCTGAAGACAGCAAATGTCTCACAGATGTAATGTTCAGCACCCCTGAATCAAAGCCACAGCATAACTGAATGCACTATTGTATAAAGAAAATACTGACTTTGTATTTGTTTGCTTTTTGTGTAGGGGTAGAAAATGCTAGTAATGTTTAAACACCTCTTTAGACTCATTACAAGATATTGTACAAATATAGTAAATTTTCCCCAGTAAGCAGGCATGAAATATACATTTGCTTATCAGAACAGTTCCAGGGGAGGCCTTGATGTCTGTCAGGTGAATCATCTAATCTTCAGCTTTAATATATTGAACTGGGTAAATAAGTCACTTTTTAGAGATGTCTAAATATACATTTCCCTGAGAGAGATTTTCACTCTCTAGAGTAAACAAATCATGCTTATATAATTTTTTTCCCCTTGTTTAAAATACGTGGTTACCTGAGTAAATAGTTGCAGCACAAGTATGTAGTGTACACACCAAACACGCATTTAATTGTGAACGATTACATGCATTTGTCTCTGCAAAAATGCCTATTGCCAAGCTACATCAGCTGCTCAGGATTTAATAATCAGCTGTAAGATGTTTCTCCCTCTCATTCAAGGAAGAAAGCAAAGGAAAAGGAATCCAGATACAAATTTCACAATCAGCAAAATTGCCATACCTCTTAGGAATGTTGAAGGTATAACGTAACCTAACAAAAAAAACAGGAAATTAAAATGCAAAACCAGCGCTGTGTCCTTAACTCACCCTTTTGTGCTTTTCCTTATTACTGTGCAGAAGAACACAGCCATTTCTACTGTGAATTTCTGCAACACTATGCTTCCCTGCTGAATTTTCAAAATGACTTATTCTTGCTGTTAGGTGTCTCCAGGACTGTTATGGTAGGTCATCTAGTACACCACTGCCAAAGTGCAAATAATCCCCACTGCACATTTACAAGGGCTCATCCTGCCTAATGTAGGTGTCCTGTGTGACCTTTTTTTTTCTCTTTGCTTTACCACTGAGTAATTTTGGGGGCTTCGAGTATTTTTTTTTTTTTTAATAGATTTTAATCAAGGTCTTTCTCCTGATTTCATTAATTTTGTAACATAAACAGGTGTTTGGTTTTTCAGCTGCTCAGGATCCTCTACTGTCTTTTCCTCTCTTCACCCAAAGCAGTAGCTGGAAGTATTGTCTTCCTCCTTGTCAGTTTGGGGCTTAGCTTTTCAGCTCCCTTTTGCATGTGAGTCCTTGACATCTAAGTCCCCCTCACAGATCTGTTCTTCACTGCTGTCTTGGGAGCACTATGTCCTCTTCTTGTCAGCATGGCCAGACTCCCTCAATTTCCAGCCCCAACAGCCCTAATGTTGAAGCACAGCCGAAATACAGTTAGGAAGTGTTTTAAAGCTAGGCATTGTCCTTCTCTTCTTGCCTTTCTTTGCAACTCCCACCTTGAGGATTTTGCCTGAATTTGCAAACCATCTTGAAGACTTCAGTAGAAAGCACATATCTCAGGTTCTTATCCCATCTTATTTTCTCTGACAACTACCCAGACCATTTGGCCTTTGTAGCTTCTGCCTAAATTTCTGCACCTAAATTTCACAAAGCCTCATTCACCATAGTGCCTGGTGAGAATTGTTTGACATTGCCCCTGCCTGACCCGGGCTCTTTACATGCAACAGATGAGACACATCTTGGCCGTGACTTGTGCTAATAATGTATCTATACAGAAATTACTAGGTGATGCTATGGTTTGTGTGATGGTTTGAGCTAGATAAAGATGCTCTGGGAAGATCACGCGTGGCAGTCTCATGTTGTCATGTAAGAGATAGACTATAACAAAGTTTTTGTTTTGCTCATTTTGCTTTGTAACCACTTGGCTATATTAGTTTTTCTCAGTTAAGCACGTGATTCACCACCACTCTCTGTGTTCTCAGTGGTTTTCTTCCCTAACATTTAACTTTTGCTAATGCGGGGAGGAAGAATACATATCTGCAGAACTTTTATTTTCATTCATGGGATTTGTACAGTAATTAATATACAAAAAGCACTAGTGGGAACTTATTTATTAAAGGTAAGTAGCAGTATGACTTTGTACAGCCTATTGCCAAGAAACAGATGATAGCACATTGCTATATTATCCACTTTGCTGTTATGAATCTGGGAATAAACTGCAACATCTTCTAATAGCCTTTAGCATTTCCTTTGTTTTATTTCCCTTACCTTTAACCATAATGCGAAGGAAGGAACTTGTTATTAGTTTTGCTTAGTGTATTGTTCATAGCAATTCTGCATGGTTTTGCTGGCATCCAGAGGATTGAAACAGGCACAGACTGTTTTTCGAGATTGAGGTAGAGTGGCGTAAAGCTCTTATCCCAGATTTCGTCTGATTCTGAAAGGAAGTAGCTTGTGATCCTCCACTGGTTTATATTCATAGGGTTTTCTGCTTGAATTCCTTGATTTCATTGATTCTACGAATATTTACATGCTAAGTGCAAACATTTATATTGTTATTAATACATTTTTTATTTTTTTACTTACTGGCCAATTATGAGCATTTCCTGCATTATCTACTCATTGTGAAGAATAGTAGTGCCCCATTCTGCAGACAGAGACTGTGCCTATCTGCCTAGTGTTCAGGCAGCCAAAACGGGCCACAGCTACTTTCTCTGGGACAGCAACAGGGCAGAACAAAATTCATTTAAATGAGCCAGTGCAAGAGAGCACCACTGAAGGGAATATCATCATCTTCCAATGACATCTAGTTGCTCCCATGCTGTGATAAAAATTTAGTCTGTGCAGGGACAGGACCTTCAGAAAGAAGACATTGCTTAAATTGCATTACCTCACTGTGGTGACATTTTTATTTTGATTTGAGATAGGCTTGATTCTGTTTCTTTTAATTTACTTTGGAATGTAATGTGGTTTACCTGATTTAATTTAAATTCACACCTTCAATTAGCTCAGTTTAGCTTTCCTCTGTGTCCCCACATAGACAAGACATTATTTTGTTTTCCAGGTCCTGAAGCCATGCTCCATCTTCTCAGCGCCACTGGAACACCTCTTCACTTGTGCACTTCATAAATTGCTGCATGCCCTGTCATCACAGAGTTAATTTAACCAGCTGTTAAAATGACTGTTGTAGTCGTAGTTTTCACCTATGTGGTATTACTTAAAAAGCTGATGATTAAAAACAAGGGGAAAGAACAGGCTGAAATAGTAATTCACAGTGCAAAAATGATGAAGCGATGAAGAAATTATAGCTTGTGAAACCCCAAAAAGCCAATCAGACCACCTACTGGACTTGTGGCAGTTTCATTAAGATGAGAGACTGAGAGAGGTCAAGATGATTGGCTTTTAAAAATCAGTATCCTTACATGGGGGATGTGGAGAAGCTGGGTTTGCACTTGGTGGCAGTGCTCTCCAGCACTGCTGGCAGCCCTGGCTGTCCCAAATGCTGCTGCTGTTGCCTGCAGAAGATGGAGGGGGACTGTGGGCTTAGGCTCATTTTCTGCCTAATATTTTCTTAATTCATTTTAAATACTCCTCCTCTGCTCTCACAGTGTTCTGCTAATTTACAGCTTTTATTATTGTATAAAGCTTCTCTCTGAAATGAAAGAGAAGAAAGGAGGCAGTGGAAATCGCTGAAAATGTTTCTATTTTAGGACAGTGGGAGCCTCTGTTATTTAGTGTCCCTTGAGATTAAGGATATATGGTGGAGAAGATGTGAATGAGACTGTATTTGATAGTTCATTTCTGGTTGGCACAGAACTGCCACTCATGGACCCTCCCCCCCTCCCCCCCTTCCCCCCCTTCCCCCCC
>NW_024884833.1:12660421-12699441 GCF_019232065.1 Centrocercus urophasianus | reverse complement strand
CCTTCCCTTCCCTTCCCTTCCCTTCCCTTTTATGAAAGAAAATCTGCTAGTTTTAAGCAGTTGCCTGAATCTGAATTTCATACATAGAAAAGACTGGGCTATTAAAAGTGATTATGACTAATGAAGAGCCAGCCATACTCTGGGCTACACCAGGCCCAGCATTGCCAGTGGGTGATGGGAGAGACTGTCCTGCTCTGCTCTGTGCTGTGTGGCCTCACCTCCAGCACTGGGTCAGCTTTGGGTGTTACAACAAAAGAGGGACATCAAAAAAGCCGCAGAGAGTGTCCAAAGAGATGATAAAGAGATGGTAAAGATGCCTAAAGGGTCTGAGGTCAAGGTGTGTGAGGATCAGCTGAGGTCCCTGGGTGCGTTCAGCCCATAGCAGGGCAGGCTGAAGGGAGGCCTGATGGCGGCTGCAGCTCCTCACAGGGAGCGGAGGGGCAGCGCTGAGCTCCGCTCTGTGTGACAGCGGCAGGACCGAGGGAACGGCATGGAGCTGCGTGAGGGGAGGGCAGCTGGGGGTGGGGACAGTTCTGCACCACAGGGCGGTGGGCATGGGACGGGCTGCACAGGGCTGTGGCACCCAAGCTGTTGCAGTTGAGTGTCTGGAGAGCACTCTCAGATGTAGGGTTACAATTTTGAGTGGTTCTGTGTGGACCCAGGGGTTGGACTCAGTAGTCCTCATGGATCCCTTCCAACTTTGCATATATTGTGATTCTTTCAAATCCTGAGAAATTTTGTTATTTTGCTGATTCATGGTCTGGGCTGTAATAATTTTGCTGTCTCACAGTAAGAGTGGATGGGAGATACTTGGAATGGTGCTGTCTGCCCTGTGCCTGTGGGCCAGTGTCAGCTCTGGAAAACCACTCATCTCTCCTGCTAGTCCTCCTTGAGAAACCACTGAAACAAGTGCACACTTCTTTCAGGTCCCGTAATACCCCATAGGAGCAAACAAGTTATTTCCAGGAGTAAAAATTGTCATAGGAAATATAGAGAATCTTTTTCAAGTATTGTCCCTTCAGCTCCCATGACTTCCTGATGAAAGGCAGGGCAGGAGTTTAAGAGAGCAAAAGCAATTGGTGTTGCAATTAAAAAATAACAACCTTTACTGTCATGTTGAAGAGATTGTCAACTTCAGTACATAGTCAGAGGTAATCATCATATTCTGTCAGCTGTAGAAACCACCTCAGATAGCTAGAGATTATATAATAGGGCTGGAAATGAAATAGGAAACTGATTTATTCTTATTGTCCATTACTGCAATTCAGTCCAATTTATTTAAGGCCACTATCTCTCACTCTAAGGAAAAATGCAAACATTAATCTTCTTAGACTGTATCTTGGATACCAGCGGTCTGGATAATTAGTTTGTATTCTCTGTTCATGCTCAGTCCTTTTGTGTTCAGCAAGAAAGAGGAGTCTAATCATGCACTGTATATGTGGGCTTATGTACACATCAAAGTTTAAGCAAACAGGATATATTTGTTACCTGAAAGTCAGTGATACACTCAGTTTTCTCTTAGAAACAGTTTTTATTTCTTTTAAACAATATTTATGTTCTCACATTTATATCCTCCATATTCCTACAGAAACCTCATTTCTCTTTCTGGAGTTGGAGAAATCTTTGTGTCTGGAGTAAGATGGAGATGAAGACAAGTGATGGCACAAGAGATTACCTAAATTTTCAGATAGATTTTGTTGTCCCTGTTTATCAATACACCTGTCTAACACAACACACTTTTTTTTTTTCAGACACAGATGCATCTTGTGCGTGTGTATGTGTGCGTGTACATGTCCCACTTTCAATGTGCATATCCCATTTTCAACGATCCTGAAGTCCAAATTACTGCTTCATGAATACATACAGATACAGCAAGCAGGAGCCCGTCCTTCTTCATCTTGAGTTGAAAAAAAACACCACCAGTGGGAAAACACTTCAAGAAATCGACAAGCAAAAATCATAGAATCACAGAATGGCCCAGGTTGGAAGGGACCTCAAGGATCATGAATCTCCAACCCTCCTGCCACAGGCAGGGCCACCAACCTCCCCATTTAATACTAGACCAGGCTGCCCAGGGCCCCGTCCAATCTGGCCTTGAACACTTTCAAGGATGGGGCATCCACAACCTCTCTGGGCAGCCTGTACCAGCACCTCACCACTCTCTCTGTCAAGAATTTTCCCCTGACATCCAACCTAAATCTCCCCTCTCTCAACTTTAAGCCATTTCCCCTTGTCCTGCAGTTATCAACCCTTTCAAATAGTTGATTCCCCTCTTGTTTGTAGGCTCCCTTTAGGTATTGAAAGGCTGCAGTGAGGCCCCCCATGGCCTTCTTTTCCCCAGACTGAACAAGCCCAGCTCTCAGCCTCTTCATTTTCTCTTTCACTGCCTCTTGATTTCCTCTTTACAGAAACAATCTGTCCTCTTGTGTAATACTGGTATGGCATCAACCTCTGTGACATATCCTATGTGAGGGAAGGGTAGGGTAGGGTAGGTTAGGTTAGGGTAGGCTAGGCTGGGCTAGGGGAAGGAAAGGGAGGGGAAGGAAAGGGAGGGGACCTTCTTGTTTGCCTAGGAGTAGGTGAGGAGGATTTGCTCTGCTGGAAATGGTGTAATGGGAAGTGGAAGACAAGCCACCTGAGAACAGAGACTTAGATCAGGTCCTATCAGAGGACTCCAGCAGCTCAGTGAATTTGCATGCTTAATTCCTGCTTTCCCAAATAGCCATCAAATGACAACAGTCAAGCAGCAACATTAAGATTTTAAAAATAATCCAAAGAGTAAAGCTGGTTTAGATAATAGACAAATCAGACAATGGTATATTTGCAGAATAGGTCCTTATGTGCTCTCCATAAAGAGCCATACCCTGGAAAAATTGCTCTTTCATGATGAATTTCACATCAAAAACTATTAGATAATTAGTGTACATGATATACACAATGAGTAAGCCCTCAACAACCCCATTAAGGTTACTTGTTGAAGCACAGAATTACCTACAGAAAGTCACTGTAAGCAACATGTATACATATATGCCTTACCCAAATGTTTATAGAGAGTTGAACTTTGAGCAACCCTTAGTAAGTGCAAGTGAAACTATCCTGTAGACAGCCCTCGCCCCACACTCGTGTAGATTAGGGCTGCTGGAAAAGTCCCAGGAGACCCTTACAGCTGCAACAAGATATGTGCAGCTTGGATCAATTTAGGATCTGTCTCTGTCCTCTCTTAACTTAAATACAGCCAGGAAAAAGAAAGAGCTCACACTTCAGTTTGGATGATAGAACTAAAAGTCTGTGCCTGGCCTGCCTTTATACTTTTCTGCAAAGAGCTACTACACACAGAAAAGTAAAATTGGAGGAGTGTTTATTTTTCCTTGTGGTACCCACTCAGCATGTATGAATAGCTCTAGGGAAGAAAAGGAACCAGTCCGCTCGTACACTGAGTTGATGTCTACTCCCATTGGCTGTTGACTTAGACAGGGGGTCTGTGATTGATACCAACTGGAGATTGGCTGCTGGTCTGCTTCACATAGCATGGCACAGATTAACTGTTGGGTAGGCCAAAGTGGCTCATGAAATTCAATCTATTTTCTTGAGTAGTGTTGGCTGAAGGCAAAGAAAATGGAGAAATTTTCTGGAAGCAAAAAAATACTTTGCTTTGGGTTTGGATTTATAAATCACAAGAAGTCACAGACTGTGTGCAGACTAAGAATTTTATAGGCTTTGCACTTGGTTCAAGTCCAAGCTCTGAATGTCATCAAGGCAGGAACTGAGGCCAGGTCTCCTGTGTCCAAGTATGCTGTTTAATCCCCAGCTCTGAAAGAGGAGACCACCAGTGCTTTCTCTTTACCATCTTTGTGAGAGTGGCATATAAAAATGCGAGCGAAATGTCAGCCAGTGCCAGTTGACAGTCCTTTCCTGGTTTTGTTTATTTCTTTTCTTTTGTTGTTGTTTTGCATTGTGTGTTTAGTGTGTATGTTTTTGTTTTGGCTTGGTTTGGTCTGGATTGTTTGTTTGTTTGTTATGGAGCTTTTTGGATTAATAGAAGAAGAGGATTATCCAGACGCAGAGTTCATTACTCTCTTGGAATTTCTCTTCACAAGGCCCCTGTTGGAAGGCAATGACAAGCACCAAGGAGTGAACTGTCAAGCAACAAGCCCAGAAGAAGTCTTCAGGGAATCTGGATCGCTACTGAAGGCAGCACTGCTCCCTTGCAGCCTATTCCCCACCCAGTACTTCTCCGTGTCTAGAAATGAGATATCAGCTTCTAAATCTTCTAATCCTCCAGACATGTCTACCTGTTAGAGCATTTGTCTTAACTGATCACCAAACATGTTATGTGTACAATCATGACAACATTTCATTATCTCCTTAAAAACAAAACAAGACAAAGCAAAACAAAACAAATCAAATAAAAACAAAGCAAAACAAAGCAAAACAAAACAAAACAAAACAAAACAAAACAAAACAAAACCTTTTCTTAGTGTGAGAAAGCTTACAAGAACAACCTGTTTTCAAGACATGGGCGTACCCGCAGGATATACAAAGTTATGAGCATGGATAGCAGCATTTTTTAAGTACATCTAGCCAATTGACAGCAGTCACTCCATCCTTAGATGTGTCCTCTAAGTAATACACTGTGGAAAGATTCTATTGGTGACATAGCAAATTTGTTCACCTGCACAATGGGGCAGAAAGCAGGCTGTCCTTACTTGATCTAGGGACTCAAGAGGGAAGTGCTGTGGGAATGAGGAAAGGACATTTCTGTGAAGGAGACCAGGAAGTGGAAGTGTTCAAGAAGTGCTGCCCTGCTGCTTGTTATCTTGTTAGTTAAACATCAGGATTTATTGCCAACTATGGTGGCTCTCTAGCCCTAAGAGAGACTCTGAAGGTTATAAGAAGATGACAATTATTTGGATGTGTTTTAGTTAATCTATTGTTGTACGAAGTGAACCGAGGTGAGACTACAACCCAGGCACAGGCTGATCTCTCCAGCACATTAGAAGGCAAAGAATAACCATGACCTTGTGAAATCAATGGGAGTTTTTCCAGTGGCTCCAATGAAGCCAGAAACTCACCCTGTGTTTTCCATAATGAAGGCTAAAGTGTCCTCTTGATTTATGAACCATAGGATCTTCTCCGCTTCAGTGCACATTGTCTATTATTTTCTTCCAAAAATTCTTTAAAAAGCTGAAGTATACCTCCATGAAACAAAGGCAGATAAACAAATGCATTTCAGTAAAATAAGGTTTATAACAGGAAGGCACAATGTGGGCTTAGATTGCTAATCCCACTTTGTTACTGGTATAAATGCAAGTCACAACAACACTTGTTTTCACAAGAGATTGCTGCAGCTTTACAAAAGGATCATAGCACTGACCTTATGTTAAGGATGAACAAGCTGACATGAACAAAGAAATCCCACAGTTCCTAGTTCCAGTTAACTGCTTGTTAACCATGTTGGCCTTGCTAACTTTATTTGAACAAAATGGCAACTTTTTAGAGAAAGCTTTTCAGTAACTTCTTGCTTCTGCTGAGTTTTGTGAGTCTGTCAAGGTCTCCACTTCAACACAGTAGCTGTTTCATTTTATTATCTGAAATTCTAACTTGAAGAAGTAATTGTCTTCCTTTTCTTCTTACAATGTCTTCAGTCTTAACGAGAAAAAAAATCTTGAAAAATGTGATCTCATGGACCAAGATGATTCAAAACTAAGAATGGAGATACTGTAAAAAATATTAAATTTTGTGTCCAATCATATTTTTGAGCTGCAAATGTTTGAAGTCATCAAGACCAAGAACACAAAAAGACCTTGGATTAGGCAACTCAGAGTAGCACTTCCATTTTTAGTATGATTTTCTGGTGGCAAAACAATCTGGTTACAGGAGGGTGCTTTAGAGTTTGGTGATTTGCTCACCAGGGAAAGAACTGAAATGATTAAAGAAGAATCACAGAATCACAGAACTGGAGGGGTTGAAAGGGACCTCTGAAGATCATCAGGAAGAAGGAAAAAAAAATTCTATATAGAAGGGCCAAGGGGCAATTAAACAAAATGTATCCTAAGTGCCAGATTGTATGCTTGGGAGGAAAGAAGGCAAGCAGTCCTGAGAGTATGTGGAAATGTATCCTTTGACTAAATGGCCCTGAATGGGCACTAGGGAACATAATGCATAAAGCAATTCAACATGAGATATTCTGCTGATGTGATAACAAAGTTAATAAGAGCATTGAGTGTATGAACAATGAAGAAGTGAATAGGAATGGAGATAAAGGTAATATTACCTCCCTGTACAGTACAAGGCTGACTACTAGGAGAATCTTGCACAATTGTAAAACGATGCTAAAAAAAAATCTCAATTCCTAAAAAAAAAGACAACACAGAAGAAACACAAAGCTGGTAGTAAGTCTGAAACAAGCAGAGCATTTTTCAAACAGAAATGTAAGAAATTAAGCTTATCTTATCAAGTAAGAACTGAAGAGAATAAACAGGAAATAATCTAGTCTTGGAAAGAAAATGGGTAATACTTGCAGGATCTTTAATTCAGTGGAAGGCACAATAAAGACGGCATCTGGAGCGGTCCAATATATTTAGATAAACACTGAGGGCACACCTTTCCTTACTTGATCCAGAAGTGATCAGCCATTAGACACACTTGAAGGGGAAGCAGTGTGTACCCACCTTGCCTCTTGCTGACCTGGCTTCAAGTCTAACCACCTTCCAGGAAAACACATATAAATAAAACAAAGCTAATGGAGTACAATGTAGCCATAATTGGATGAAATATAATGATCTGTGTTGTATGGGAGAGCAAACTACATGATCTAATGGTCCCTTCTGACCTTAAACTTTGTAAATTGTTTCTCACAAGCTGCCCTAATGAGCTAGCTTCCTATTTAGACCAGAACTGGCTCTGAGCTTCCCACTCTAGTTTTACTGCAAAGGTGGCACCCAGGACACTTTCAGGGCCAGGAGCAGAGCACATGGCCAGAAAGGAGATTGTACTTGGTGTCCCACCACATCAGCAGCAGCACAGTGCAGTGTTGTGTAAGTGTTGATTTTCATGCTCTTTTTTAGTTGATGGTAATGGTTTCTGGAGCTAGTCTTTGAGCTCGCAGTACCTTGACTAGCTTATCTCCTAAGAATGCATCTTTTAGGAAAGCCTGTGAGATGGTATCAACAGCCATGGGGCCACACATACACTTGAGCATGGTGTATTGCTTTGATAACATGAGGCTGTAAGCACCTACTGAACAATATCTTAAGGTGAGGTATATTGTTTGTAGAGGGAATCTCTTCCTTGCAACTATTTGTCTCATTTGGAAGAAAAGCAGTCTTATCATTTTGTTCCTCTCCTTGTTACAGGAGCTCTGTTGAGTGGAGAACACACTTTTCTTCTTCCTGCTGCCAACCTCTCCCATATTATAGTATTTCTATATAGAGCTAATTGATGTATTAAGAGATTCCATTTCTGTAGGCCTCACAATAAAGACAGATGTCCATAAAGTTTGTTAAAAATTAGTGATCTCCTTTCATTCAAATTTAATCATCAGTGAAGTTTAACTTGCATTTGTGAAGGATGAGGCACTCTCAGATGGCTTTATGGTTGCAAAAATACATAATGATTTTGATTCTGGAGCCTAAAGATCATTATCAGACAGGAAGAAAATTCTCTTCTTGGTAGTATTTAAAATACTTTCAAAACCAAGTGCCTTAAATTGAAGCTTTCCCTGCTCTTGAAGGACATTGAAAATTCATGTATTGAAAATTATATCTAAATGTAATGAGATCTAGTATAGTATATTTCCAGATGAGACCTTGAAATTCTGCCCTATTGTTCAGATATCTTCATTACATTTATCCTGTTAATTATTTAACAAAATTATCCTTTCTTGCTCTCCATGTGAATGAGCAGCTGATTAGTTATATTTGAAATCACAGTCTGATGTGCTTGCTGACTACAAAAGTCACTGTCACACTGTCATGTTTAGAGGCATCGAGATACATACATGTAGGCATATTTGCTCTTATAGTATAAATGAAGAATTACCTGTCACTTACAAATAAGCTAACCAAGTATTTCATTCTTCAGATACTTTCACAGTAAATACCACAGCTCCAAAACAAAAAGTCTGGTACTATTTTAGCTACACACTGCAGCATACTGGAGTGAGACAACATAAATATAGTTTTGCTCTGCATTCTTCTGTCTAAATTATGACCGCATGTATGAAGGACAGTAAGATTATATTAATTCGAGTTTTGGGGGCATTTTCAGTTGTTACTGAGTGACATCCTAAAATTCAACAAGTTTTTTCCTAGAAACAATAAATTCTTCCTTAAATGCATTCTAGTGAATGAGAAAAGTACAATTTTTTGGAAATTTATTCAGGGAACAGCAGCATATCTCAAGTGCTCTGTGTGGTTTAAAAGGCCACCACTTGAGCCACGGATCAAATCCTTTTGAGAACGGTGGCCTTCCACTTGTATACACATGTATGGATCCCTGCTCTTGAATGCAGCTAGGCGAGTACCATTGAATTACCTTTACTATTCTTTCTTCCTCTGAACAAATGAAAATATTGTGGAGGAGAACTTAAGTAAGAAATAATATTGTTTTCTTTTGAATTACACTTACGGAAAAATTACACAGCTCCACAAATTTGCTGTTGTGTGTGAATGATACAAACCAATGAGAAATCGGCGTGTTTTATTTTCATAGATTTTGTTACTGTTCTAGTTACTTTTTTCCATCTGTTTTAATAATTTGCAGTTCTAACGCAGGAATTGTATGCTCAGAATTATGTTGCTGTTCTCAAATCAGTATTTTTCATTAGCAGTGCTCCTTTCCATCTGCTCGGTATAGAGACATTTCTGATGGACGTAAACCAGATGAATTCAGCATGCCACTCCTATATACTTCGGAGCAAACAAAAACAAAAAGCCAGAACAGCGGGGAAAGAAAAAAGATTTTAAACTTTCTCAAAATAAAATGAAGCTCCTGGCAAGAATTTTGGCAAGGTATCTGATGAAGAGCTTTCAGGATCGCCAGTCAAATCTTTTTGCTTCTGCTAATCTAGTGTTAACCTTTGTCATTTTTGTGATTTTATCTTTCAGATTCTTGGAACAAAGAGTTGAGGTCTTAATGAGGGCCATCTTGAAGGTGATTTCACAGACCATTACAGCTCTGCTGTTAATTCGATAGAAATAACAGGCAATGACTAACATAGATTTGCTGCTTTTGAAAATGCAGTGTTTTCTCTGTGCATCATTTTTTTTTCCCATACAAACATTTCATTTGCTGCTGCTACAAGTAGTGTATTCTATTCAGTTCAGTTTCCATTGTATTTTCTTCTGAAGTGTTTCCTGTCATGTTCTAAACTCATTTTGATGACAACTGAATGACACCTATGAAAAATTAATTAGCACTGCAACATTTTAAAATGTTCTTCCCATTTATTAGGGCAAAACAAAGTTTGAAACCCTAGGATCTTCTGTGCTGAGCAAAAGCTCTGATCTGCACTAAAGGTTGTAGATGGCTTTGTCATTACTTTGAGGAAGGATACTCCCAATGATGCAGTGCAATTTGGGAGTTAGTGTGCTAACAGGTTCCAGATGTTTGCAGTGCATAGCCTTGTATGGAGAAGAGTGCAGCTGTGCATATCTCTTTTTCCCATCTCCTATTGATGTTATTCTTCCTTTACATCAATCTGTGCTTATTTTGTCACGTAGCTGAGAGAGACAAATCAACACAGATGCACAACTGGTATCATGCAAAGCACATGAAGGAAGCCTTAAATTCAGTATATGTGTCAGCTGTGGAGACACTGGCAAGATGCCCTGCTTACAGCTTCAGGAATGGCACCATTTTTGTGTTTTGGGTTCAGTGGACACAGGCACTTAGAAAGACTTTTAGTTCCAACTATTTAGGAATTTTGCTCTAGCATGCTACTATGTAGTGAACAGAACTATTATGCACTTCGAATGGCAAAGGAATTTGGCCACGCTTCAATTTGTAATGGCTCTGCTGCCCTGAACTGTAGTGCCATTTCACTGTACTGGAAAAGTGCAGTACCTGTATCAAAGTTTCCAGGGACTGTGTCTCAAATGCAGACTATGGGCTGGTTACTTATTAGCCGTCATTATATCCATCATCCCATCCTGCAGCATTTCTGCAAAGGGCTATACATGCGGGAAGAGGAGTCAATGCTCGTGAAGTTTGCATGGATTAAAGCTTCCAAAACTCATGTAGGAATGAGGCTGTTGTCTGACACACACAATGAAGTCATTATGTAATGAATATGTAGTGCAGAGCGTAAGGGAACTCTCAGCATAATTATCTCCCTATTGAAAGTAATATCACTATATAAATAACAGAGTGAATAGTGGCCTTTTAGAACAGAGTACTTATCGGGCAGATGTCTCCTGTGTTGGATTGTTTCTGTTATTCCTGTGCACAGATACTCGAGATCCCTTGCTGCCATGTGCACAAGTGCCCTGTGCAGTGTCAGCACCCTTCAGCTTCTTTCACTTCAGACAGTCAAGTATCTCTCCACAGACACCTGCTTTCTGACATTACTGGCAGTTTTTTCACAGTCTGCTAAGGCTTCATACCCTTTTCACCTGACTTGTTCTGAATGTCCGTGACAGGTGGACTACTCCATGTGCTGTCCTTTGAATCTACATTTTCAGATTTACTTTCTCTTATCTTTTCTTCTTCTTTTTTTCCTTCTGTTTCCTTTGCCAATGCCTGAACTTACATGTGAAAACAGAGAAGTGAAAAAGGCAGTCTAGGACACACCATGTATTAATGTATTTGCTTATTTATGTGCTGTATTTCTGTCTGATGCCCTAAGACAGAGAATATCATCCCTGCAGAGGAGGAGCTATCCTCAATGCAAACCTCTGATTGAAACTATCACAAAGAACATCTTCAGAAATGCCATTGAAATTGCTGTCATTTATTACTTGGTTTCATTTTCATTTGTAAAAGATGTTCTGTTTACTCCCTATACTTGGTACAGCCATGGCAGAAACAGTCAAAATAGAGATGCCTTAAAAACATAAACTCACAGAATTAAAGAATACAAGCAATGCCTCCTATGTTATTCTGATAGCCCATGATGTCAGAGATAGATACTGGTGATATGGCAAAGGACAATTTCCTGTTACATGTTGCTGCTGTTAGACAGACGGCAGCAGAAAGATGTAACAACTGGCATCTGACATGGAAGTGCGTATGAAGCAAAAGGGTGTCTCCAAATTCCTGCATTTGGAAAAAATGGCTCCTACTGACATTCATTGATGCTCACTGAATGTTTCTGGAGACCAAACAGCAAATGTGAGCACAGTGAAGAGTGAGTGGTACGTTTCAACATTGGCAACAGCTTATAGAAAATGTTTAGTTTTCCAGCGAGCATAAGACACAATATCATACAAAACTCATGAATTAACATGGAGTTCGTAAGAAGCCTTGGTTTTAATTAAGGTGTCAAAAGTGAAGATACTTATGACTGTCCTGCTCATAGCTACAGAGTAATGCCACCATTTTCCCATTTTGCATACAAGGCCTACAGATATTTATAAAGGCATATAGATTATATTAGTAAGCATCTCACACATAATCATGAGTTTTGAAACCTTTGTGATATGACCCCCTCCCTCACTCTATAAGAGTTCTGGTAATGTACCAGCTGGGTTAGAGACCATTTCTTGATTCCTGTCATTTGGGAGGCAGAAAAACAGCATGGAGATCTCAAGGGACTCCATACAGCATGCAGTATTTTTTTATTTGACTCTTAATAGGAGGTCTGTTCACTTAATGTCACGTCTTTCCATGAACTTCAGCCTGCTGCTCTTAAATAAACACCTGACTAAGGATTTTTTGAGTCACCGAGGGTAGGAACTGAATGTGTGGGTAATCTCAAGCAAAATTACTTGATTATAACAGAAAAATTTATAAGCAATTTTTTTTTCTTTCACATTGTTTCCTTTGTAGAGGTTTATTGGTAGTTTGCTTATTGCTACACTTACTCTCACTACATTTTCCAGTTACTTGTAATCATCTTCTTTCACATAAGATAAACAAGTAGAATGTAGGAAAACAGCTATATAAAAATCATTAAAATTGAAAAGAATGCTCATGAGCAAGAGAAAGAAGAAAAACATGGATTCCATTTTAATGAGGCTATGTACTTTCTGTGTTTGAAATTTCATTTAAGACTGAAATTAACTTGAATTCAGAAGCATGGTTTCCTAATTATTCTACCTGATATTTTGCTGAGCATTATCAGATATTATTGACATTTAAAAAAAGATATTGTTGGTGTTGCAACTAATACCTCAATACCTGAAAGCCATAGCTGCAGACATGCCGTTCACTCATTCTGAGAAATAATTGGATATGCATGGTGGTACTCAACTGATGACAGTTCACCCCATGCCAGGAGCTGCTTGTGGCTGGTGCCTGGATTTCTGCAAGGTTGCAAGGACAGAAAGAGCATGCAGTGATAACCTGAATCTTTTCGCGGCCTCTCATTGGTTGTAAAACAGTTGCTAAGGGACCCCTCCCCTCAAAGATAGTTTCACTTTTCAGAATTTAGATAGATTTTTCTTCACACTGATTTGTTCAGCAACTTTTGAACCCACCTTGCTGGTGTTCACAAGAATCTTTGGCTGTGTTAAACCTTTGGCAGCTAGACTGCAGATGTGTAGCAGTAACTTTTCTTTCTGCCTGCGGAACAGCCTCTTATTTCTTTTCAATGGCTCTCAGCACTTGATTCTGAAAAGGAAGGATGAATAATCACGCCTTACTCATCTCCACGGGGCCACTCACCTCTTCTATAACCTGGAGATTTCTGCTGGCTGAAATGAACTCTCTGCCAGGCTGAGGCACTGCCTAGCTACCACTTAACCATGAGAAAATCACAGTGAATAGTCTGCTTATCTTGAGAACCAAGCACACAGTGTAAACTTTCACTGTTAGAATGAAGTCAGGTATTGCACAACTAAACTGCTATGCAGGCAGTTTTTCATCTCATTCTGTCTAATCCCATATTCTCTTAATCAAGTCTGTGATCAAAGCAGAGAGAAAAAACCAATCACCTCCACTTCATTTTTCTTCTTTTATGACTGATAACTTGTACAATTTTTTTATTTTTTATTTTCCAATTTTAAAGTTTAAAGATTTCAGCCAGTTTTATTTTTGCATGTTTTCTACTTTTCCATCTCTCTTTTTACCTTGGTCTTTGTTGCTTTTTTTCTTTTCTGTAGAACTTCTGGATGGCACCAGTTGGAGATTCATTTGAGCTCCTTTCAGTGTCCATCTGCCCCTCGTCTCGCAGCACATAAATGATTTGGAACTTTCTTCTATGCCAGTAAATTTTCCACTATTGGAGTTCTTCCAGCATTCAGGAAAATTTGGAAAAGTAGAGAAGATAGTAAAAGGAGGTGAGATTAAAAATATACATTTATGCATGTTTTTTACATACACAGATTTATGTAGAAATTACACTTTTAAATTGAGATTTCTTGTAGACAGAGACATACTATTCGCTTATGCTCTTAGCAGTGCTAATTCTGAAGAAAGTCTGTATCTTAGCAATGTTCCTGAACAGCTTGCCAGTTATGTTTCTGGACTGTGGTTGTTTTTTGTTATATGAGGACTTTCACTAGCAACATATTTTAAAAAGAGTATATACCCGTAAGATGCGGAGAACTGTAAAGAATCTATCACAGAGAAGTTCAAATCATATTATAAAGGCAACATGGATTCTTCTGACTTTAATTTTTCTATGTTTTTTGTATGTTTTCTTGTACAACTGTTAAAACAATTCTGTGTTTTTTAACCTTTTTCCTGTTCTGAGGAAATGGGTGAATTTGCTACATTTCATGTAGTTTCTGGGTGGCTTTTTGTTTACTTATTAATTTATTATCATTATTATTATTATTATTATTTTGTTATGCTATGCAGAAAGCATGTGTCTAATTTTTTTCTCTGCAATAACGCATCTTTCATCTTTCAATACCAAATAAAACTCATTCTCTTGGTGCCAAGGTGTAAGTTAACAGTAGCACTGATAATTCTCACACACAAATTTACATAAAATCCTCTTTATAATCCATTGTTTTTCTTTAGTGAATTGCATTACTATGATACAGCAGCTCAAAAATGTAAGTATCAAACTCCAGTCATAACTGTATGAACTACCCTAATAATGCAAGTGGGTTCATTAGCAGATAATCCTTTCCCTGCAGCCTACTGTGGTGGGTATCAGTGAAGTGGTTGCAGTCCTTTTAGGACTCGCTTACAGAGCTCATACAGTGATACCACATGTAACAGTAAATGATTTCCATTGTAAATATGGTGGAAAGAATTGAATTCATAAATACTGCCAGGAAAATTGCCCTGTATACATGATGATAAGTTTATATGAATGTTTCAGAATCAGTCCAGCAGTTACTTATATGAGAAATAAGGGAAAGAATAGAAAATGTGTTGAACAAAACACTCATGGTCACTCTAGAAGATCATTCAGCTAGTATTGTATCATCTGATCAGCACCTAAATTCACCTCTTGCAAGTCTCACCCACTGCATCGAAGGAAGTTTTCCCTGTTGTTTCTTGTGGAGTGGCAAATGATTCACAATCAGCCAGAGCAGCAAGCCAGTGAACTAGAAAAAAAACTGTTTATCAGTATTTCTAAAAGTGCCGGGCATGATAGGGAGAGACTTAGTAAACTAAACAAACCAACAAACAAACCAACCAACAAACAAATAAACCAACAAACGAAAACCAACAAACAACCCCATAATCATAACAGTCAGATGTGGAAAATATAACAACTTGATCTGGATTGTCTCAGGAAGAACACTCAGGATAGCCTCTAGATGCCAGAGGCAATTGAGTGGGACACAAGTGCTTTTCAATACAGAGTATGAGGGCAGGAGGAGTCCTCACTGGGTCATGTAGTCCAGCCTGAGGCACCTACATGAAGTGACTGCAGCTGTATCACTTGCAGCATTGATTTGGCCACCTTGCTCTAAGAGATATCCAAAGGTGGACATTGGAATCTCTCCCTGTGTTATTTCTAACATGTAAACTGATATCTCTCTGCATGTTTGCTCATATATTGTCCATCCTCCTGATTCACCTGTGAGCTCTCGGTCATCTGGCACTACTGTGGCATGTGCAGACCAAGGAACACACCTTGGCTGAAAATATGCCACGTCTTAGCCGTGGTCCTGCATTTGCAGTAATTAGCTTGTTTTCATATCACCTTTTAATGATTCCCATCTTGGGGAAGGAAGCCTGGCCAAGCTCCTTCTGCTTGGCCTAGGGCCATGTGTCCTGGCCTAGAGTTCTGTGTTCTGGCTCAGTGAGATCTTTGGCCTGTTCTGCAGAGTTTGGGAGTTCTTCATGCAATGCTGACCATGATCTGCTGCAGAATGAAACACAGCCTTGTTCAAACCCCTTGGAAGTCTGCACTTCTTTGAGAATATGGTTAAAATACAGCACCCAGTAAGGTCAGGGTAGATAGGTTGGCCTGTCAATGAAGAAAACCTTGTTAGTGGCTCTCATTTAGCAGCTGAATCTCTGCTTTTTCAGTCACTCAGCAATTCTGCTCTGTTCCTTCCCAGACACAGAGCATTTCCGATTTGAAGAATTACTTTCCCATAATTAAATGCAAAAGAGTTAGTCTCAGTTCTCTGCACAAATTACTACCCAGTGAATGCAGAATAACTTATTACAAATTGTACTTTATTCCATTTATTGTACAGGTATTGATGTGTGTTGGATTTGTTCTATTTTGGAAGTACTTCCATGGTAACTAGTCTCCCCTCACAAAGACTATGTCAGAGAAGAAGTGGAATACACAGAAACTGTACTTTGGGCACCCAGAACAACGAAGTCTGCCAGCATCAGCCTCACCAAAGCATCACCAGAGAACGTGCTGTTTGCCCATGTCTGTCTGAGCCTACTGCTCACTGGGGAATCCCAGCAGTGTGGAGGCACAGTGGCAGCAGCTAGCACTGTCTCTTTAAGGTAAAATATCACAAATCAGTTCATTTTTAAGGTGCTCATTGCCTGAATGTATTTTATCATGGTCACATTTTAAAGAGGAAATAGAGCATGAAAGTGTTGCCTTTGGCTGACAGAGCGTTCAGTGCCTGCAGAAATTCCTCAGGTAACAAAACAGCCAGAAGAGTGAAAGAAACACCAGTTGTGCTTTGCTGCCTCTCACTGCTGTTCTCACTTTGTGTGTAATGGTTTTGCTGCCATTTTGATGTGCTGCTGCTAACTGCCATTTTTAGCTTTTTTGAACCAGCCCTGTTTTGCTTTCCGAGTCTGGTGAGAATACCCTACCCCAATCAAAGACTTCCTGACACTCTTGCTACACACACCTTTCAAGATTTCATCTCTGAAGGCCATACAGCAGGGCAAGGCCTGCACAGAGTCCCAGAGATGTCCCCATCCCCCATGTTGCATCCTATCCTCTCGGGTGGCTGTCCTCCACTGCCACAGCCAGGGGTTGTGTGTGTAGATTCAAGTTTGACCCAGTCAGTGCTGCAGATTTGAAGCCAGGAATACTTATGCCAGTTGGTTGTATTTTGTGCTTTTTTAATAGGATTTTGCACACCTTGGGAAGACAGTGTGGACTGTGATACTGCACACCTCTCTGATTCCTATGCAGTTGCCTAGCACTGAAACTGGGGATGCATTATAACACAAGGCAATCCAGCAAGTAGAGTGCCATGCTCTTGACAGAGTGATTATCTCCCACTGGCAAAAAAATAAAAAATAAAAAATAAAAATAATCATTTTCTGCCAATAGGTGCTGTTTTAACCAAGCAAAGTGTGTATTCATTTAGTAGCCTCTCTGGTATCAGAGGCAGCATGCTTACTTCCCATCTGCTTTCTCTCACCCAAGCTCCTTTGGATTCTGGGTGGATACGGTGCTAATGACATTTGTTAGCATAATTCCCTAAATCATGAAGTTATGGGAAAAAAAAAAATGAACAAAAATCATGAATGGATAGAATTGAGCTAGGTTTGCAACGGATTGTTTGCAGAGGCTTGTGTAAAAGCTTGGAAGAGATGGAAGACAAACAGACTGCATTGAATCCTCTCTACTCAAGGATGATGGGAAGAGGGGAGTAGGGAATATGAGTTCCATATGTTCCTCTTATTTTGTCTCCAAAAGACTTGCTGTTCCTGGTAATTTTTCTTGAAATGTTAATTATAGGCACTGGGGATATCAGCAGTGCTCTTAATAGATTAACTTAGGTACTGATAAAAAATAAAAATCAAAAATGCTTGATGAATAAAAAGACAGTTTCAGAAAAAGCAATCAGCTACCATGAAAGCAGGGTGAGCTTAGGGACAAAGGACTGTCCTGCTGCCTCCCGTTCTGTGCACTGTGCTGACTCTCATCAGCTTCTGTACCACCGTGGCATGAGCTGGGGGACCTCCTGGGTAGAGATAATGGTGGGGTCCTGTGATACATGGAGAACAGGTATCTTGGCACAGCTGGGTCAAGATCACTGAAGGGAGCGAGCTCTGTCGACAGAGCTCTCTGGGGCAGTGTCATGGTTTTATGATTTTTGGTCATCAGTATTCCACACCATAACATCATGTAATGCACTGGGGGTGGGGTTTGATATCTGCCGAATGTTCGTCCGTCGGAGAAGAACTACATTTCCCCAGGAGGCTTTGCGGTCAGCAAGGGGATATAACTCCAAGCAAGGTCACCTGATTCTTCTTCTTCGCCTGCTCTTCGCTGTCTGCGCTTCGCTATCTGCGCTTCGCCGCCTGCGTTTCGCCATCTGCACTTCGCCGTCTGTACTTCAGTCACTCAACTGGACTGCACTTCTCACCCCAGGATTGTGGTGAGGTCTATCCAATTCAAACAGACTCTCTCTCTCTCTCTCTCTCTCTTTGTAGTTTACTAATACTATATTTAGTAAAATCATTTGTTCCACCTCAGATCAGTGCTGTCGTTTTTTTTCAAGTATTTTGGGGTCCCCTGCTTCCCCTTTCCCAGAGGCGCGGATCCGCAGATCCCTCCGCCCTGCTGGTCACGGAACTGGGCCGGACCAGCCCATAAACCGTTGACAGGCAGAGAAGGCCTAAGAGTGCCCACGGGAGAGGAAAGGCAGGGCCCATTCAGACACTCACCTTCTTGGCACAAGACTAAGACCCAATCAGTCCTCTGCTGTCCCCAGACTGAGGGCAAGGTGAGAAACTGTGCACAGCACCCCAAAAATTACCAAGATCCAAGCCTAGCTGCCAGTCCTCTCTGGAGATCAAATAACACAAATCTGCAGTGTCCCCTAGCCAGCAGATCCACCTAAATAGACGTGTTTCCTCTTGAGGAGATGTCCCATGGTCAGGAGCACCCACCTGTTCCATGACAGGTAGCTCTGTGCCACCCTTCTTGCTGTCTGCTTGTTCTGATGGCCAAGCGACATGTAGAGATGTGTTATGAGGGGTATTCAAGTCTGGGATGTCTGTGATGGACAGGTGCCCCAGAGATCATAGGAGAGTTTTAAGGAAGATCATCAACCACGAGCTGGCCAAGGCCTCGCTCTATGCTAGAGAGGCAACCTAATGCTTTCATGAGTACCCCTTGGGACTGCTCAAATGAGCCATAAATGGACAGGAGGCCCATCATCTTTGCAGGATTTGACAGTTGGTGGATCTGTAAGGACAGGAAATTCTTGGTTGCCAGGATTCTCTCCAAGACTGTATGAGCCAGAGGGCTGTGCTGTCAATCTGTGTTCTACACAGGAGCAACCATGCAGTGCTGGTCTGTTCTTTGCATACTGAAGGCTTTGCAAAGACAGGGAAATATTTGTTTTCATGAGAAGAGACCTTCCATGGCTACTGTGTAAACATCACGTCACTGATATCTGCTTAGGATCTCTCAGTGGTGCTGCCAGCTTTGCAGACTGGTTTAGCCACCCTTGGTATTACTTTTTGCTCTCTGGGTCATGGATGGTACTATTGTTTGCATGGCCTTCTGAGTACTGACAGCATGTGCTGTCTTCTCAGTATCAGCACACATAAATTAAAGAGCAGTTACATAGGTATGAAGAGCAAATGGAAAGGAACTTTTCCCAGTTCGAAGCTGACCACCTCTGGCCAGTCTGAAGGGTCTGCCCAAGTAATGCATGCTGAAAGGGAAAATTTTGCCCAGATCTAGGGAAGGTAGCACTGGTCAGAAGAGCATAAAGGTGCTCTACAGAGGAGGCTTTTTCCTTTGATCAGCCATTGCAGAAAAAGTAGTAAATTGCTTCTTGTGAGTAAGAAGGTCCTAAACATCTTGTCCTTGTTGTTGCAGCCCCAACCTTATACAGAAGGATTTGGTTTACTTGGAGCAGGAGCCCACCCTGGGAGTGACCTGTGTTAGTGTTCCTGAACAATCTCCAAGTGTGTAAGCTAAGATTATTTAACCCCATAGCCTGCCCTGCCCATTTTGTGACACACATAACAGCATGATCAGCTTGTATGTTTTTAAACAAACTCCTCCAGAAAAAAGAATAGACGGTAATAGCGCTGAACCTTCCATGATACTTGCAGACATTGTACCATGACAAAACACTGCCTAGAAACATTGACTTCTGCATGAGAACTGACTAAAATATGTGTAAATAATTGGTTGTGTCTGTTCTATTTGTCTTTAAGCTCAGCATCTAGGGCAGCAAAAACACACATTTCTATTATTTACATCCTATTTTAAATAAAGGATTGCTCATTTACTCTCTTATCTTCTCCCATCCAGATCCTCTTTTCCTTGTATACTACTTAATAGAGATCTCTTCCAGAAAGAGCACAAGCACTGAATTCTTTTGTTCTCAGCATCCCTTTTTTCCTATTCTGTCTGAAGTTCTTCCTACCAGAACCTAGAACTCAGACAAGTTAGGCTGTGGGCTGCTTTGGGAGTCTGCCTGATCCCATCCTAATGATATTCAATTCTATTTTATTTTATTTTGTTTTGCCTTTCTAGTGCCAATCATTCTTCTCTGTAATGTGAACTTTCTCACTGATTTCAGAATAAATCATTATCGCCATTAAAAATACTAATGGGAGTAATCAATAGGCACTGTGAATCACTTTAAAATAATACAGTGATAAAGATGATAGATTTTTCAGTTACAGAACTATTTAACACCAAGTCTTAATCACAGAATCACTTTGGGGATTTTGTTGAGTTTTGGCAGGAACAGGAGCAATACTTGTGTTGAATAGCCCCTCCTGGCCCTGTGGTATTTCACAGCTCTCCTCACGTAGAAGGCATCAGAAGGCTGGTGGTTCCTGGACTCTGCAGCCAACTGAGAAGAGTGCTCAGCTGCTGGTGCCCAGTGTGTCAGGGACCCTAAACACTGTAACATTAAAAAAGCTACCTGGTCTCTCTGACACGTTTTGGACCATCAGCAAGCTCTTGTCATCCTCCTTAAAGGGTCTTCTGCTAATCCTTGTGCAGCCTGAACTAATATCTTTACCCTTACAACTGCAGTGATCTGTCACTATTTTTAAGCTGAGTCTCTGGTGTCATGGTGTTCTCATGAAGGTCGGAGAGGCAGAAACCCACACAAAACTCTTCTGCACCAAAAAGAGGTGAGCAAGTGTCATCTCCTACTGTATGCAAGTGCTCTGTCTGGGGGGGATTGGATGAGGTGTTAAGGGGCTAAAGGACACCATGGATTGGCAGTGTCTAGTTCTGCCACTGATGCACAACTCTGGCCTTAAAACCCCCAGAGAAAGGGGTTGGTGGGTTGTCCTTAGGCAGCTAAACTGGGAAGGCAAGGTGATGCTTACATGGGCCAAACCTGAGAGTTTCTGCAGCTCTTGTTGCTGCCAAAAGCAATTATTTGCAACCAAAGTTGTTTCATTTCAATATAGCAGCAACTCACTGAGTCTGAAAGACAACCATGTTTTGCTAAGAAGGCAGACAGGACATGTTTAAGCCCTTGGTTGAACACAAACAGCCAACAAAGCTTTTCAGTATGAACTGGGGGTTATTTCATAGCTTTAGACAAACTATACACTGAGGCTTCTTCTTTGTTTTTTAGCACTTACCACCAGTTCACCTCATCTCAAAAATGTATCCTGTCAGAGGGAAGCAGACACATCACAGAGTGGCTCTCACATTTCTTTAACCTTGAGGTGTTTGGTTTACATCTATAGCTGATGGAGGGTTGTTCAACCATCTTACTGAACTTACTGAACTTACTGAACAGAGCTAAGTACTTTGCATTCTGGATATTACTAATCATATTCTTTAAGGACTTAGGTTTATTGCTTTGTTAAGACTGACATGTTAAAAAGAACAAACCTTCCTCTTCTGCATTTTTAATGGAACTTCAGTTTGAGAGACACACTTTGCAAAAAGCCATAAATACTTGCAGACAACATAGATGAATTTCTTGAAGACCTGTTTCTGGGAAAAGATAAACAGATATTTGCAAAGCCAGCTCCCCAAATGAATGAGTTAAAATATGATCTTTGATGTGGAAAACAATGGCAACAACAACAACAACAAAAAACAAACAAACAAACCCAAAAGCCAAAACAAAACAAAAAGACTCTACCATTATATTCAGATTGAATATTTCTTTCTTTTTTTTTTTTTTTTCCTATTACTACAGGTCTCCTCTTTCATCAGCTAAGAATTCAGTACCCTGGTTTTCATTCAGGGTCTTAGAATGCAAATATATCATGCTTCTAATCATACCAAACTCTTCCTTAATTTCATACTTTTCAAAAAGAATGGAGATAAATGAAAGCATTTCAACAAAGAAAACACGCAACACTTCATGAAAATTGTAGGTCTTTAAAGTAATCATTTTATCTTTCTTTTGTATGACATTGTTTATTGTAAGACATCATTTTTATTAAATACACTGGAATACAAGAGAATTTCCATGTCGTGGAGAGAAACTGGTCACATGATTCACAAACAAAACTTTTAACACTGATACCTAGGCATCACTTCAAAATCAGCCAAGATGCAATGAAAGTTTTAAAGCAATGACTTGTTATAACAAACTGCAAAACAAGAACCACTAAATATTTGCACAGAGACATCACATTAAAAAGAAAGAAAAGGAAAAAAGAAAGAAGAAAGATAGCTCTACACACCAGGTCATAGTTTGGTGACAGTAATGAGATTTATATTTATACGTAGGTATCTTCCTCTTTATCTCACAGATATTGCGACAGAGAGAGAGATATCTAGAAATATATATATGCATAAAGTATAGGTGGAGAACAGGGCTGGGGCAAATATTTCATAATTAATTGATTATTCAATTAAGCATCAATGCTTAAGCATCAATTGCTTTTATATAAAACATTCTTAGCTGTTTTTCTTCGTTACAGAAAGATACATACAAGCTGCAATATATAGGCCTCTGGAAAGATTTTATTTTCTTACATATTCCAATCAAATGGCCTTACTACTGGCAGCTTCTATCATCCTTGCACGAAGTACTTGGTGTTTATAAAATGCCAGCCAGTCATCACTCAGAACCTTCTACAAGCAAACAAAAAAATTCCCCACAGACCTGGTCTAGAATGCATAGACGGTAAAATAATACACCCATCATTTCCCATTTCTTCTCCTGAGACATATGTTTAAAAGATGGCAAAATAGTCACTTGGTTGCTATTGTGAAATTCACAGTGTTTTCCCTGCAACATGTAGACTTTTTGTTACTTTTTTTTGTTTGTTGTTGTTTGTTTTTTTTTTTGCTTCATATTTATGATGAATGTAGCATCCCTCACCCACCCCCCACCCCAGCCCAAACAAAGGTCTTTTAACTAAGGCTCTTAAAGGACCTCTTGATTCACAGCAGCAGTGGTTCATCTCAGCCCTGACAAGAAAATACAACTTCCTGTGCTATCAAAACCTTCATCTTTGATTAGAAACCCTGATCTATTCACCATCGCTTCCCCGGCTCCCTCCCTCACATTTTATAGCAGTATTTGAAATTCCCTTACAGGCTGCAACAACTCAGACATAGTCTAACACATATGCACTGCATCTTATTCATCCAGTGACCTGATCATGGGTTGTTGTTTTATTTCTTTTTAAAGTGTTTTATAAAGTCTACATCTATCACAACAAAAACAGTATCTGAGAAAGGTGGGAAAGAGTATACAGGAGGAAGGCAAGAGGAAAAGAGAATGAAAAAAAAAGGAGCTAAAAGAGAAGGAGATGAAAGAAATAAAGAAATAGAAGGAAAGAAATAGGAAAGAGAAGAAGAAAGGAAATGAAAGAAAAGGTGAGCAAAAAAGAGAGAAAAAAAAGGAAAAGTGAAAAAGGAAGGAAGTAAAATATAGGCATTACTTGTTAAACCATGGACAATATACAGATATACTGGTTTACAAATCAAAATGAATGAAGTCATTTTTAAAAGGGCACACTCCATCATGTATCATGGGGTGCTGTTGCTTTACAAATACCTGTTCACCACCACCAGTTCTGGGTTCTGTAGATCAACTGAGAGTGAAGGACAGTGTGGCAGCTGCTGCAATTATTACTGCTGAATTTTGGCATTCTCAATGTGCTACATGTAGTGTTGCAGTCTGAATAGTCCAGCTCATGCTTGGAATTATTTCACTACTGCAGATGAGTATAAAATGCTAATGGAGCTGCACTGTTATTCTAGGACAGCAAAAGAACAATAGCACAAACCCAGAAATGACAGTCAGTCAAACTCTACTTTTGGAGTTTGGAAGCTTATTTGTTCATTTCTTTGTGACAAATCAACAGGTGAGATGCGAATGGAAGAAATGTTTTATGCAATTATATGGAGGAGAAAAGTGCTTGTTATATCTCTGGCATTCTAACATTGCTTCTGCTGCACACCAGTTAAAAAGTTGACTCTTAGAAACATAGAAAAAGAAACATTGAAAGAAAATGTGATTTTGGCTACTCAGCAGACTTAGTTAATTTATTAATAGCACTCTAATTATCATTTGTTATAACGTAGGTGTATGTAAATTTATACATATACACACAATCCATACATAATGTGCATGCATGTCTGCACATATAAATAAAATACAACAGACATAGGCATACATGTATATGCTGTGTGTGTGTATATATATATGCCATATGTAAGCACACATATATATTATATATATGATCAGTTCATAGCACAGTCCAGAAAGACTTTTAAAATGAGCCTGATTGTCATAGTTACTCAGTGTACACAATTTAGTGGACAGTGCAAGCATGATGAATATACACATATACTCACCCTTTACTGGGATTTGAGAATATTTCTTCTTTTTCTCTGCTCATTCTGCTACACTTACCCACCTTTTCATGAACAAATGCAAAATATGTATAGCTACTGTTTATAGCTTGTCTACTCTGATTATACAGTTTATGCGCTATCAAGAACATTAATGATATAGGTCAAGGTTACCATACTGGTGGCTCTGTAGAACATTTGGTCCTCTAGAAGTTTAACATACTGCTATGTTATTGCACAATGCATTGTAACATTATTCATTTTCTGAAATGACTGCAGTGGTCTCACTAGTAAATCAAAAAGAAGATGCCAATAATTATAATTTCAAGGTTTTGCGAGTTTGGATTGTTTTGTTTTGTTTTATTTTGTTGGTGGTGATTTTTTTTTTTATATTCATTCTTTCAGTGCTTGCCAAACCCACCTGTTTGCTTTCAGGCTGCAGCCCGCTTTTCAGTAGAAGGAGCATCTCAGATGCCTTTTCCTCAAGCTCATAAGACCCTAAGATAGAACACAGCAGGCAGAAAGTCGGCATCTCTCTGTCAACTGCAGCCTTCTCCCACCACACAGTATCAGTGGACAGTTTTCCACCACTGTTATTTTGAAAATCAGACTCAAATTCCTTTAAAAGATGAAACTCAAATTCTCAAGTGAATGGGTTCCAGTGGATGCTCAGTCTTTATCTAGCTTTCTATATGGATTTCCAGGACAGTCCAGATAAAATCTTAAGGCCCGTTTTGTAGGAATCTTCCTCTGGCTTTTTGTGTGTTTCCAGTTCAGTAGCAATTATGAAATAACATCCTGTTATATAAAGAAATACTGAGTATGGCTTTATAGATACACTGTCATGTTTATTTGTAATGCTGCCCTTTCAATGACATTGAGAAGGGTAAAACTCCGTCGTTGTTCAATGAACTGTTTTATTCTGAAAACGTTCAAAATCTTTATAAGCTAGCTCTAAAAGCTTCAGAAGAAAGAAAACCAAAGTACCTCAATAAATAATATATGCATGCAAATCATATATTAAATGTGTTATGAGAACACTTACAAAAATAAAATGCTTAATTTATTAAATAAAATATCCCCAACACAAAAATGAAGGACTATTTTGATCTGGCTCATACCAATCAGAAATAACAAAAAGAGAAAAAGAAAACAAAGATTTTTTTTTTGTTCTGGTTTTTTTTTTGTTTTTGGTTTTTTTTTTTTTTTTGCAGTAACGTCCCCTCACAGAGGGAGGCAAAAGTATTGAGGAATAGATAAGGTAGGTTGTCTCTTGTAAGAATTCATATTAAAAATAATCCTAACTCTAAATCTGAAATCTTCCAACTTCCGGTTTGAAAAATAACAGATATGCCCATGCACTTGTCATCAACACAGTGGCCATGCAAAAAGTACACACACAGTGCCCATCCAACAAAAAAGAAATTATTTAAGAAAGACTGGATGTTGGTAATGACAGCACTAATACCAATACAAACATGGTGCTGAGCTCAAGGTCTTTGCACTCTGAGAAGTGAGCCATAACCTCAGAGTAATTTGTTTTCCCCAGGTATCTCACTTTATCCCCTGCCATGGCTCAAATATAACCAGTGATGTCCATGCTTTAGATTATTCATGTAGTATCAGTCTATTGTATCTGTAACATTGTAAAGGCATTTTAACATAGCTAATGTCTTTGATTATCCCCTTTCAATGAAATATAAGTTATACCATTATGAGTTTGCTATGCCTACTAAGGTGTTTTACAAGATGAGTGACAGTTTCTGCACAAAGGGCATTAATTGACAGAGACCATGCACATTTTTGCTCGCACGGTTTGAAAAAAAAGAATATGCTTCTGGACAAGCAGACTGTAAGATACATCTGCCCCACCATCCATAGCTTGTCCTGTCTTATCAAAATCCTTAGTTTCGTTGTGCGATCCTGAAATTACTACTGTACATTAATAAGCCTAGCTTCAGCCTTTATTAAAAAAGACTTGCTGGAGAACATTTATGTACCAGTGGCATGACAATATTATACTAGAAGACGAAGTAAGGGCATGTGTTCACTTATCACGTTGCAACATAATTACGTGCAGTGCTGGCAGCATCTTTTTCCCTTTTAACATAAACTTGTATCTGGCAATGAAAGCTACTGGCAAAGTACCTCCTTGAATCCCCTTACTCCTCAGAAAGACTCTCCAGGGAAAGTGCTAAACCTCCTCTTGCCTTCCATCAAATCATTTCACTGTTTTCAGTGGGGTTTGATGCCATCTGATCCCACAGTTCCTCCAGATAGTGGATCACACAACACTGTCTTGTTTTCATCTGGCTTTTTCTCTGCAAGGAATACTCTTCATGTAAAGAATACCAGTCTTCTTTTTCCACCCACATGCTGAAGCAAAAAAATTGAGGTGAATCCATAGAAACTCTCAGTATCTTTACAGCAGACATCACAAAGTTCGAGTCAAATATATTTTCCCTTTTTTTCATCCACATCAAAGGCATGAATACAACAAGGCATTGTTAGTTGTGATGGGCAAACTGGAGAGTCTGCTGATATAACAGATCAGGTTTTTAAGGCCTTTGTCTATGCAGAGTTACAATAATGCAGAAGCCAAATTGATTAGAAAGACAGGAAAGAAGAAAAAGATGATAGAAACTGAAAGAGGGAGAGAGAGAAAAGATACGTCTCAGTAAAGTCTAAAAAGTCAATACTGTGTCTACAGATGGAGAAGTGTACATTGCTTGCCCTTTAAAAGCTTCTCCATAACTCTGTCATTAATACTGTCAAAGTTAAGAACACATTTTAATGGAGTTCAGCGGCAGTAGAACACATTCATTCACACAGCCCATAAGAAGAAATGCTATGAGACTTTAGCCTAAAATATCCAGGTAGACTGGAGATGCCTTGGCCAAGTTCTGAAGGAGGGAATGGATTTCTCTGATGTTGAGCCTCATGTGAGGTTCCCGTTGCCAACATCCCAGCATCAAGTCATACACTTCTTTGGGGCACGTGCGAGGTCGCTGAAGAACTCGGCCCTGAGTGATGCACTCAATCACCTGCAAGAGATCAGAAGGAAAGAATCAACATAGCTGCGACAACTACATAGGTCTTATCCACAGAAGAACTAGCTGCTGATGATCACATCAGCCTCACTGGTGTCAGCCAATTCTGCGAAGGACTGTATGTCCAGGTAGATGGATGGGGAGCAGGATGCGATCCTGAAAATCACTGTAAATGTATGTTACCAAAGAGCAATAACCTCACTGACATCATGCATGTCCGTCCCTCTTAGTTCTAAGGAAATGATGGTCAGGAAGCATTCCCATATCTTCTTTTGCTACCCATCTCTTTACCACACTTAATCTCAGAGGATAATTTTTCACTTTGCTCACAGAAAACATCAGCACCCCTTTGTCCCTCCTTATGCCTTTTGAACGTTGCTGTGGCTAATCTCTGGAAAGGCATTACTTTTTATTCTCAGTACATTAAGAGAGCTCCTGATTCGTTACATCTATTTAATAATGCTTTTCAGTAACCACTTTTGCAATGGCATGTGTGATACTTAGCTGAAATCAGCCAAAGGCAGTAATGGAATTAACTAAGTTCCTTTTCATTACCTCATGGTCCTTCTCAAAACTGAACTGTCATATACAAAACAGGAAGCTACATTCCAACCTAGTGTGCTTGAACAAATTCCATCCACCTTGGAAGGAAAGGCTGAAAAGGAAGAAATTAAACCACAATATTTATGAAAATATAATGAATAATTGATATTAAACTTTTTGCCTGTACTAGATAAATTCACTGTTATCTCTCTCCTATAAAAATCATAAAAAGCAAGCCTACCCACAAGCAGTTTGGAATATATTGCACAAACCTCATTGTTTGAGAGCTGGTACCATGGCTGTTTGCCATAGGTAAAGATTTCCCATAATACAACTCCCAGGCTCCAGACATCACTTTCAGTGGTGAACTTCCTGTACATAATACTTTCTGGAGGCATCCAGCGAATGGGGAGCATGGTGTGACCCCCAACCTGAGGGAAAAAAAAGGAAAAAGTTAGAGATAATTCCTCCAGATCCAATCAAGGGAGAGTATTAAGATATTAAACTGGGTACATTCATTGTTTCTACTTTTCCTGTCTTTTGCCATTTGCTTCAAAGAGATTTTATTCTTAAATGGGGAGTTGTGATCCAAACTCCTCTCCTCAAATGACAGTCACTACTGTGGTAGATTTTTCAGCAGAATCTCCAAAGATACTATTTCTGAAGTACAAACTCATCTTGAAGTACAAACATTTACTTAGCAGTTCCTGACCAAGGAACTATAAATTAATTAATTTAGCCTACTTATTCACTTCAAATTAGGTGAGATTTACTCTCCATTTTAAGACTCAGGAAACTATAAATAACCCATGCAATGAAATCTGCCCTGATGATTCTCCTACAAAATCAATGATATCAACTGAAATCCACAATGTTGCAATGGCATGTGTGATGCTTAGCTGAAATCAGCCAAAGGTAGTAATGGAATTAACTAAGTTCCTTTTCATTACCTCATGGTCCTTCTCAAAACTAAACTATCATATACAAAACAGGAAACTACATTCCAACCACAAATCAAACTGACTGAATTATGTAGTAGGATCAAAATTTACATGGTTTAATCTCTTAATTCAGATTGAAAAAAAATTGCCTGTTGGTAATTTCCAAGTTAATCAATACATCTAATTACTTTTTTCCCATTAACTATGCAGTATCACGTAGCTTTACAAAATTTTCAGTCCTTTGGATATATTCTCATTTTGTAAGACATAGAACCTTGTCCCAAATCAAGTTATGTTGAATTTTCAAGGAACTTTGTACTGAATTATTGACTTTCTGAAAATCACTTAAAGCACTTCTTTGTTTTCCAAAAATGATTCCATAAAATGTCATCAGCTAACCTTAATTTAAATCACCAAATACAATGCTTATTTCCAATTTATAAAGGATCAATTGTTCCAAATATTTCCCATTCTGGCAGGACCACATCATTAAATAAATCTACTCAAGTACTTCTAAACAGTGGTACTGTGATGTAGATATATAAACATTCTGATAATTTTTACACCAAGACAGTTGTGAATATTTCCAAGGAAGTAAGAAAACAGGAAAAATTTTTCAAGGACACCAAATTTTGATTAATTATCTTTTTCCTGTGTGAAAACGTATTTACTTATGAAACCATATTTGCTCTTTCAAGGTTCTGTCAATTCAATGCATCATTTTTCCTTGTTAGATTTTTTCATATGCTGTTATAAATAACATTCTTTGTTCTTATGTTAAAACAGCAAAAGGAAAGAAGACTCAATACAAGTTCATATTATTTCTAAAACACTCAGAACATCAATTTCCAGCAATTTGTCAATGATTCAGTGTTACTACAGTATACCAAAAACATAGCTATGGCTTCTAGATCTCAGCTTTGTTGCATACGTTGCCACAAGTCCATGCTTGCTACTGAAGCTGTAAAAACAGAAAGTCATGACAAAACTTTCATAGACTTTCACGCCTACTTTTAGGCACTTTTCCCTCTACCTGAGAAATCACATGAGGAGGAATACTTTTTTCTTCAGATGTTAAACAAAAGGCAGGTTCCCAAGTTCAATGTCTGATAATGTGAATCTTCTGACTCAGCACAAGCTGCTGTCTACAGATGCTAGAGCCATTCAAAATAGGCCCTACACCTGCAACATCTGGAGTAACTTGAAAACATAGAGGTGAGCAGTCTGTTTACAGAGAATGGATATATGCTTTTTTCGATCAGACTGATTAGTCTTTGTGATACAGTTTATCCCTCTGACTGGCAGAATTCCTGTAAGACACTGGTCATAAGTATTTTTAATAATCTTTGACCAAGTTACTCAAAGATGTGGAGAGTTCAAAGTGATGCATGAAGAAAGCTCCAGTTTTCCACCTTATCATAAACTAAACTGACATGGTAACCAAACAGCTCCAAATCACCACTTTTACTACTGCCTTGAGGGACATTTCATTAGCGAGTCAGAAAAGTTAGTCCCTTTGAAACATACAGTCACATACACCCGGCCAAAGGGCAAGTGCCATTAAAAGATGATTAGTGATGAGAGGCTTTTGGTCTCATTAAATATTAAAATGGCTCTTAGGTCTGCTCATCATATAGCCTCTGTGATTGGTTGTTTTCAGCAATTTCTTTGACTCATTCCTTAAAAATTAATGAAAGCTATAAACAATAAACTAAGTCTCTCTATTTTTTCTTATTTGTCACATCCTACATTAAGAGACTTTTTAAAGAGCAATTAAAAATATCGCTCTCCAAAACTTTTCCACCATTTCCTGCTACTGAACAGCAATGTACTTGTGGTAGAGCTCTGAGTCTAGTTCCTAGTGTCATTCAGCTGCATGAATATCTCTAGAGTGATGATGAAAAATGACCACCAAATGATGGTTCTGCAATAAGCTGTAACATAACAGACTTGGTAGACCTAGGTCTCTCTTGGTAGACCTAGTAAGACCAGCTCATCAGTACTGGTCCTCACCAGGAATTCAATTTACAGATAAGCACAAAACATAAGGCTCTTTGGTGTCTGCCCACATAGCTCCGCCTGGAGTTGTGTCCATTTCTGTTCCTGAAAGCAGAAGACTTAACTGGGAAAAACATTGTTTCAGGAATAAGAAGTTCTGAGATGTCTCCAACTCTATCATGGCCAATATCTACCATATTAAGCAAAGTTACCTCCCAAGCCTCAGACTCTTTGTGACAATAATATTTAACTTCTTTGCAAAAGTACCAACACTATTATTATATGGGGGTTCTTTTTTATTTTTTTTTATTTTTTTTGTTTTTTGCCAGATTTCAGTGCAACAAAGAGAGCAAACTTGTGTAACACTGAGCAACACTTGTGGCGGTCCGAGCATCTTCTGTCTCTGGTCCAAGAACATCTTCAGCTTTAATGAAGATTTCAGCAACATCAAAAACATATATCAGGGTAAGATCAAAGGCACTATTTCTAAAGGCACATTTCTTTCTCTATTAGAGATCAGTGGTTACTGAGCCAACTATTACTTGGTTGTGTTAGGTACATGCTCAAAATGAAGCACGTACTTCAGAACCTTCTTGAACTGTAGCCTGGGGCTTGACATCATAGTTCTCAGGCTGCCTGAAACAATTTGCCAGTCAAATGTGAGCTGCTTTTGGTACCTACCTGCACCCACCGCTGGGTCATTAACAGCAGTGAAAAGAGGCAGAGTGCCTTTTGGCTCTTGTTGCCAAACTCTCAGCACAGTTATGGGGTATTTCCCAAGAAGGATCAATGAAAGTAAGCATGAGTATACTGACTAAACTTCAATGGTTCTGAGTATTTAAAAGGGATGCTTTCTATGTATAATAAAAAATGCAAGCATCTTGCAGCATTCAATCCTGATGTTCACACTATAAGTGCAGTGCTGCTTGATACGTAAACAGCCATGTGCTAAGCAGACTACCACTGGAGGTGAACAACACCTTTATATTCAATCTAGATATGGTTATGACGGGTTTAAATATATTACAGTTTTAACTTAACATGCTACCACTTCAAAATGTTTTCTGTAGCTACAAAAATGCTGCAAAATGACAATTTTCTGGATACTAAGGGTAAGTTTTCTTGATGCTCACCTGAAGGAAGCTGCATTTTTTGTTCATTTTTATCTAAAATTGAATGGATCCTTCCTGTGACATAAGTACGCACTTGAAAACATCAGTTTATGCAAGCAGGCCCCTGTGTAGCCTTCTATTAACTTTACTAGCAATATTGGGCTGGAATCTAAGCCAGAAAGCCCACTGAATTAACTTTTGCAATATGCGGACTATCCACAGGGAGGAGACTGCTATGCTACATCAGTGAGCTATGATATTCTCTAAGGAGAAACTGCCACATTGCTCAATGCATGAGATGCTTTACTTCCAACAAAACAATGTTATTCCACTTGACATCACTTTTAGCTCTCATTTGTTTTTTAATGAACTTACACTTTGAAAGATGCCAAGTGAACATACCTTGGACATTGTTTCTGCCTATTTGCAAACATCAAGCTTCAAGGATCACCATGTCTTGAAGTTTGACACCAAAAGCTTCCACCACTTTGAAGCAGGACGCCTGAAGCTAGAGTCAGCTGAAGTTTGCTCGCTTTCTGGCTCCATAAGTTCCATATCTGGCTTTGCAAGGTTTTTGCAAGGTGTTTCTGATGCAGCAGCCTCTATTTTAAGAAGAAAACTTCCCTATACATGTAACCCTGTGGAAGGTGATTTTTGTTGCCCAAGACTGTACACATCCATCCATCTCTCCATCCATCCATTTAATGTAGCCATTGATTTTCAACATAAAATTCAATGGAAACATTAAGGCACATAAATATTACTACTACATGAGCCTTTATCTGACTATCATCAAGATCAAGGTAATCAATCACTGCAATTTTTGTATGTCATGTGAAAATATATCTGTGAACATGCAGCTCCAATCACTGTTTTCACTGCCACTGCCCAGTCACTGTGGGAACATAAAGACCTCTTGCCTGACATTTGTAGAGAAATTGATTCGTTCTTTTACTAAGAACAAGAAAATGAAGCCTTGTGCTCCTGCTGGGAACAAGAGGATATGAGTGGGACTGGGAGAAACCCATTTTTTTTTTATGTGGAAGAAACGGACTGTTTCCAAATCCACAGACTGTGTTTGTGAGTACACAGATAAGACAGAAGCTAAGGACCAGGAAAGGTGCAAGAAATGTGTAAAGATGGTGTCTCAATCAATTCACAGCAGGTTCATCCCTCACTCATTCATACTTGGAAGAGAGGGAGGGATGAGTGGTTGACCCACTTCTGCAAAGCATGCCAGCTGCAGCCCAGGCTTACCATAGTAACAGTGTGAGCTGTGGTGCTGAGATTGCTACATAGGGATTCACGACTCCTGAGCCATGTATGAGGATGCTTGCAGGATAATCAAAGATGAAGGTCCAACTGGTATAATCTCTCTTTCCATTAAATGATAGTGGTCATATATGAGAGGCTTCAGCTCTCTGTGAGTGCACCAGCCTCCGACTTTTGCAAGTGCTGTACAGTGTAATTATTTTTCCCTAATTTTCAATTTCCAGCTCACAGTAGTTGATTATGCTGAATTCATGCAGTAAAAAATACAGCAATCAATTGCATAGATTTGGAAACCAGACTTCGTTATTTATGTTCACCATTTGCAGATTCCCACGATTCTCTCACATAGATTCATAGAATCATAGAATCACAAGGTTGGAAAGGATCCTATAACCCATCTAGTCCAACCATCCTCCCATTACCACTGCTACTACAAGCACTAAACCATATCTTGTAGCTCCTCATCCAGATGCCTCTTGAACACTGACAGGAATGGAGACTCCACCACCACCTGGGCAGCCATTCCAGTGCCTGACCACTCTCTGAGAGAATGTGACACTGCAGCAGTGTGTGACAGTGGCTTGTTTGTCCATTCTCTGAAAACTATTGTGCTATTTTAGCAACAGTAGAAACAGTAATCTGTTTACTCTCTCAGTCTTATGAAGCTGAATGCCTAACCCTTGGGTTTCAGCCGTGACCCTGCCCAATACGCTGTTTAGCCTGACTGCTGCACACATCTCTACAGTGTCCCTCTGGTTACAAGCGGAGGGCAAGCCTTCTGCAAATCAGGATGGTTGTCATGAAAGCGACAACACCGCCCAGCATTTGCTTAAAATAACTACATGTGACAAGTACATTCCTGGTGTCCTTAACGCAGCTTGATCTTAATTTGTTAAACTGGAACCACACTGCATCATTTACTTGCTCTAATAAAGCATCCTAGAAACTTGAGACTACAGCGTTTCAAGGTAGTTTTCACATTTTGTGTTTTGGTCTTCTGAATTGTTTCCCTGTATCAGGGCTGCAATGCTATGTAAGTGCAATGATATGTTCTCGGCAAAGATTAGCATGTCTTGCTGTTGAAACCAAAACCCTCTCCTCTCTTGGTGAACCTCTGCTCTTTCCTCCTAATAAAATCCGGGAAAACGTTTCTCACAGCACAAGAAAAAATCAATAATTGTTATTTTCATTTCTTCTATGCCATGGCCTTACAGACAAAGTCAATGTCTCCTCTTTAACTATCATCAGTCTTGCCATACCCACTTGCAGAAAAGCAATATATTATTTTCACGATCTCAGTCTGGATGATAAGCCATACCACTGCAGCTCACGAGGTTATGAATTATGAAATAACTTATGAAGATTGTATGCCAACAACTGAATATGTTTTCACTTCCATTTTTAACACTGCTTTACCTCATTTTTATTCAAGAGGGGCTCATGTCTATAGTTCTTAATTCTTCCACTGGTATTGGTACAGAAAAAAAACAAAACAATGTCCAGAATAACATTTATTACAGTGTACATTCTCTCCAGTTGTGGAAGTTGAGTTCAATATTGTGTGTCAGCTTTGTGCCACTGGAGATAAAATTCTACTCATTAGTCTCAGTGAAACTGTAAGTAGCATGGAGAAGATGGAGAAGAAACAACTGCTAGCAGCCTTATGTAACATAAGAACCACAAAAAAAAGAAATTAAATTTGTAGATGGCAGGATTTGTAACAGATAAAAACAAGCACTCGGTCATGTAACAAACGGTTGCTTATGGAATTCATTGCCACAAGATACTGCAAGCAGCCAAGTTTTAGCTGGGATCAAAAAGTGATTAAGCACACGCATGGAGGATAAAATCTGACAAGGGCTATCTAACATGATGATAACATCTCTGGCCCAGAAAATGCCTGAGCAGTGGAGTGCTGGAGGCTAACAGAGTACATGAAGGAAATGTTACTACATACTTACCTTTTCTTAACCTTTCACAGGCACCTGTTACTCACACAATCCTGAAGAAGGGCCTTTTGAAAAGCAGTTGTTGTGCCCCCACATTTTCAAAGTGAGGTTTTTAATCAAATGTCTCAGCAAAGCTTCAGGAGCACTAAAAATAATTATGCCAAAAGGGTGGAATGATGGAAATTAACTAGATGAAATTGCCTGTGAATGATCCATTGTATCTTATAATTCAGCTTCTTCCAAAGTCCTTTTAAAATTCTAAGTCGAAAAGATGTACAATGTCTTTCATTGTGTTTTACACACCACAGTATCATAATGGGTCAGTCAACCATAATGCATAATTAACAATGTGTAGTAGTTAAATCATTATGGGGAACTTAACCTTCCAAGAAAGTAATATGAAGTACCCTTGAGGTAAGATCAGACAAGTGCTGAAGAGGGTGACATGATTCATATTTCTGATTAAAAGAAAAATTTTTGAGTCAAAGGGACAGAAAGAAAATTAACCCTGTGGAAATCTGCAGCACTCAGACATAGCAGATTACAGCTCTTGAGTGCTTCAGGATAAAGGGTCTATGAACACACAAAAAAAAAATCTATTTCTTTAGAGTATCATTTCTTTTACTTTCAGATAAGAATAATTTCTAGACATAAACAATAAATTATAATTGAAGTGAAATCAAAAGGAGGAATACTGTGTTAAATTAACAGGAAAGGTAACTGGTTCAGTGGACATCTGGATTCATTTCTGAAGCTGAGAATATGCGACTCTGGAGAAAAAGCAGAGAGATATAAGACTTGGAAAAGCTGGCCCGTGGAAGCAGATGGTCCATTTTTTCTAGAACAAACTTGTATTCTTTCACCTTGCCATATCAAAGTTATGCAACAGCATACTGTTACTGTTCATTCTGATGTCACGCATGACTGAAAACTCAGAATATTGAGCTCATAGGAAGTCCTGTGTTTTGCTCTAAAAATGTGGATGCTGTAACACTTGTACCTCTACCCTAGTACTATTCCCATTTGAGCACCTGAGTGTCTTCTGCTCAGACCTCTGGATGAAGAGAGATATCAGGTACCAGGAGACAGCTGAAACAGCACATTAAAATCCCCACAGGCTCTGAGGGACTCATACAATGTGTCCAAGGCAACAGTGAAACAATTTTTAATGCAATATTAATGAACAACAGCTATGATCTTTCTGATTTTCAAAGCAAACAATTACAAACATAAAATTTCACTTTTTCAATTAACCCCATGGAGTCTGGGATAGCAGGGACAAAGACATTTTAAAACCAATCTTAATGTGCAATGGAAGATGACTCTACAAGTCTCTACTATACCCAAAGTTTGTGTTGAGAAGAGATGCTAACTATCAATATCAGTGCACAGTCAACATCAATAAGTACCAAGTACATTAGTGCAGACTCTGAAAGTCAGTTTACATTCAGTATGAAATCTCTGCACCTAAAATAGTCTGAAAACTATCTCTCAAGATCAAAACCCTTTTCCATATTTTTTTCAATTTTACTGTAGGTTAATGTAATGTAATGTCTGTCTCTATTGGTCATGTCAAATTGCATCATGAGAGGTGAGGGGAGAAACAGAACTTGGTTTGTTGCTTTATCTCTCACTTGTGAGTCACAAAAGTATTTCCGTAATGTACACCGCATGGGAGCACCATCATTCTTACTTGAAATACCTCAGATTGTCAAGTTTTTTCAGTGTTGATGAAACTCTTGTCCTGGTTGGTTAATTTACTGTATGGCCTACAAACACCAATTTAGAAAACTGTCACAGTATATGAGGCAATTAAATGGGCAGAATGTTTAGATTCACAAATCCTAAAAATACTAATCTACTAATCTACTGAGTTCCCATGTCTTTCCCATAGAATAAGGAAGTTGTTTTGAACGATTAGTGCAAAAGGGAAGTCAGTCATTTCATGTCAGCAATTTCAGTTTGTACACAGACTATGTATATGGAGCTATGCAAGACATGTCAGATCAAATCTGCCAAGTACAACACGAAGAGAGTTCAGAGATGCACTCCAGTGGGAAGTATGAAGAAGGCAGATCTTGGCTTCATGAATTCAAAGGAAGAAAATTAACCTTAATATTTCGGAGAATTAGTAAATTCTTATTTTCTGTGCAGATCTCTGCATGCCTAAAGAGCAAGTAATCGTTACCTCCATTACAATCCTGACCTGTTTTCAGTGCCCACACTGAGAATGTCTACATTAATGCTATCAGCAAGGTAGTCTATGCAGCTAGTCATCTACATCAGCAAGGATCTGAGAGAGGAAAAACGATGCTGCTGCCCAGCTAGGTGCCAATAAACAAACCAATGGCACGGGCTTTGCCATTTTCCTTCTCTTTTACAGTCTTGCTAATGCCTTTTGATTCTTTATTGTTTTCTTTCCGCTAATTCTAGTTTTTAACCCCTTACTAGTACTACAGTATCACTCTATTACACAATATATAATAAGATCAAACAGTACACAATCTGGTCATTAAAATTACCAATAACTGCTAGTGCGAAAAAATGCTTCTTCTTATGGGATTTGAAAATTCTATGCTAATCTTACCTAATTCATATCGTGAAATATTCCTCAAGACATGCTTGAAATATTGCACAAGAGTCAATGTATAACTCAAGCAGCGATTAAAACTTTAAACTTCTAGAGCTATTAGCTCTTCTGTTTATACCTGCAGAAGGCTTAGATCCATGAATTTGATTGAGCTCTCTGACATAAAGCTTGTTAAACTGGTTCATTACTAGAGGATCTTAAGACACAGAGGAAGATCACAGTCACCCCTGAAAGGCTTTTGGACTCTACATCAGTGCTGCTGCATCTCAGGTAAGGGCCATCTGGACTTTCACACCACAGTATAGATTGTACAGTGTACTCTTCACACCCTTCACCAAATGCTGGTCATACATGGTGAAGGGAGAAGATATGAGTGAGAAGGAAGTACCCAGCTACACCTTGCTTTTCCATCACATATACCCCATGGCAGCATTCTGGAAAATATATTCCTTAAATACGAATGTCTCAAGTTGCTAAGATGAAACTCTTCCATTAGTTTGGGTTTTTCTGAGATTGCTTACAACCCCAGTATTTTGCTCAGTGAAGGAATAATTTGCACTAGGTCTCCCATATCAGACTGTTTGAAAATATGGCACTGTAAATCACATTTAAACAAGGCTGGCATTAGACCTACTCTTGTACAGTGCCTAGGTCAATGAAATCCTGATCTGTGCATTAAGCTCCTCCACACTTTGTAATACAAGTATTATATAATAATAAACTCTTTTTAAGGCCACATGTTAAAAGTTATAAACGGGCTTTCTTTAACTTGGTTATATGATAGTGGGTTAGTGTAACCCTACTAATGTTTATGAGTCTTAGGTATTTCAAAATATTTTGCATCTGCTTCACGAGAAAACTTTTGAAATATTACTGCATAAAGAAGAGAATTTCCTTTTAAAGCCATGCTACTTTCATGACATTATTTGGATATGATTAGGGTGAGCCGTATAGAGTGTTATCAAGTGCACTCAATGATGTTTTTATTAAAACATTATGCGCTTCATGCCTCCATGCATAGTGTTCCTTGTTTTCTTGCCAGACAAACCTATTATTCTTTCTGTACATCAGACTGACACCTTGACTAATCCGAGTCCTGGCTTTTATGTATATTTCCAGTGTAATTTTCAATGGATCTTGTATCCATCAGTCTATTTTAATTTTTTGCTTCACCCTAGTGTACTGAAGAGATTGATTCTGAGGTCCTTATTAGCCTTGTTCCTGTACCTGGAATGTAATCACTTTTCTTTTCTTTTCTTTTCTTTTCTTTTCTTTTCTTTTCTTTTCTTTTCTTTTCTTTTCTTTT
>NW_024884833.1:12643474-12660411 GCF_019232065.1 Centrocercus urophasianus | reverse complement strand
TTCTTTTCTTTTCTTTTCTTTTCTTTTCTTTTCTTTTCTTTTCTTTTTTCTTTCCTTTTCTTCTGTTGGATAGGAGTCTCCATTCAGAAAACATGAGTCACTGATCAAACTAGAAGGCACTCATTAACAAAAATGAGATGCACCACTATATTCTCTCCTGATAGGATAACAGAATCCCAGAATCCCAGAATGGCCCAGGTTGGAAGGGACCTCAAGGATCATGAATTTCCAACCCCCCCTGCCATAGGTAGGGCCACCAACCTCCACATTTAATACTAGACCAGACTGCTCAGGGCCCCATCCAATCTGGCCTTGAACACCTCCAGGGACAGGGCATCCACAACCTCTGTGGGCAGCCTGTTCCAGCACCTCACCACTCTCTCTGTAAACAACTTTCCCCTGACATTCAACTTAAATCTTGCCTCCCTCAATTTAAAACTGTTTCCTCTTGTCCTGCTGTTATCTACCCTTTCAAAGAGTTGATTCTCCTCCTGTTTGTAGGCTCCCTTTAGGTACTGAAAGGCTGCAATGAGGTCACCCCACAGCCTTCTTTTCTCCAGGCTGAACAATCCCAGCTCCCTCAGCCTGTCTTTATAGGGCAGGTGCTCCAGCCCCCTGATCATCTTTGTGGCTCTCCTCTGGACCCTCTCCAACAGCTCCCTGTCTTTCTTGTACTGGGGGCTCCAGACCTGGACACAGTACTCTGGATGGAGCCTGACAAGCGCAGAGTAGAGAGGTACAATCACCTCCCTGTCCCTGCTGGCCACCCTGCTTCTGATGGAGCCCAGGATACCATTTGTTTTCCAAGCTGCAAGAACACACTGCTGGCTCATGTTAAGTTTTTCATCCATCAGGACCCCCACATCCTTCCCTACAGGGTTGATGTTCCTCACATCATAACAATTCTGAGTTTGGAAACCCAAAGCATTACACAGGACCCATTTTGTATGTTTGCTCCAGCTTCTGAAACAAGTGTTGTTATCCAAGTCTCATGTTCAATGTACGGGTTGGCTTAATATTAGCTAGCTAATAATACTGACAAAATAGTGCCTTGCTGGCATTTTAACTCCAAGTAAATATTGACATTTTAAATGAATGTCTTCCAAGTTATTGAATTGTGGATTTGATTTGTTTTCATTTAAATGTTCAAATCTTTTGAGACCTTTGCACAGTTTTCTGCAAGAGGGACTAGGTGGTCTGCTGCTGAGAACTATAAACATTGTAGTGAGGAAATGGAATTAATACAAGTTTATGAAGACTCCATCATAAAATGTCATTAAATCTTGATACATTACTTACATCTGGTTATATATAGGATGTCTTTTTACAATAGTAAATAGTAAATAGTGCAATAATAAATGCACTGTAGTATATTTGCTAAGGGTACCTAACTCTTAATGAGACCTTACCATCATCATAACTTCCTGAAGGGAGATTGTGATGAGGAGAGGTTTGGTCTCTTCTCCCTGGTAACAAACAGGAAATGGTAACAAGTTGTGCCAAAGGAGATCTAGATTAGACATAAGGAAAAACTTTATTTTCTCTCAGAGAGTGGTCAGGCAATGGAATGGCCTGCTCAGGGAGGTGGTGGAGTCACCATCACTGGCAGTATTTAAAAGGCTTCTGGATGAGGAGCTACGAGATATGGCTTAGTGCTTGTGGTAGTGATGGTATGGGAGGATGGTTAGACTAGATGACCTTGTGATTCTGATTCTATGATTCTGTTCACGATCAACACAATATCTTTGATGAAAAAGGAGAAATGGGTTCCATTTTCTGTGAGAATTGTTGAGCTAGGGAAACAGTCAAGTGGGTGTTAATTATTTTAAACCATGTTTTATCAGACAAGAATTACATCTGACAATTCCTAAATGAAACTCAATCCAATTTCTTGCTCTTTAATGCAGACAGCTTCCCAACATCCATGTCCTACCTCTGGCAGTCCTTACACAAAAATAGCAAGAAGAAGTTATCTTCTTCAAGACTGTCTTATCCCTAAAGAAAGCAAGGGAAACTTCCCTGTTGAATTTACCTAAGATGATGAGCACTTGCCCAAATTAGGCCATCTTACTCCAATAGGGACTTCTTTATGCTCAGTAGGATCAGTTTAACTAAGAGGCCTCTAGTAAAAAAAAGTAACAACAGCCTTGCTCTGGAGAGCAGGGAAAAGGAAACAAGATGAGTACCAACAGAAAAGAGGATACCTAGATAAGAGGAAGAAAAGATGAACAAGAGTTTGGGGGAAAAAAAAAAAATGGTCATGACAGAAGACTAGTTCATGTGGAAATGATGTATTCCATTCCATTACAATCTATCTATTGCAGAATCACAGAATTGTAGGGGCTGGAAGGGACCTCCAGAGATCATCGAGTCCAATCCCCAAAGTGGTTGCAGTGGTTTCCATCACTCAAACAATTAGCAGCAAGCATTGTCCTGGATATAGCCCTCTTATCATGCTCACTCCTTTTCTGGACAGGCTGAAGGTTGAAAAGTACTCTTTCAGACCCGGTCTTATATGTACCTTTCAGATCAGCATTACTACTCCACTTGTAACTAATCAGTAACAACCTCCTGCATTAGGTGACTTACAGTCAAAACACTGCCAAGTTATGAGACTCCTCAACCTTTTTCTGCTTCAGTGAAAGGAATGCAATATGCAGAATGATCACTGCTAAAAAGAATGCAATGTTCAGAATAAGTGCATCATTTCATCTCTCCAGCATGTAGAACACAAAAAAATGCAGAGTTGGTAATTTATTTTTCCTCTAGGACAGAGAGGTGGGGAATGAAATAGAGTAAAGTAGAATTGGTTCCTTCTACAAGATAACACAGAGAGCTTTCCACTGCCCTGCAGGATCCCACAAGCCCTTACCAGCAGGAGAGAAGTCCGACTTCCATGGCCTCTTGAGGGACTTCACAGCTCATGTGTGACTGTCAGAAAGTCCTCATGGAATTGGGCTTTTCAGGTGTCACTGCCATAAGCAAAGCTTTCTCCTGTTTCAGGCAGTACTACCTACCAGAGTAAGCCTCCCGGCTTTCTGCAGGTGAAACTCGGAGGTCTGGGGAAAAGATGCCAAAACTTTGATTGACCCTAAGCTTCTAGGACTCTTGGGATTGTATCTGCTACCACGTGGAGTTGCTCCCACCAAAATAGTTATTCTATTTGCATTCTATCTTGTGGCAAAACTTTTGTCTATTCTTTCTTTGTATCAGGAATTTTATTTTTGAAATCTAACACTCGGACAATGGTCTTTCATCATTACTAGCCATTAACTTATTCTCATTTTAAGTTGTAATACACAACCAGGAATGTCTGTATCTACTAATATCTTTATTATTTCTGTCCAGGATTAGCATTCTGTGATCATGTTCCATCACTGTGCATGAAACCATTTATTTTTGGCTAGGCAAGGCCAGGCCTTGACAGGATGTTCTCAAAGGACAAGAGAAGAAATATACACCTGCTGCACTGGGATAGGTACTGATCTCTGTAAGGTATTTGCCAAAATTTGTTTCCAGAATGCTTCATTTTAACATGTTAAAATCACAGAAACGCCTTATCATTATTATTGCCAAGACTGTTAATATTTTAAAAATTAAACATTTAATATTTTAATGGTAACCTCAGTGCTACAAAATACAATCACTGGTAATTTTGAGAAGAATGGGTATTATGTACACAGAGAAAGAGAAAAATGCACTTAGATGAAATATAGGGCTGTATCTCTGAGTGTGAACTGAGCTGTAGAATTCAACCTTTTTCTACTATTCCAAAGAAAATAAAAATGTTTTTATATCGTGCATTGGTATCCAGAAGTAATCCATGTGGAAATGGGCCCTAGAATTTTTAGTTCTATGTTCCCATACTGTCTCTCAGCACTGGACAGAAAAGGATCTGTTTGTGCATGTCCAGAGGAGAGCCACAAAAGTGATCCACAGCATGGAACATTTCCCCTGTGAAGCCAGGCTGAGAGAGAGCTGGGGCTGTTCAGCCTGGAGAAGAGAAGGCTCCGAGTTGACCTCATAGCAGACTTTCAGCATCTAAGGAGGAGGCACAAAAAGGAAGGGGGCACTCCTTAGCAGAGTCTTTTGTGACAGGATAAGGGAAATGATTTCAAACAAAAAGAGGGGAGATTCAGATTGGGCGTAAGGAGGAAGTCTTTACAGTGAAGTTGGTGAAGCACTGGAACAGGTTGTCTGGAGAGATGGTGGATGCTTTGTCCTTGGAGACACTGAAGGCCAGGCTGGGCTGGTTTCATCAGCCTGATCTCCTGTGACTGACTGACCCACTTGGTGGATGTGGGAAAGGCTGTTAACATAGTCTATCTAGACTTCAGCCAAAGCCTTTTACACTGGACCTCACATTATTCTCCTGGAGAAGCCGACAGCCCACGGCTTGCACAGATTCACTCTTCACTGGGTAAAGAACTAGTTGGGTGGCTGGACCCAGAGAGTGGTGGTGAATGGAGTTAAGTCACATGGAGACTAGTCTATGAGTGATGTTCCCCATTAGTCAGTACTGGGACCTGTGCTGTCAATATCTTTATTGATGAGGGGATTGATTGCACCCTCAGTAAGTCTGCAAATTACTCCAAGCAGGGAGGAAATGTCAGTCTGCCTGAGGGTAAGGTGCTACAGACATCTGGATAGGCTGGATTGCTGGGCTCAGGCCAATGAGATGAAGTTCAACAGGTCCAAATGCCAGGCCCTTTGACCACAACCTCAGGCAATGCTACAGGCTTGGGGCAATGTGTGGAAGAAAGGGACCTGGGGGTACTGGTAGATGCTCAGCTGAACACGAGCCAGCAGTGTGCCCAGGCGGCCAAGAAGGCCAGTGATATCCTGGCTTCTATCAGAAATAGTATTGCCAGAAGGAGCATGGAGGTGATCTCCCTCTGTTCACAGTTCTGGTGAGGCTGCACCTTGAGTACTGTGTTTACTTTTGGGTCCCCCACTACAAGAAAGACCTTAAGGTCCTGAAACATGTCCAGAGAAGGGCAACAAAACTGGTGAGTCATCTGGAACACAAGTCTTCTGAGGAGCAGCTGAGGGAAGTGGGATTGTATAGTCTGGAGAAGAGGAGGCTCAGAAGGAGACCTTATAGCTTTAGAAATAGGACCAGAGGAAATGGCCTTAAGTTGCACTGGGAGGTTCAGATTGGATGTTAGCAAAAATTTCTTTGAAAGAGTGGTCAAGCATTGGAATGCGCTGCCCAGGGAGGTGGTGGAGTTGCCATCCCTTGAAGTGTTCAGTAAATGATTAGACATTGTACTTAGGGACACAGTTTAGGGGGTAATACTGATGATAGATGGACAGCTGGATTGAATGATCTTGGAGGTCTTTTCCAACCTTCATGATTCTATGATTCTATGATTTTGTAGACAAGGCTCTGAGAAACCTGATCTAGCTATAGATGTCCCTGTTCTTTGCAGGGGAATTGGACTAGATGACATTTAAGAGTCCCTTTCAACTCCATAGATTCAATGATTCTATGATTCCAAGAAGTATAGTTTCAGTAAAGGTAGATATGATTGTTAAGAACTAACTAATGGAAGAATCACATTAACTTTTTACTATTGCTCAAAGAATTATAGAATGGCTTGGCTTGGAAGGCACCTTGGAGATCATCTGGTTCCAACCTCCTGCCAGGGGCAGGGTTGCCAACCACTGAATCAGTCTGCTCAAAGCCCCATCCAACCTGGTCTTGAACTTCTCCAAGAAAGGGACATCCACAGCTTCTCTGGGCAGCCTGTGCCAGTGCCTCAATACAGGAAGAATTTCTCATAATGCAGAATTTCTTCCTCATATTTAATCTAAACCTACCTTTTATTAGTTTAAAATAATTACATCATGCCCTATAAGTATACTCCCTGAAAAAGGGTCCCTCCACAGCTTTCCTGTAGGCTCCCTTTATGTACTGAAAGGTCGCAAAGAAGTCTCCCCAGATCCTTCTCTTCTGCAGGTTGATCAAGTCCAGCTCCCACTACCTGTCATCACAGCAGAGGTACTCCAACCCTCTGATCATCTTTATGGTGCTTCTCTGGACACACTTTAGCAGCTCCACATCCTTCTTGTGCTGGGGTCCCAGACCTGGATGCCATGCTCCAGACGGGGCCTCGTAAGGGCATAGCAGAGCAGAACAATCACCTCCCTCACCATGATGTTCACACTTCCTTTGATATATTCTGATTCAGAAGTATCATAAGAAGAACAGTGACATCAAAATTCAACAAGGCAGCCGCCTGAAATTTTCCTTTCCAAGAAATCCAAACTGGTTTACACAAAATCTTCTTTAGATTACTTGCAGTCATCTTATTAATCTACTCAAAAGAACAAGAGTGGTCGTTCTGTTCTTTATGAGAACTACTGATGTACTGTACTGAAAATCCTCCATCAGGCACTGAGCATTTTTACAAAACGGTACTGCTCAGATGGAGAAAAACTGAAGTGAAAGATTTTACTATTTTTCAGCAAAACAAACCAGCCAGATGCTCCCAAAAGATTTCACAAAAGATGGAAATTTAAAACAAAATGTACTCAAGACAATTAAAAATAAAATGTGATTGACGTTCAGCACATTCTACAGCAATTTTTTTTATACCATGCATCTTTGAAACTGACTGTGAAGGGAAGATCTACAAAAGTCTGCTAGGAAAAAATCAGTGTCCACAGCCAGACGCCCCAAGAGGTAGAAGAAAACATTGTGCTTTTGCAGGGCATCTTCCAGCAAACAGTGGCACCTGCTTGAGTATGAGGCAGCCCATACAGGGAACTTCATTGTATTTCAAGCTTTGGCCATGTGGCACGATGGCTGGAAAGGGCATGAGAAGCATGTCCCAGCACTACTCTGAATTATTTCCAGTGTCACCTCCAGAAAGAATGCAGTCCTGCAAGAATTGCTCTCCTGCCTAAAACTGTTCAATTTATTCATAGCTAAAATACTGAAAATCTGTGCTGAGAAAAGCCTTGTTTTACAGAGATTCATAGAAAAACAAACCAACAAACAATGCTTCAAACAAAATCAATAAAGCATGACTTAAAACAATTGGATACCATATAAAGCACTAAAAAGCTAAAGAGAGCAAACATATATTGGTAAGAGGATGGATTATCTAACACACAAAACAAATATAAGCAACAACAAAATTAACAATAATTAATAGGCAAATCTTTCTGAATTCATCTGGAAAGTGACATGCTGGGTAGGAATGATCAGCGCTTAATAAAAGAAATCAATATCTGAAATAATACCAATATTTTACTAAGATACCTAGATTGTTTCTCTGCTAGAAATTAAGCATGTGAGCATATATGCATTATTAATCCATCTAAAACCCTCTTGCTGTCACAATGCACTGTTTATTCAGAAACATTACAAAACATTTATAAATCCTGTACAGCTGGAAAAAAAAAAAAAAAAAAACCAGCTCTGACTGATGAGTAGTCAACCTATGACAAAATACTGTATTCACTTAGCAGAGAAAACTAAAATAAGCACACACCTATCAGAACAAAACGAGCAAAAAAACCCCACCAAAAACAGATTTGGCCTAGAAATTAATAAAAACACCAGTCCAACAGAAACTTGATGCTCTACAGGAGGAGAAAGCATGTCTCCTGGTATTGCAACCTGAGTCTACTAGAGTCCTCTCTTCTGTTGCTGTGACCTCCTAGCTGCATCTTTTCTAAAAGACATATTCTGCCATGTGCTGCAAGCTAAGTGGCAGCAGAAAAAATCGCTTTCTCTTCATCTGATTTAATTTCCCCATCTCTTTCCCCCCTCTCTTGTTTTCCACTTGAATGCCACGATATCTGACTCATTATCAGATGCAAAAAAAATTGAGAAGGTCTTCATAATTTTTATCCCTGCTTTTGGCCAACGGAAAATTAGGGACTTTCCAATTTCTTTCTTTTCCAATTTCAATATTTAGCTTGCAGGGTGTGAAAACTCATCTGTAAGAGCAGATGCATGACTTCTGTGGTACCACCCCTTGGTAGTCATGCCGCCATTCAAGCAAACCATTCAAGCAAGGGGCAGTTGCCCTTCAGCTCCTTCCAGCTGCAGCCAAATGCCTGCCACTCCATTTTCCCTGGGTCTACAGAGCAGCCAGGACACCCCTACCACTGCTAATCACTGCAAGCACTGCCTGACACAGCAGCCCTGGCCTTGCATACTAAGTGGTGCATTTAATGACTTTCTCTTGCTTTCCGTCCTGTCTGCTCCTGAGCTGCTGGCTGGGAACAGAAGAGTCTAGCTGCCATGGAAAGTGAGCATCCAAACACCAAGAACCTTCCTACCAAACTTTTGAGTGGTGAGGCTCAGGAATTGGATGGTTGGATGGATAGTTGAGTTGCTATAAAGGCAGAGAAGTGGGAAGGAGTGATGCTGACTTTGGTGGGAATAAGACTGGAAAAGTAAGACTGTTCTGCAAAATGAGTAGGGTAAAATTATAATGAGCATAAGAAGGCAGTCACTTAGGGCAACAGATTAATCTTCTATCACAAATATTCTTCAACAAACCTTTCAAATCCACTTACAGTCAGGATCAAACACCCCAAATTTGTGCACAGGCCACATAATCAGAGGGGTTTTGAAAAATTGCATAATCACTTTCATATTTGAAGGACTGCTTGTAGCCAGCAAAATGCTGATTGCGCAAAAACTTAAGGAAGTCCCAGGCCTTTCAAAGCACAAGTTGACAGAGGATAAATCCCTGCCTAGGCAGTATAGCTGCAATCCCATGTGCAGCCTCGCAGTCTTGATTTCCCAGGCTAGCAAAAAAAGTGCAGATGAACAGAAACGCAGTCTTTGTGGTATTCCGTGTGCAATGATGCTTTTCTCTGGGCAGGCGCTTACGCCATCAGTAAGAACTAACCTTTGTACAAATCTTAGTAAGTATAGATAGATAGCAAATATATACTTTTATCTCAGATAGGATGACCATCCTTGAAACTGCTAAAGTGATGAAGTAGAGAAACTCTTAGTCACAGTGTGACAACTATACCTGCTTCTGTAGATAGAAGCATCATGAAAAAACATGTAGATAATTAGCATGTCTATCTAGCCTGCAGGCAAGGAGATCAGCCCTATTTTTAACTGAACAGTTGTAGACCAGAGTAGTGTTCAAGTGACAAAAGTATGTATAAAAAAGTGTCATGAACATCCCGGTGTGTACTAGCTTTGTGGAAGACATCTGGCACCCAAAAATTCCACAGCTTGGCAATAATTCAACAACTGTGTTGTCAACAACTGTCTGTGTGTGTGATGTTGGCTTACTGCACACTGGGTAATGAATCTGCCTTTTGGACAACACCTAGTTCAGCTCCGGTACTGTGCTCAAAAATATTCCAGATCCTCATTTCTAGCTGTCTGACAAAGGAAACTACAACTTTTCTCCTCAGTTCTGCCTCCTGAGGATTCCTGGACATATAAGAGGGATAAGAAGAATGCACACTAAAATTTGATTTAGTGCCCAAATCTCAGACTTTGAAGACCCTCACTTACTCCCAGATTACACTTACGCTTTAAGGCCAGCAACAGAGTATCTCCTCGGAAATCAATTTGTTCTAAGCAAAGTTCCCCATGATACACATATAATTTATTCATGCATGGAGCCCTCAGAGGTCAATAAAACTGGAGTGCTTCCAAAAATACACAAACAAACAAAGCGGGGGAGAAAAAATAAAAATAAAAAAAAAACCAACACAAAATTCTGTTCTTTTAGTAGAACACATAACATTTTAGACTGGCTCAGTGCTTTTCTATGGACTAGACAGAGCTGATTATGTCCAAGGAGACCCTCTCACATGCAAAGGACATTACAGTGTCTATCCCAGCAAACTGAACGACCAGCTTAATGCTGGGTATTTAGTTCAGGTCCAAGTCAGAATGCACCTGCCAGGAAGAAACAAAGGCCCTGGTTAGCATCCTGGGAGTCAGGGAGGTCTACTGCAGTGTAGGCTGGGGAGCACAGTAAAACAGGTGTTGAGCTTGACGACTAAGGACAGTCCAACCTGCTTCCCATAACTCCTTGTTAGCAAAAGGAGATGCCTGCCTGGATTTTCACTCTCTAGATACTGTGTTTATGTTGTCTTGTGCCTGATCTTGCAGTTATGAAGCCAACATTCCCTGCACCTTAAAAGGACTGGCCAATTATAAATTTTGATACATAAGATCTATCACATATGAATTGCTTCTACAGCACAAATAGGTACATAAAAGATCAGGAAATGCAGAAATTAAAGGTGCTTGTAAGCCACTTGAATGAATGCAATGCAACCTAAGAGGGAAAACTGTTTTACAGAGTTTGCACTTTATGTGTAATTGTCCTCTCTCAATAAATCAAGTGAAAGTGATTTTACTAAATAAGAAATAACATTTGAAACAAAAAGTGCTAGAGGATTACAGAAAGGGAAAAACATTTTTTTTTTCGAGGAAGAAGGAAAAGTTGCTGGCTAATATTATCAGGACCAAGTAGCATCCACCAAAATCTGAAAGCATGTAGGTGGGAAACTGCAGGTGTATGACTATCATTAGAAACAGCAACTATGCAAGAGAACTGATGCACTGCACATGGATAAAAACAGTCTGTTGAAGATTCTTTGAGTGGAGTGGAAAACAAAAGCTTCTTTTGAATAGGTTCCTACTCTCCCAGCCTAGGAGCAGCCTACAGGGGAGTGAGGATGCATTTTGACTAATGTAATCCGACACAATACACGTAGATTTCCAAAAAAGCTTTGATTAGGCTTTACACCATAGATTATTAAAGAAATTAAGCTGCTAAAGGGTTTAGGAAATGCCTTTTTATAGACTGAAGACTAGTTAAAGGATAAAAAGAGAGTAGAACTCGACCATCATTTCTCAGTGTAAAGAGGAGGCAGCACTAATTCTCCTCCCTAGGTCAGCAGCATGACCAGCCAAGCTCAACAGCTTTATCAATTGGCTGGGTATGGAAGGGTACTTCCAATTAATCTGTGTTTGTGGATGATACTAAGCTCTCGGAAAGCTTTTGTGGGAATGATCTCACAGAACACAGGGAATAGGAAGAGGGTGAGCTTCAGTGTGGATAACTACCTGTATGGTAAATAGGTGTGATAACCTAGTAACATGTTTGTTCTCAGAACTACAAGCTACAGTGCAGATTGGAGATCTTGGAGTCATCTCTGACACCAACAATTTAGTAAGCACTGGACATTTGAGTATCAACAACACAAGTATAAGATACAATTCAGCTGTGAGCAGTTCTGGTCTTTGCAGCATAGAAAGAATGCAAGTAGTTGGAAAGATGTGGAAAAGGGAACAAAAATGTCCATAAACAGAGAGGAACTGGCAGGAATGTACCTGACATCCCTAGTCCTAATCCCTGCTGGCTGTGCTTCTTTTGATGTAGCCCATGATACATTTGGCTTTCTGGGCTGTGAGGGCACATTGTGGGCTCTGGATTCTGAAACAGTGTAATAAAATGCTCGCAAAAATTGCTGGGACTAACACACTTTCCCTAAATAACATATCCTACAATGTTGTCATAGAATTACTAGGGTAGGTAGACTTTGTCCTGTATTCTCATGATTCCCACAACATCTTTCTTATATTAAACAATGATATAGAAAACAATCAGTTAAGGGTTTAGGATTTTTGAGTTCAGAAAATGAAATACTTTCATAGCTTAGTATCTGGGAAAAAACAAAACAAAATTCTAATTTTCATAGTCAATCAGTGAAGCACCTGTAAGAAATAAATGCGTGCTTAAGGAACTGCTTGGTATTTTCATTCTGCAACAGTTCAGACCGGGGAACATCTTGGAGTGTTTCTGTAGTCAACCCAGAAGCCATATCTTAACTCCTCATTTCGATGAGTAAACTTGGGTTCTAAGATGAAGACAATACACAGGAAAACTACTCTTCAGAATCTTCCCTTTCGAGTATCACTTTGGAAGAGGGAACAGATAGCTTACAAGCAAATGTAATTTACACTTAAGAACAGGTCCAGTCACATTTTTGAAAGGCTGAATCATTTTAATTACATGACTTGATAATATTGTTTGACAGGATCTATGTTTAATTCTGAATATTTGCTGGACTGTGCTCAGGAAATGAGGGAACTTTTTAATATTTCTACTTAATCTCATAACTCAGTGTGTGTCCACCTGCTTAGCTTCTTCCACATCTAATTTTATGCAAACACAACAGTTCAGCAATAGGATGATTCAGGTCAGCAGGAGAGCTAGCTGGTTCCTAAGATATGATAGTGACCAGGCTATCTCTGAACTGCTATATGTAGAATGGATCAGTACTGACAGCAACTGTTGGCACAGTGATTACAGTAAATATAATCACATTGCCTCTTTCTCTCATGACTAAGAAAAAAGGCATACATCTCATTTTGCTACATGTGGGATCCTCAGGAGAAGGATAAGCTGCTTTGGTAGGTATACAACAGGAGAGCTGTGGTGGAAAGGAAGATAGTTAACATTCCCTCGTGATATAGGAGCCTGGTCTCTGCAGCACAGAATGAATGCAAGCAGTTGGAAAGACACAAAAAAGGGGAACAAAAATGTCCATAAACAGATTGGATCTGGTAGGAATGTACCTGACATCCCTAGTCCTGGGCTTTTCCCAGAAGTGTTCTGGAATGGTCTGAGCAGTCACACAAGCCCAACCCTAAGCAGTGCATTGGAGAAGCACAGGTGGACACTTTACATCAGCAAGTATTCAGCAGTCCACCACCATGAACAGAATGACGTACAGATCTGCATATCTACACCATGCCCATGCACATGAAGGAACAAATTTTAGTGCTTACAAATCAAAATCTACTAAAAACAAATACGTATCTCTGTCTATTATTTCCAGTACCTCAGTATGACAACTGGAAACTGCACTGATGAGCATTTTTTTATGCAGCAAAAGAGAACATTGAAGTGAAGGCTGGAAACTGCAAGTTACAGGTTGAACGCTAGAAAAATTCTAGAAGGACAAGCAAATTTTTTGTTTTGTTTGTGTTTCATGAAGGTGGGAGATTTGCTATTCAGAGAGTAGTAATCTTTAAATAGCTGCTTGGTAATAACTATAATTTAACCTGCCTGTCCCCAGAAGTCTTCAGACTCCTTTTAAATTCTGAGTAGTTTCTCTGTAAAAGGCAAGGGATCATCCTATATAATTAAAATTACAGCTGTAGGGAGATATTCTCTGGGATTTAAATGTGAAACAAAAGCTTCATTGCCACCTTGGTACTTGTGCTTCCTGCCACTCAGGGTTCTCACTTCTTGTAATGAAGAGCAAGACTAGACCAACACACCCACATACCTACTGGAAATCAAATAATTGATCTCAGTGCTGTCCAACCCTGCCCCATAATCAGTAACAGAAGAAAGAATGAAAACATTAAGAGAATAAGGCAAAACACATCTGCCCCTTTCTAAAGTAATATATTCTATTCTAGGTCATGCAGGGAAACTTGGAGTGAAACAAAAATACCATTACCTGAAGCTGGTATATACCAGAACCTGGCATATAATCCGATGTGGAAGCCCCTACACTACATCAAAGTCCCTCTTTGCATGCAGGAACGTAGCTTTCTGATCTAAGAGGTCTTTCCCTCCACAGTATCTGAGAGACCATTTCTTCAATGGTTACTAACTATCTCTAATTCTAATTCTCCTGCTTACATTCTCTCATAACCAGTTTATGCTCATTTTTTCCTTTGTAAACATTGTCCTTGAAATACTTTATTTTTGTTGCGGTTGTTCCTTGATGTTTATCTATCTTCTGATGCAGTTCTATAGCTCAGTTCTCCTAGACACCTCTCCAAAAAACATTTTCAATGGGAGAGTCTTGATACTTCAGCTTGGGGAAGAATTCTGTCCTCCTGACAACTAGGGAAAAATGCCCGTTTCTCAGTTGGAATATATCATTATCATAGCTTGGCTGCAGAAACACTTGTACTGGTGCAGAAGAGAGAATGATGCAGGAATTATTGGTTGAGACAAGCAAAAGAGCAGGACCATCGCTCTGGACAGCACTGCTGGATTACACTGCTTAAATTGTTTCCTGAACTCTTAGTTTATTGTTATAGAACAGATTCTCCATTTCCATCATTTCTGTAGGATGTTTTCTCTACATTTGCTCCAGGTTTAGCTTTCATATTTCAACTCCATTAAACACTTTGCCTGTATTTTTGCATTCATCTCTGTCTTTTCAAGACCCGATGTTAAAAATCAATTTTGCTTCCAAGCCAAATTAAATCTTATTTCTGCATCATCTTGTCTATGGCAGTTTCACTTTCCCTCATTCTCTTCACATTTAAACAGTCAGGAATCTTCTCTTGTTTATTTTAATATCATTCTCAAATTGACTACCAAATGTTTTTTGCATTTTTCACTGCATCCCAGTAGGACCTAGCTTACTTTCCCTATTAGTCTTTCCTGCTTGAATGTTATTACTTTCTTCCAGCATCATTTAGGATGTGAAATCACAAAAAGTTCTGCAATCTACTGCTTCCTACTACTTTTCTGGTTTAAGGACACAAATTACAATTACTTTTCGTACTTGTATGAAAGCAAATCCCCATTTCACCACTTCATAAACTGCCCCTAAAAACCACTACCCTACTTTTTCCCAGAGTTGACCTTCTGAAGCTGTAGTAGACCAGTAAGTAAACAAACTTCTCAAAGTCTGAGGTTACAATCATTTCATGGTTAGGAGTTCTGAAAATCTCAGTTTTAAAGTCCACCACTACGCTTTAAGGTTCTCTTATGATAAAACAAAACAAAACAAAAAACTACAGATGCAAAGTAAATGCCTACTTTATATAAGCAGAAGGTTAAACAGATTTGAATTTATTCCCTTTTCATTCTCTTGCTTTGGTCCTTTTTGTCCTGAAAAGTAACTAGTAAGGTGTTGAAAAATACTGGCAGATTAAAAAGAATAACTAGGAAATAAAAATTCATTTTTTGATCATGTTGATTAACATAATGCTGTTCTCTATGTCCCTAATGACAAGGCTGAGCACATATAAACACATGCGAACTTTAAAGTTGCTTTGTCCACAGGTGTGAAAGTGTACATCCCAGGAAAGGAGTATTCACTCTGCTTTTGGCTGGTCTTGAAGTCTGCATCAAGCACATCACAATTTTAGAGCTAGTGGTGTCTGCACAGTAGGCATACCTTCAGTCTCAGGCTGTATAGTGGAACTGTATAAATCTTTCTGTAAAACTCTGTTTTATTTCCCATCTTATGCAAATTTACCTATACTTAAGGCCATATTTGAAAGGCTTCTCACTGCATGCAATAGAACTTTGTCTGCTCTGCAGCCTTCAAATTCTTACTCTTCTATTTTTTGTTTTATTTTACTAACCCATGCCGATCAAAACAGAAAACAAGGTTAATATTGCATAACAGAGAAGCATATACAATCTGGCTTAGCTCCAAAACCACCATTTAGTCCCTCTCCAAACTGCCACGGAAACATTTGTTGTTCAAAACTGTATGTTCCTCCAGGCATGATTGATGTAAAAAAACACTATGGCACGTCTATGCAAAGAGGAAGGATTTATGCAAGGTAGGTCTTACAATCACTTTCAACAGAATCCCCCTCTGCAAAAAAATTTCAGTGTTACGACTGTATATCTCAACTTGTAAGCTCTGTGTTGCAGATTCGAGTAGTATCTGTTGGCTTTCTAATGAGGGGCAAATTCACTCGCTGTGCATTGGCACTGAACTTTATTTTAACAAACTTGTTTTTCCCACACAATTACTCAATTCTAGATTCTTTTATCTAAAAGAGTTTGATATGCCATGAAACACCAGTCCTAGAATATTAGAGGATACTCAAGGAACATGGAAAAATCGTTTGACTGAAAACTGCAAAATCTCGTTTTTTATTGGTGCATTCAGTGCAGAATACAAGACACGCTGCCAAAATTATGACATGAAGTATTCAGCTTTATTCTGATCTCTTTTTTTTCCCTAAAGATGATTTAAAACTCTGCTTGCTGAATCCAAAAAGCAAACAGCTCATGCATACGACAGAGTGCCAAGAATGCAGGACCCTGCCCTTCACTTAGTTCAAAAGCAAGAAAAATCTCCAATAAGGATTCTGCCAGTCAGCTATGCTGCACTAAGTCTCACCATCAGAAAATAACATTGGCCGCATAATGAGCTATAAAGGGACTATATGCAAAGCAGTAACTTGCAAAAATCCTGGCCCATCATTTATCCTTTCAAAGTGACTTGGGGGTGATAGGCATCTGGTAAATCAATTGGGGAGGAATCAATTTTCTCCAGGTAACATCATATTTTTATTTTATGGGATTGGGCTGAGGCAGTCTAAGAAATACAGATGACAAAAACAATATGGTAAATGATTTGTAATCGTCATGCCTATCATTCAAGTTGCCTTTCTTTTTGTTTTTTGGTTGTGTATTTATAATGGCAGTGAAACAACTGTAAGATTGATGTGTTATCAAGGAATATCTGGCAATATTTTTAATGAATAATTCTTTCTTTATCTTCCTAACATTCTATTACCATGAAAAAAAAAAAAAAAAGAGAAAGGAAATGAAAACAAGAGCAAGCTCTCTGCCATGACAGGATTTCATCCTTTCTGAATATAACATTAAATCCCGTTAAATCCAGGCTTATCGGAACACAATCTTGCAGGTCATAAAATAATTTGAAAGAGTCCCTTCACACACCTACCTTTGAGTGGACTAAATTGTGTTACAAAAATATCTCTTAGGAGAGAATAAGACTCAGTCATATTTTATATATCAGCTGGAGGGAACAAAATAAAATTTTTGTTTAAAAAGGCCAAAAAAAAAAAAAAAAAAAAACTAAAAACCCCCAAAACAGAAAAACAAGTAATAACCCCTACATTTCCAGCAAAACAGTGGTTTGTTTCACACTGTGGCATGCATGGACTAGATCATGGGCCAATG
>NW_024884833.1:12557157-12643374 GCF_019232065.1 Centrocercus urophasianus | reverse complement strand
ATAACCCCTACTTTTTCTGCAGAACAATAGTTTGTTTTTTCCTGTTGTATGCATGGTGTAGATCACATGGGCCAATGTGATTTTTTTTTCCTTTTTTCAATACTGCACTGAACAAACAAATGAAAACAGATGTAATGTCATTAAAAATTTACAATTACTAATCGTAAAGGTAAAAATCCTGTTCCTCATGATTTCACTTCCAATTTTTCCACTGAACTAGAGCTGGACAAGTTTTCAGTCTCTAAATATGCATCACAGTCTTTCTGTCCTCTATAAAAATTGCATGCATTACAAAACTAGCAGCTTAGATCATATTCATTTTCAGTAGCAACTGAAAAAAATATGTATTTTGTGGCTAAAACCACCTCACTATTAAGGTTCCTGTATCTTTAACTGTTTTTTTTTTTTTATATGCATTTTATTTTCACAATATACTGCTTTTTTTACAGAAAGTCATTATTTTTTCAGATGTAAATTTCCAGTCTTCTACTCTGTTATTAAAAGCTTTCCACTATAGCTCTTCTTCAAAGTCTTGACTTCCAATCGTGTGATTATGTGAATAACTGAACTGAGATTTGTTTAAAAGCATATACATCCAGGATGCATAGCTGTGGAGACAAACCTGAAGAAGAGTTTCATTAGACATCAGGACCTCTTCCCGGGTATTACAGCTGACTATCTGTTAAGTTTTTCCCAAAGCGTAACCACTTCTTCTACCTTGAGATAGTCTTGTTTGTGCTGAAATGGCACTTTCAAACTTTCTCAGCCTGTAGATTCAGCATCTGTTGCCATACCACCTTTGATGTTCTGGGCCAATGCAACAAAATAGGAGCAACCCTCATTCAAATTGCTACAACTAAAAGTAAACTCTTAAGTATTAAAGTAGATATGCTTCTTGAAAGCATTGCTCTGGATTGGGAACAAAAAAAGTTACTTCCCACTGAAGCAGTTTTTCTTCTGTATTTACCCATCTGATGGAGACAGAAGCATTTGAGACATCATAAGCATCACCAATTTTTGTTTCATTCTGCCCTTGATATCAAATGCATTTTCCCTCACTCACATTAAATCAGGCCTTCATTTCTGCTACAGCTAGGATCTTGACTGTATTTTGTAAGAATTTTGGCTCCATTTATAAGACTACATTAATGCAAAGACAAGTAATAGCTGAAGTTTAAGTTCCTGAGCCTGACAGAAGCAATATCATCTCAGTTTTGAGGTTCTCACCTTTTGGCAAGCCTGGAAGGAGTCCTGACAACTTGTCAGAAACTTCAGTACTCTTCATGATCTCTGATATTAAACAGGCTTCAGAAAGGCATATGGGTTGCAACTATATATGTGACCTAGGCAGGTCACTCTGAAAGCAATGTTTCCTATTTATTCCCAAGCAAGTGGACATGAATTAAATTAAATACTGTTTACAAGCTGTTGTCACTTCTGTAATGCACCACCCACTGCCTCACTGTGCTCACATCCACTGTTTGGTCTCTCAAAACATTCAGCAAGTGTCAATGAATGTCAATGGATGCCACTTTTTCTGCATTGAGGAATTCAGTGACACACCTTCGCTTCATACACGCTTCCAGTCATACGCCTTTCTGTCAGATTGCTTCTCTTATGCCATCTGCCACACAACAATGTGTAACATAATATTGGTGGAAAGGTTCAACCTCTACCACCATGCCATCAAAACAACGTAGCGTTACTTTTGGAGCAGCTCTTGTACAATATGCTGGTGAGGGGTCTGGAACACAGGCCATATGAGGAGAGGCTGAAGGAGCTGGGAATGTTCAGCCTGGAGAAGAGGAGGCTCAGGGGAGACCTCATTGCTCTCTATAACTTCCTGAAGGGAGGTTGCAGTGAGCTGGGGGTCGGCCTCTTCTCTCGTGTCATTAGTGATAGGACCAGGGGGAATGGCTTCAAGCTACGGCAGGGGAGATTCAGGCTGGACATGAGGAAGTATTACTTTTCAGAAAGGGTGGTCAGGCACTGGAATGGACTGCCCAGGGAGGTGGTGGAGTCACCGACCCTGGGGGGTGTTCAAGGAAAGACTGGATGTTGTGTTGAGGGACATGGTTTAGTAGGAGCTATTGGGAATAGGTGAACTGTTGGACTGGACGATCTTTTAGGTCTTTTCCAACCTTGGTGATTCCATGATTCTATGATTCTATGATTCTATGCTCATATTGTGCTCTGTCACTGATGCCAACAGACTTAAACTGACCCATGTTGCCAAAAATGATTTCTCTTCAGCCCTCTTTTGGAGTGGAAATGTGCAGGTGCTCCATCAGATGGCAGAAGGATTCAGAAGGTAAGACCTCAGCAGCCTGCAATGCTGCAGCTGCTTCCTTTTTTGACCATTTACAGTCACCATCAGCAGCTCTTTCCTATGCGCACATCAAACTAAGAGCCGTATTTGCAGACTCCACTTTATTATTTGTTGATGCTGTCCTCTCATCTTCTCAGTCCCTCCTGTTACAGACAGTATTTCAGAATAATTATCCAAGTCTTCTTTTCTATGCTTCCTGAGTTTTGTGAGCCAAAAGAGTGCCAATTGTCCTTTGGTCTCAGACAAAAAAATGCACGTTTAGGAGAACTGCCTAGCAACTTCTCCCCTTACTGCAAGGAGGGAGCCTATTAGCATAAGAAAACCTTCCAGCTGGAAGCTTGCAAAGAGTCTGCTGGGACTGGGTCTGGGAGCAGCCTTCAAAAGAGGACCCGGCTGAGCGCTGCTCCCCCTGGGTGGCCTTTCCGCGCCGCCCCACGGCCGGCGGGGCAGCCGCGCGTGGAGCACTGTGCTCTGCTCAGCCGGGAGCTGCCGCTCCAGTTTCTGACTGTGCTCACAGTGTTCCCAGAGATCTTTTTTTCTCATTTTGTTCCCACATCTTCTTTTGCTCACACTGTGTGCATCACACATCAAAGTCAACAGCTTCAGCTGCTAACCTTTGGAGTTCTGTCATTTGCTTTGCAGATTTTCTGCCAAAAGTGATGGTCTGTAGCACTACAGTACAGTATCTATTTTTCCGGATATTTACAATTGCTTTCTCGCCACAGTTGCAAAATTACATTAATAGTCAGTCTGCACGAGGACTTGGTCCACAAAGCAAAACTATCAAATTCACTTCACCTTCTCTCTTCTTGTTTTGCACCAATTCTCTAAAAATGCTGCCTGCGAACTCACTTTCAAAAACCCTGGACTAAACACTGGCTCCAGTAAAACCATAGGAAAAAACTCCCAGCAGCCACTGAACTGCAATCCAGCAAATTGTGAACAGGATTGAGATTAAGGACATGGCCCTCTGATGTGCTAAATGTCTCAGCAGTAGCCAAATCATTCCAGCACCTGCAAAGACGGCTTTATGGGGGCTGTGCTGCTACTTAGTGAAATGAGCCGACTTTCGATCAGAGTTCTGTAAAGCTTTCCAAATTGCAGTTTGGAAAGCTAATTTCAATATGTGAATCACTGCTTTCCTGCAATTTATATCCATATGTGTGGTTATTTTTAAGAATGATTCAGTTTTGTATATATAATTTTAAAAGGACTTTTAAAGTTAATGAGCATCTGCACTAAGAGCTCCTTAACAGAAAAGCTTGTGTCAGCCACCAGTGCTGCTGACTGTGTAAACTTCCTGCTATTCTATAGGCATGCATATGGATCCTAAGGCTCTTACCTCTCGCATACACCAGGAGTAATCCTCCTGAAATCCACAGAATTAAAATGCTTTAAAAGCAGTGTAGACATGAACTGAATTTCCATCCATTTGAAAACTGTAATATCTCCTTTACAATTAAAGTGGAGCCAAAGAGTAAGTTCTCCAAGTTTTTTAAAAAAGTAAAGAGGGGGAAGTTTCTGAAACTGAAAATTTCTAAAGACTTTGGTTCAGTTTTTGACTCACACAGCTCTCAAAATGTTTAATAATAGTGTTGGCCAACAGAATTTCTGTATCTCATGGGGAATATTTCTAAGTACTGCTTTGTTCCTGCACATCTCTTCTGAAGATGAACCAATTTTTATTTCTTGATATCCTGCAAGATAACCATGGCAGTGTAAATCTGTCAGGGGCAGATTTCCAAAGGAACAAGAAAAAACAAAATTCAATGACTAATCAAGTAACTGGTCACAGAAGTGAGTGCACTCTGCTCTGCTTTTCTATCAATCATTTTTCAGCTTTCTCATTATTTTTCTCTGTTTTTGTCATCTCCACATGCTTTGAACTCACAGAGCAAAGGACAGTGTGGCCCATGAGCAGTGGAGGTTTCCCAGTTGTGCATTTCATGTGAAAGGAGTCTTAAACATGGCAAAATAAAAATATGCTACAGCTTCCTAGTTAAAAAACTCACTTTCTATATCTTGCCATTAATGCTGCAAGACGAAGCTTGGTAAGAAGTTGCTGTTAAACGCACCAAACTACGTGTGCTGGATATCTGATGCCCTCTCTCCTAGCACTGGTTTGGAAAACTTTCGTAGACACACCTGTAGCATCAGTGAAAATAGATAGTTACAGGACTATAAGCAAGATCAGTGAGCCTTGTGTGAAGAGAGAAAACTCTAATGGGAAGTGATTGCGTCTATTATGACTATAAAGAAAATTAACAACAACAAACAAACAAACAAACAAACAAACAACAAATAAATAAATAAAAACAGTAGGGAACTACACTTGCTTGGAACAAAGCTGAATTTGGCATCCCTGCAGAACTGAATGGGTCAGGAAACTGGTGTATACAAACTTCTAAATGCAGACATAGTGGTGACTTTTATGCACAAATCTGCTCACAGTTATTTTAGTTTGAATTAAAGTTACTGCACTGACTTAAAGAGAGCTAGTTCAGATTTACGTCTCTGTAGCTGGCCCATTATTTCCTTTATTGTTTCTAGTTGCATGAAATCATCTGTGCATGTCCTCGAGGGCTGCTGGAACCCTCTGTCCTCCCCAGCACTACACATGATGCAATGAGCCTCTGACGGAGGAGGAAAGCTAAAAAGTCCATGTAGGGAAGCAGATAATTTCCTTTTGAGCAATGGATGCAAAAATAGCAGCTAATAAAAAGCCTTCAAACTGTGCCTTCAAACAGTGACAATTCAATACACACACCTACGAGGATGCCTTGACAAGCTGCTTGACTTCTCAGTAACTCTTTCTTGTTTTCTTTAGTGCAGCCTCCTTCAAACTCCCACGTGCAGGTATTCAGCTCTGTAGTGACAGCTGAGACCTGCAGGTGTTTGCTGTTGCTGCCCTTTCAGAATAGACAAACACTTCTTCCTCACTGTAAACATTTGTATGGTGGTGCTTGCCTGGCTAGTTATAGCCCAAATAATGATGAACCAGCCTTTTCTTTTTTTAGTTGCTTGCTATCATGCATTAATTCTCTTTGTAAATAGTCATTTGGAACTGGAAATAGCTTATGTGAAATCACTCTGATGATTATTTTACTAGCATTATCTTTTAGCAAATGTTTCATATAGAGAGTCACCAGAAAAATATATTATGCAGTTGCCAGAAATACAGCATTTCACAGTATTAAGCATTGGGCTCGCATGTGAAGGAAGGACTGTGCCTAGCAGGCAAGATGCTTCTCACCATTTCAGTACTCTAATACTAACGTTACTTTACTGGCTTCAGTGACTGACTGAGTGACAGCAGAGATCAGAATTGTGCTTACTTGCCAAGGGCTGTAATACTCCCAGGGTCAAGAAGTTATCTAAAAAGAGATTTTGACCTTTCTGTGCAGATAGAAGGTCTGGAAACCGGGTATTTTTAAAATTAGTTTAGAATATCAAACTGTGTAATTTTTAGTTTTTTTGGAAGTCTTCCTGGGAGGCTAAGAAACATAGTAACTTCTCACATCTTAACTAAAAGTGCATGTGATCTCTATGTTTAGAACAGATATCCTTTTCCAAAATATTCATTTGACATTAAATAGAAGTGATCAAGAAATAAAACATTAAGAAATCAAGCCACAATCATCTAGAAAATTTACTTAACAAATCTTTCTCACTCCCTCAGCAGTTTATTTTTTGGTCCCATGATTCTGTTTCTCTAGTTCTTTACTCAACACCAAATTAGAAAAGACCTGAATTTTAATTTTAAAAGAATTAAATAAAAAGCAGCCCCCAAAGAATCTAAAAATAAATGAGAGACAGCAGTCTCTCTTAACCACCAGAGGAACAAAATGTGCCAGCATGAACTGTAAAGTCACTCACTTAGGGACTGAAACCAAAAACCTCAGAAAAGAGGATGTTCTTCATTTGGAAGCCGTAGAACATAAGAGTAGCCCAGAGCACTGTTTGACAATACAGTGACTGTGTGCCAATAAGACACAGGCTATGTGACTTCAGGATGTACCATACAGTGCATTTTCATTAGAGACAGGGAAATACCTGTGATCCAAGAACAGGCAAAACCTCACTTGGAAAATAATACCCACAGTTCTATGATGTCTGAACCAGAAAGAGACATTTTCACATGCTGAAAGATGCGGGAGGAGGCTTCTAGAAGAAGTAAAATGAAGAATGTTTTCTCCTGACAGTGTGCATTGTTTAACCTTCCAAGTCAGTCTGGGACGGAACAGGATTACTTCATCTAAATACAATTGAGATGTTAAAGCTGGGAAAGAAGAATTTTCTCTGTTGGAGAATTATGTGACCAAGTTGGTGTACAGTGATCATGAGTTAATCTAGGCTATTGATTAAGAAGAAAATTTGCAAACATTAGAAGGATGAGGTTGTGGAACAGCCTTCCAGGGAAGGCCTCGGCAGCAATATCCTGCTTATTTTCAACACCAACCTTTAGAAAATTAATGGGAAGTGCTGTATAACAGGACAAGAGTGTTCTAGGAGTCAAAAGTTCAAACTTCAAAGACACAAGACTGTTGCTGTTGATAAATCTGAAAGCCATCTGAAAAGAAGCTTATCAATGTTCTGCAGGCTGCATCATGTTTACGTATTTAACTAAATTCTTCAGGATTTGCATTGGTCTCCTACATTTTAGTTTTGCCCCTTTTTGCATTTTTTGTCTCTCTTAAGCTCTATTCCCATACTGCCCTGAGGCACTGAGGACAGAGGATGCACAAAAGCACCATATTGGGCCAGATGTACTCCAAGGGACATCACACAATCCCAGTAAAGTCAGGTGGGTGCAGCTGGTTTGACCACTCATACCATCATACAGCTTACTTGAGAGAAGGTAATTCTCACTGAGGCAGACAAACAGATTGGTATCACCATCTGTTATGTGTTAGGTATGACCAACTTTGTAGGACCTCAGAAATTTTTGTCAAAAGAATTTCTATTTCAAGGCCTAGCACACTACTGATACTCTTGACATATCTTTCTCTTTTGCCTTGGCAGATTGGAATTTTCATGAGATTTGGTGCTAAAAGCATTGATGAGTTCCAGAATTTTCCACGTGGTTTAGGGAAGTCTGATGTTCCTGTGGCTTCTCTTGCCCTTAACACCTAATGTATAGCTTTCTGCCAGAAGAAAGGAAGGCTTTGACTCAGTAACTTACGCTGACTCTTACAAATCTATATGCTTCCCTCTTTTTAAATAGCAAGGGGACAACAACAAACATGGTATGAGATACACTGAAGATATTAAACAGATAGTAGGTCACTGGAATTCATACTGAAACACAGTCTCTTGGGTTCTTCTGCCTCGTCCACGCTAGAAGTTGAAGTAACTAAAGTGAGACATCTAATCCTCCCTGTGCCTTTTGGACAAGTTAGGCCTAAAAGAAGGTGGAAACATTGGTACTAGTCCCTGGCTTCCAACAGATCCTTGTGTGGTTTGAAAAGTGGAGGCATGGAGTCCTTATTTTCTCAGCTGCTTCTTGGACTGTTGCATAAAGACAAGTTAGTTATACAATAGCTAGATAGTGATTACACAACTTAGCTCCATAAATCTAAATCAGGATCAGAGTTTCTATTCTGCACTGGACAGACAAAACAATGCGGAGGGGCAAAATTCTGATCCTAATGAAGTTAATGACAAAACTCTTGCTTAGTTCTGTGAGATCACAGTTTCATGCAAAATCTTAGCTCAACCTTGTAGCTGGCTAAACAGGCTGGGTATTTAAAGCACATCTCTGTTAAGTTTTTCCAAGTACTGATGTGAGATGAGTTTCCTTTTTTGCTTTCATTAAAAAACGTAAAACAAACAAACAAAAATAATATTTTAAGACTAAATACTAAGCAGTGTCTGCAAACTTGGCCTGTATGCCTGGAAAAGTCCTGAAGTACTCTCTCCGAGTTCAAGAAAACATACTAGCAAAATGTCCTTTCCCATGTTTCTGTGTCGGCACTTTAAGCCACAAAGGCTGCTGATGAGTCACATTATTTGGGTGTCAGAGAAAGAAGGGAAAATCTGACTTGTGGTGGTTACGTGTCCAAACAACAAAAAACAGACATCAACAAAACAAATCAAAGCCCCAGACCTAAAACCAGCAAGTAAACAATGCCATGAAACAGTGCACTGTGATACAAGGACTACAAGGCAGCAGCGTCACTGCTGTTTGTCACACAGATGAAACTAATTATTTGTCAGTTGGATTAGTTTGACCTGGAGTAGATGGCACTGTGGGAGAAGAAAAGGTCACTGCAATTTCTTCAAGTACCCATGCTCATTCTGGTCTGACTTCTGAAGACTACTGCTGTTTCATTGAATGTTAGCACATATATCAGGGTTCCCTTTACCCTCGAGATTCCTATCTGATGAAAAACAAAAGGGAAAAAAGGAAGAGAGGAGGTAAAAGAAAGTTTGTGCAATTAGCATTGCACATCGCATACATTCCCAGCCCAAGGGTTACTTCTCTCACTTTTGTCCCTGAAGTGTCTTTACAACTGAGTTGATTCAGTGTAGAGTGTCCTTAACAATCTGATGGTGAAGAAGTACTGGTGACCATCCTTATCTTACAAAGGCAAACTATAAATAAGCATCTTGGGAAAATCCAGCAACCTGACAAGGTTGGTAAGATCCCAGTAAATTAATTCCAGTGAGTTAATACACACAAACACCAAACCATTTCCCATGGGGCTTTTGGAGTTGTATAAAACCTTCCAGTAAGCATTAGATGGATCTCTCAAGGTTGGGGAAGAATTGCTTCTGTGTATATGATTAAGTGTGAACAGTTAAAACAGACTTGGTATAAACAATTAGGTATGTTCAGTCAATGCAATCCCAGTGTCATCACTGATGATTTTATTTCTTAGGTCCGTCATAGATTAATTCTCCGGGCAACAATCTGAAAAGTCATCATTCAGCTTCTGACTAGCCCACATATGGCTGGCCCAAGGAGGACTGTTCAGAATCTCAAAGGCTCAGCTGTGTCTTCCAGCTTTTATCAGTCCAAAATAGAGTGGCAGAGTGGGCTGTGGGTCTGTCTCTGCTCCACACTAACTAAATGTGAGGTGATGGGGAAACGGTCCTTCTTGGTTTTTTTACTGTGCCAAACAAATGACTATACAAATCTATATTTTCATTCAGCCCCTCTGACATTTGTCTACCTCATCCTCCCTTCAGCCACATTTGTGTCTTTTTACTAATACCTCTTCCCAATCTTGTTTTCTTTCCTTAATGAACTGACTTACTTAGAACATCTCACATCCATTATATCACCCTCATCACACACCGTCCTGTTTCTTCTTTCTTTCTTCCTGAACAACAATGGTTTTCCCTTGGCCTCAGAAGACTGACAAAATAATGAGGGAGAGAGAATAAAGAGTGTGACTCTGAAAATGAAGCAATGGAAAAATACAGAGTTTCACTTGAATGAGGTGCTTTGAAAGGCACTCAATGACTTCCAGGTTACTTAGAACTTCCCCATGTCATGGCTCAGGTAGGACAAAATTCTGCTCTCGTTGTAAACTTCTGCTCCATTGTGTAGAAGCTTTGTTTGAGTGCTTGTGTGTAGGACTCAAGGATTAACAGAGGGATGAGCAGTGAAGAAGACACTGCTCAATACACTATGACATGCTTGTGCCAAATCTCAGCTGCCTCTAGGAAGCACAGATGATTACCTATCTTCTATCCTTTTCTGCATGTAGTTTTTCCATGGCAAGAGTTACTTTCTCTCTCCCTCTCTCTCTCTCTTTTTTTTTTTTTTTCCAGAATTCAAAACAAAGCAAAACATTTATCACTCAAAAAATGCTGCCTTTATCTGTTACTGCTAAGCTTGAGCATTCATTCTTAAGTGTAATGATGAAGACGGTAAGTGAATCCAATCTTGCTCGAATACAGAACAGAGGCATGTCCTCAGTCACAGCAAGTACAGTTCACTCTTCAAATGCAAATCAAGAAAACCTAGCCTTTGGTGCTCACTGGTGTCCTTGGAAAAACAAATAGAGCCAGTGATTACAATTCTGTATATTTTTCCAAGTCCTGAAATGATATCATGCTTGTTTTATGTACACCAAGTAGCTTGAGGTGCCAAGTTTACAAAATAACAATATATAAGAGAAATCTGGTTTGTATGTTTACTAATTACTATGTTTGCCTTTTGAAAGAAGAAACAAAGAACAGAGAAGACATTCCTCAGCTGTTAGATAAAGCAACATTCAACAAACACTTCTTATGTCTACCTTCCTCTGTCCTGTCAAGCATCATCTGGACATCAAGGCAATCTCCTTTCAGGCATCCCACAAACAATGGCACAGAAGGGCATTGTCCTTCTACGGACACCAGCACAATTAGAGTGGATAAGGAGGAGACCTTTATTTTATCTAAGAAGAATTCACTGATAACAAGTGATGTGAGAAGCAGATATAGAGCATGTACTTAAAGATTAATAGTAGCTTATCTTACAGGATACAAGTCCAGCATTCACAAACTAACAGCTAGGCCATAGATTGCCTTCTGTAAGCCATGAAAACCTGATAGCCTCTGTTCCATTCATGAAGTCACACATGTGGGAGCAAACAGCAAATGCTGCCAACTACATGACTTGAATTATAGCAGGTATATCACTATGGTAAGCTGGACCTCAGTTGCTAGCACTTACAGCAGTTCACTTACCCTGTAGTAGTCTGTGCTATACACATCTCTAGACATCCCAAAATCCCCAATCTTCACCAGTAGGTTCTCACCAACCAGGCAATTCCGGGTAGCAAGGTCCCGATGCACGAAGTGCTGTGATGCCAGGTAAACCATACCAGCTGCAATCTGCTGGGCAATATGAAGCATCTGGGACTGCGTCAGCTCAGCTGGTCGGTTGCCTTCTGCCATCAGTACTGCGTCTGGACCATGTGCCCTGCAACAAAATGCAAGCCGATTTAGTGACAGGCCACTTCTGAGATATAGAGGTGAAAAGCATTAGTGATCCTAAAACCAGAGAAGTGACTTACTCAAGTAAAAGAATAAAAACTGTTACAGATTCATTGGTAAAATAGCAAGAATTTGTGTCTTGGTTTTTTTCACTTATTGTTTTCTATCACTTAGAGAAAGACAGGTGATTTGAAGAGAATTATACAACAGGTATATATATTGTTCATAAGGAGATTGGTTCACAGCAACAACCCCCTGTCTCAAACAACAACCTCTTTCATGTTACATCCTTGTAACTTTAAGAAATAGTTATCAGCATTCCTGCACTATAAGCATCGCTAACCAATCCCTGGCCAGTTAATGAGGCAAACATACCTCATTTAATGCAATTTATAATCTTCTGAATAACACTTTCCATCCATTCTTCCCTTCTGGGTTTTCAGAAACCTTTTTAATTCTATTCCTGCAGACTACTCTTTCCAAGAGATCACCCCAGCTATTTTGGAAAAATATTCTACAACCAGTTTTAATTTTCTCTCAGAAGTCCTTCCTTCCTCCAAAGGAGAGTTTCAGAGAATCGCATTTCTAATCAATAAAGGTGAGACCTTAATTTATCCCTAAGAGAAGGGCATGGGAGTTTGGAAAAGAGGTGCAAATTAATCAAAATCTATGAGATAAAATCTGACATTACCTATTAGAAATGCGTTATTAAAATTGCCCCAAGGGAAGAACTTCAAGAGCAGAGTGACAGATGTGAGAAAGAAATGAAAGAAGGTACATAGCATGGCTGGCATTGCATCTGTTACCAGGTAAAGAACTTAACATCGCTTTCTTTGCCACAGGGTGTACCTAGCCACTGATTTGGTTTGAGTAAGGGAAATAATCAGGAAGACATGAAGGCTCCTACAAATACCCAGAGAAAATTTTTATCAAAAAGCATTGTACCCATTAATTGAGCTGATTTTTACTAATGACTGCTCTCAGATATGAAGCTCCAAATCACTAAATTAGAGAGCTCTACAGTTTTTGTTCGCTTCCTTGGTCTGTATGTAATGAAACTTTTGGATTATTTTTAACATTGTCTGTTTTTCTTTTACTTGTGATGTGGTCTGTAAATGAGGTGCTCCTCTGTGTCTGCAGCAGCCAGTAACATTCTTTGGATCCACATTAGCGTCCACTGCCCAGAACAAGCACTGGGCAGGAATGACTTCGAGGCAGTGGAGCTAAATCTGAAACAGCCTTTGGCTGCGCGCAGACAGCAAGGCTAATTTGGGTTACATTTCAGATTCATTTTCCCTATCAGCCTTTGGTGGCGCTGTAGGGTAAGAAATACAGGCTGTTACAGCCCGCGTACCGCTCACCTCTCATCTGCAGCACAAGCTGCATCAGATGTGAAAGGAATGACAAATTGCAGCTTAGGTTAAACAGCTTGTCCCAGCATAATCATTTTACATTCTAAAGACTAGGACTGATTAATAATTAAAAAAAAAAAAAAAAAAAAAAAAAGGAGTGAAGACCTAATGGGGGAAATATATTGACTGTTAAACTACGTTTCTGTACCACAATTCTATGACAGTTAGAAGGTAAGAAAAGGTCAACAGAAAAAAATCAAAGAATAAGTATTTCTTCTAATGACAATGAATCAGCAGCAAATCTGGCTTCCTCTAATGGAAATTCAGTGCTCTGAAAAAGTATTGGGCTGGCATCTTTGGAAACTGCAGTCTTCTTATCCACGGCAGAGGTCCAAACAGGCAAATGTAAATGCACCGACATTGCTCTCACAATACACTTCAATCCTTTGCCAAAGAGACAATCAGTCGGGGAAAAGTAGTATTTGTTCTGCATCCCCAGTTCAAGATTTGGTCTCTCTGCCAGCCCCAGCAGCCCTTCCAGTAATGGAGGATGCTAGTTGATGTCATTTGCTTTTATACACTGTGGCTGTTTGTTCATTGGAGATTAGAAGGACAGCAAACTCACTTCACAAAGGCTAAAAAAAATGGTGACACAAGCAGTCACTAGCAATTTCATAAGACAAAAACCTGAACCATTTAAAGGGACATTAGTTTGATTGTTTTGCTGCTTTGTCAAAAGCATGCATTAAAGGAACATCTTTCCAAAATGGTGGTGCTCCTACCACAAGAGATCTCAGTACAGTGAAACGTTTTTTGATATTCTGTGATGGAAATGACATGGAAGACCTTGAAAGAACAGTCCCTTATGCATATGTTTTTATGTAGGAGCACAAGCTGTCTCCTAGCTTCTTATTTTTATGTTAGTGAATACACACTGGTGGAAATGGCACATACACAAGGCCAGTGTTCAAAGCTTGCTGATTCATGAGTTAGTTATTATTCTGAACCTTAGGTATCATCTACATATCTATGACTTCTTTACTGCCAAATTTTAATCTGTGATGTGCATTCTTCAACGGCTTTATGAAACAAAGCTGTACTCCAGAGCCCAAGATTCAGCATTTTACACTGCACTGAAGTTTTCATGGCTCACAGTTTTCTTGCCACAGACTAATGGCACTCATATCAAAACACTGGGAGGAGGGACGAGAAAAGAGGATACACTTCTGAAGCTTTTAGATGCCTACAGTTAGTGATAGGTGTTAAGTGGGATCTTTCAAAGTGCTATCAGAAAACAGTTCCTATCACAAGCTTTATAACCAAACATTTTAGAATACACTGAAATACATCTTGCTTGGTTTCAGTTTTTTTGGTGCAAAGTTTTAGGCTTAGCATTAAGCTGAGGCATTTCCAAATGTGCCGGAAAACAATGAGCTCCATACCACAGTACACATAATGACTGTTACACAGATTTGTACTTTTTGGTGTTTGCATTTTTCATGGGAGTTAAATTGGCATTAAATACCAGTAGCTTCCTTCACTGCCCAATTCTGGCTCTCTAGTACAATAAGTGATTAATTTACCTGAGGAATTTGTTCAGATCTCCATGCTTCATGTACTCAAAGACCATGATGAGTGGATCACCCTCGACACAGACACCATAGAACTTGACGATGTGCTCATGTTGCAGGTTAGTCAGCAGCTCTGCCTCACGGTGAAAGTCCTTGCGGGCATTGTCACTGGCATCCTTCAAAGTCTAGTGGAGAAAATGAGAATGATAAGAAGGAGACACGTTCACAGAAAGTAGTGAACATGTGGGATGGCATTGTAAGGGTAAGAAAAGGACACTGCTGTGTAAAGGATGGAGGAGTTATATTCTTAGCAACATTTTCGAAATGCAGATGTGACGTCTACATGCATTTAAATAAAAGAGTAAAGTACACTTTTTGTTCCTCGGCCCCATGTCATCCCAAACAACACTGTTTATAAGAAGATGTAGGAATACTCAGTCTTGCTTTTCCAAATACAGGAAAAAAAAGCCTTATCAAAAAAAATACACTAGTACCTGGCTGATTCATATTGTTTAGCATTTAGTTAGGCAAAATCCCAGTATCTTGTTGGTATTTGCCTCTGGTTTATGTTCCTCCCAATAAAGCTTTGCTTGCATAAAATACTTAGTAGGAATGTAGATGCACTTCTTACGTATCAATGGCATTGTTGCTATTGATGTTGGTCCCTGTGTGTGCTATATATTAGGCTATATATTAGGCAGATTTGTAGAAGGGAGATCAGATCATACATCCAAAGACCTCTGAAATTCAGTGAATGTATTTGCATGACTAAGATTAACCATATTATAAGTAACTGAAGGTTCAATCTCAAACTGATAGAGAGTAAGTAGGAGCAAAAAAGAATCCTTCCATGTCTATTTTTACTTTTCCCCCTTTTATTTATAGAACTCCAAAATCCTGAATATTTTCATTTTGAATGACATATATCAATGCTGGTTCAAATAGTAGTTTAAACTTTGTATAATGAAATAATGATAATTTACCGCTGCACATAAGCAGTTTCAGATCTCTTCTAGCATGGAAACACTTTCATGCATGAAAATAAAAGGAAATTCCGGCACCAATTAAGTTAGGAATAATCATAGTTGACAATAAACCACTACTGTGCTCTACCTTCAGGGATTTTGCTATATTATTTCAAACAATATTTTAAAAACAGTGTGCGAACATTAGCATGTTACCAATGTTCATAATCTATTATTCACAAAAACTGGAGGCTGGGTTCTGAACCTCTGTACTTTAACTACATGCACACTTTAAACAAAGGAAGGTAAGACAAAACTAACAACATCACCTTAACTTATGATGGTTTTCGCTGGTTATCCAGCCATGTTGTTTTCTACTTTGAATTCGTAAACATAATGTGAACCAAACATTCACGTCAGAACAGATATAGATTGATTCTGTGCAGTCATTATGCCAACAATCCCAGTTTTTTGTTATTTATATTCATGTTTTTTTTTTTTTTCCCCACAGTTTTTCTTTAGTACATACATTTCAGACCATTCTTTCAGTATTAAACATATGTATGTATGCATATGAGGGATTAGGGACTAAAAAAAGACTGTCAGAAAACCTTTGCTTTGTTTCTGAAATGGCAACCATAGGTCTCAAAACAGAACAACTAAGGTGACAACGTGAAAGAGAAACTGACTGGACATTTGTCAGATTCAGGGGCTATTCCTTGTGAATTTCAGGCTTTGGGGATCCCAAGGGCAACAGAAGCCTGCCATGCCACAAATGACACTTCCCTGAGGGACTCATTTATCAGTTTAATCTGTCTTCAGGCACAAAACCCTTCTTCCACAAATTTTACTAATAATGATGCAAGGTTTTGGATCACCATACCTTCACAAGCTATTACATATTAGCATAAAAAACTGTATCATCTAAGATAGATATCGAGTTCGCTCCTCAAATATACACATACAGATACCACATACAGATCAAATGAGGAATGAAACTGAAATGTCTTTCAATTGTTCCAGGCTCTAGGATGGTGCCTGAACATGATGCAGGCACAAACTCACAGTCCAACTTATGATGAAATCAATGAGAATAATTCTATTGTCAATTGAGTCTCCTATGGCGGTTTCATGTATAATGCGATATAATTGCATGTTGGACTAGATGTCTTCCCAGCAAGAGAAATTAAAAAAAACAATTCATATTAAAAACATTTAAAAATAATAGCTATGTAGGGAAAAAAAAATTATATAGAGAAGCACAGGTTCATACTGTTTCCAGCATACTCTTTCCATGGAAAGACAGTAAAAATGCTGACAGCTCTGCCGTGTGAGGATGGCATATTGTATATTTCAGAAGACTCTTTTTATCTCAGAGAAACAGCAAAATTATCATATGACAGAGCAGTTGCCATGGCAATTACACATTTTCTGTCAAACAGAAAAATACAGAAAGGTCTAAAGCCCTGGTAAAACTCAGACAGGGTTTCTACTACCAAGGGGCAACCTGACGTACTGTTACTTTCCACTGGAAGGTCCTCTCATTTCCTTTTAATTATCTCATGCAGCACACAGAATAGACACAATGCAAGAGAGACAGATGACAAAGGCTAGGAGGAGGCTGGAAAGTGAAACAATTAATAAGCAAGGAACATTTACATGGAAATTACACTGTGGAATGTGTTGAGCTTGTTCACAGTGTAAGCGAAAAAATCAAACCAAAATAAAACCCTAAGAGTACAAGGCAGAAACAAAGACATATTCATTAGTACCATCACTGACAAGTAAGCCAAAGCTCTGCATGCAAAGTACTCTTAGCAGTCAATGGGACTTTATCCAGAGCAGGGAAAGAAATACAATCACAAGCACATTTCCAATCATCAGGCTGCTGGACCAGCAGCTAAGGAAGAGTGGCATGCTCTCTTGGGCAACAGAAGCCTTTCCTGGCTAGGGCAGGCAAGTGTCCAGTTCTGGGCTCCCCAGTACAAAAAAGACAGGGATCTCTTGGAAAGAGTCCAGCGGAGGGCCACAAAGATGGTGAACGGCCTGGAGCATCTCTCCTATGAAGAAAGGCTGAGTGAACTGTTCAGCCTTGAGAAAAGAAGACTGAGAGGGGACCTGATGCAGGTCTATAAATATCTAAGGTGTGGGGGGCAGAATGGCAAGGCCGGACTCTTTTCAGTGGTGAGTGGAGACAGGACAAGGGGAAACGGCCGGAAACTGCAGCATAGGAAGTTCTGCACAAATGTGCGCAAGAACTTCTTTACAGTGAGGTGACGGAGCACTGGAACAGGCTGCCCAGGGAGGCAGGTCTTGAACATCTCCAGAGAAGGAGACTCCACCACCTCCCTGGGCAGCCTGTTCCAGTGCTCCGTCACCTCACTGTAAAGAAGTTCTTGCGCACATTTGTGCAGAACTTCTTTACAGTGAGGTGACGGAGCACTGGAACAGGCTGCCCAGGGAGGTGGTGGAGTCTCCTTCTCTGGAGATGTTCAAGACCTGCCTGGATGCCTACCTGTGCGACCTGCTGTAGGGAACCTGCTTTGGCAGGGGGGTTGGACTCGATGATCTCTGGAGGTCCCTTCCAACCCCTACAATTCTGTGATTCTGTGATTCTGTCCTAGCCTAGACATCCATGTAGAAAATGGTTCCTGCAGACTTGTTGAGTGCAGCAAGGACAAACCAACAGCTCCTCAGTCCACCCCGACACCACAGAGCTGCATCCATGCCAAGGTCAGGGGAGAAGTGTAGACATCTGGCTCACACCAACACCACTCCTACAGTATCAAGAGGCAGCTGAAAAATGTGCCCTGCGGGTCATCCTTACCTCCAGCCCCATCAGCTTAAACAAGGGCAAAACCATGTCTGGTAAACCAACCAGTACACAGTACCCTGAGCTTGAACAACCACTGTGGCATAGCAAAATTGGCCAATAGTGAAATGATAACTTCTCTGGATAGACTGGATCAATGGACCAAGGTAGACTGTATGAGTTTCAATACGGCCAAGTGTCAAGTCTTGCATTTTGGCAACCCTACAGGCTTGGGGACAATTGGCTGGAAAGCTGACAGAAAGGGACCTTGGTGTGGTGGTGGACTGAATAGGAGCCAGCAGTGTGCCCAGGTGGCCAAGAAGGCCAATGGCATCCTGGCTTGTATCAGGAATGGTATAGTGAGCAGGACGAGGGAAGTCATCCTGCTCTGTACTCAGCTCCGGTGAGCCTCACCATGAGTACTGTGTTCAGTTCTGAGCACCTCAGTACACACTGAGGTGCTGGAACAGGTCCACAGAAGGGCAACAAGGCTGTTGAAGATCTTGGAGAATGTGCCCTATGAGGAGCGACTGAAGGAACTGGGGCTGTTGAGTTTGGGGAAGAGGAGGCTGAGGGGAGGCCTTACTGCTCTCTTCAAATACCTGAAAGGTGCTTACAGTGAGAGTAGGGTTGGTCTTTTCTCACTGGTGACAGGTGACAGGATGAGGGGAAATGGCCTCAAGTGCACCATGCACCATGGGAGGTTTAAGTTGGATATCAGGAAAAACTTCTTCACAGAAATTGTTGTTAAGCATTGGAATAGGCTCCCCAGGGAGGTGGTTGAATCACCATCCCTAAATGTGTTTAATAACAGTTTGGATGTGGTGCTCAGGGACATGATTTCACGGTGGGTAGTTAGAGTTAGGGTAATATAGTCAGGTTGCAGTTGGACTTGATGATCTTTAAGGTCTTTTCCAACCTGAGCAACTCTGTTATTCTATGATTCCATGATTCTGTGATTCTTTTTGCAATCCTCTGTTCTCTAAAAATGTCTGCAGTAAATGGTATGCTGGTTTGATTTGAAAGCACACCTGGGGAGTGAGGCTAATGCTATGCCCAGCTTGTACTGTGATGAAACTCTGTGTTCACCGATTTTCTTCACAAGTAAGCATTTAAGAGAATCACAGAATCATAGAATCTTTTGCATTAGAAGAGACCTTAAAGCCCATCTAGTCCAACTCCCTTGCAATGAATAAGGACACCTACAGCTAGACCAGGTTGGCTAGAGCCCTTTCCAGCCTGTCCTTGAATGCCTCCAAGGATGGAGCACTCACTACATCTCTGGGCAGCTGTTTCCAGTGCCTCACCACCCTCACTATAAAAAATTTCTTCCTTATATCCAATCTAAATCTCCGCTCTTTTATATGGAAACTATTTCCCCTTTATCCTGTCACAGCAGACCCTGCTAAGGAGTCTTTTCTTTTTTATACACCCCTTTAGATACTGAAAGGCCCCTATCAGCTCTCCCCACAGCCTTCTCTTCAGCCCCAGCTCTCTCAGCCTGTCCTCCTAGGTTAGGTGTTCCATCACAGAATGGCTTAGATTGGAAAGGATATAAAAGCCCGTCCTGTTCCAATACCCTGCCATGGGCAGGGTTGCCACACACTAAATCAGGCTGCCCAGGATCCCAACCAACCCAGTTTTAAACACCTGTTATGATGGGGCATCCACAGCTTCTCAAGGCAGCCTGTGCCACTGCCTCACCACCTTCTGAGTAAAAAATTTCCTCTTAACATCTAACTTGAATATCTCCCCTTATAATTTAAAATTGTTCCCCAGGCTATCTTACTCCTTTTCCAAATAGCAGAATCTCAAGCATTTTGGGGTTACTTATGTTAATCCTGCTTCTGTACCTTCCCAGGTATCTCTGGAACTCTTAACTCCCAAGCAATTTGCTTCAACACTATCAATGTCTCACCAGCCTGCTGATGAGGAAAAGGATGCAGGTTGGCTCAGATATGAAGATGTTCAGGCCAATGTTTTAGTGTACTTGCATAAAGCCATACAGTTGCACGGCAGTCAGCAGTCAAGAACAGCAGTGTTGGCAGGGACCAACCACACGTGGGTGAGGATGTGCTTTCTATCTGCCTGAGTCCCTTGGCTCTTCCTCCCTTATCACCAAACATATGCTCCTACAGGGTTCATGGAATCTACTTCATGGAGACAATTTTGCTGTAGTTTGCAGGGGGGTAAAGCTGTCGAAAGCCTTACTGTTTGCCAGGAGAAGCTACCCTTGGCTGCCAGTATACAGACCTCATCCTCTGAGGTCAAAAATTACACATTTTCAATACCAAACACTGTGCCAAATGATAGAGACCGGACACAGTTCTCTGCCTAGCTCTCTATGTGTGATAACATTCCATCTCTATCAGCTCAGAAAGCACCAGATCAATCGCTAAGTTATGTGGGGATCAATCCACTCAGAGAGTTTGCAAAAAAATTTCTTCTTAAGACAGTGACTAGAGCCTCATTTTAAGAGCCAATGTAAGAACCATTAAGTGAGCATAATTGGTCCGCAAAGGTTATTCTCTGCATGGTTACCTGTGCAATTCTGTTTGATGCTAGAAAGAATGGGTTTAGCCAAAAAAGAAAAAAAGCAATAATAATAGCAATAATAATAATAATAATAAGAGTAATAATAATAATAATAATAAGAGTAATAATAATAGTAATGCAGTAAACTGATAGATTTGTCATCTAAACCCATGGGGACACTTCCCCTTTAAAGGCTGACTACTCTTACTTGCAAATTATACTGAGAAAGTGCATTAGAGAGATGCAGAACAGCATTTAACAGTGGAAGTGCTAGGCTCCATTTGTTCACGACATTCAAAGGGAGCAAGAGAATAGAAAGACTGTTACTTTGCTATCAAGAACTTCTCCAAAAGTGATAGAGAAGAGGAAATTTCCACACTAGTTTCACCAAAAATACAACAGAAAATTCATTCAGTTCCAGATTTGTCTTATTCTGTCCCATATTTTCTCCCCTCAGGACCCCTCTTCTCACATGACTCACATTTCTCCTCAACATGACCGAACTATCAAAAACCTTGTAAATTTGGCAAAGCAGAAAAACCTGCTATTTCTGATGGAGCAAGAAAATGGCCTACAAATCCATCCTCTTTTCATCTTCTCACTGCCAGATCCTGTGTCTTGTTTCCATTTACAAAAAGATGATGTTCTTGGTTTCTTTTACTGCATGGTTTCATCCAGAATGTACACATGGTTGCCTAATCATGGCTGTTCAGGAAAGATCGTCTTCTGATTTCTAAGCACAAATCGAACTCTAAATACATATTCACCCTGCATTTAATGAGATACCTCAAAATGTTGAACATCTCGTTCAGCTTTCAGCAGAACAACAGATGGAGATAGGAGATTGTTGCCAGGGAGACTGAAAACTCTGAGTGTAGTTTCACTGGTACTGTTTGCTGGTGTAGCTAAGGATGATGACTGACTCTTAGTCTTTCCGCTGTGGGGGACTAAATGGTTTTGGTACAGTAAAACCAGTCTGATGTCCAAACCCTTAGACTATACTGGAAATCTTCCTCCTTTGGACTACATTTTGGAAGGATTGACTGAAGATACAAAATTAAGGGTTATTCCTCCAGGTCTTAATTATCATAATTTCTAGATTTCCATACAGACCATTTTTAACATGAAAATATTACCGACAATTTTGTAATAACATTCCTGGTAGTTATATTAATGGCAATTGCCCACATATAATTTCAGTGGTTGATTAAAAGAATCACATAATTATGAAAAAAAGATCACCTCTGACTGGTAGTTGCACACCTAACCTATCCACTCCAATGGCTACAGATTATTTTGTTAGACACACAAATGTAACTCATGTATTTTTAATAGCCCAGGTATTATTTTTCACTAATCATATTTTAAATAAATCATAAAAGATTTTGCCCTTTTGTGACACCATCTGTTTTTCCCCTTTTTCTTATGAAATTCAGCTTTTATTTTATAATCCACAGCAAGATCAAGTATCACATTCTCTTAACACTCCATTAGCCTTGTGAACCCTCACACATATATCAGAGGAGTTGTATTGGGCTACAGAAAAGGCAAACACGATCATTTACAAATAAAACATGCAACCATGAATTAATGATGGAAATCCTAGACTCTACCTTCACTGCTACCAAGATCTTGTCCTGTTCGGGACAGAGGTTGTAACATTCTGCCAGAAACACTTTTCCAAAGGCTCCTTCTCCCAGCTCTCTTTTAAGAACAATATTGTGGCGCTTGATGTGCTGAACAACTGCAAAGAGAAGACAAAACAGAAGACAAAATGAGCTGCAAGGCTAAGAGTACATGCTTACAGATAAATAAAGGTCTGCCTGTAGAATACACTGCATGCAGTGGAAAGAATCATTGTGCCAATGCATGATTTATTAACACCTCGCCAAAAAAGGCTGATTTAAATATATTTATATTTGGAGAGTAGCGCATTTCCTAGGTAAGTAGATGCCAAAAATCACCTGGGAAAAGCTTACATATCACTGTGTTTTGAAGACTGCTGTAGACCATACTGAACAGCCAATGCTGTTGTGATATTTTCTTTTTCGTTTTTTAAAAAACATGAAGGAATCAGGAAACATAAGAAACCTTTCTCATATCCCTTCTAGTGCTGTACCTCTAACAACAGCTGAAGTGTCTCATCCAGAGTCAAAAACGTTTGGAAGAAAAAGATTTAAAATTAACCTAACCCATGGATACAAAACGTGCCCAAAACTAAATCCAGCTTACTCTCTGCACACACTTTTTCATCTGCTTTCTCTCTGTGTGCTATACCATAGTTACTTTAAGATATACATTCCATTCTCATAAATGCGAACTACAGTATTGCTCTGAACTAAGAGAAATAGAAGATGGACAAATGTTTTAGTCAGTGTCATGGACGGAGCCTTAGTGGAATGCTGCCCAGAAGCAATTGATTCAGACATTGAAGTCCTTGAGCATTTTTGTTCATCTCATTTCACAATCTCCTTCCAATGCAGGCTTCCATTTAGAAGATTTAATATTTAAAAGACTACCAATCACTGCACTATCAAGTCACAATGTTTCACCTAAATAAAGCATCTGCAAGTTCAGTTTAACTGGTCTACTAAACAGAGTGGACAGCTTTTGTTGCTGAAATCACACAAAACAGCTAGAAGCTACTGACACATTTAATCTAATCACATTAATTTAGCTGCATTTGCAAAAAATGAAATTCAACCCAGCTTGGACAGAACCTATTTGCAACTTAAATCCTAAATGCAGTGGAATAAGAAGCACGGCACAGGCATCAGGCCACCCTCTGCCAATGTACAAATCTCCCATTAACCGCTTAACTGCAGAGACAAGAGCTGACCCTTGTCAACAGTGTGGGATATATTCATATATAGCCAACTTCCTGACCCTTTGCTTGGCCACGTGCCTTTTCCAAACCAAGTTACCATTAAACTACCCTGCCCCATTACTAGAGAATGGAAAATGGAATGCTGATAATACCAGCAGCGAGAAGAATCCCATCACATCCCATTCCCACCAACATTGACAGCATTTGGAGAGTGGGTCCACAGTCCCACAGAGAGAAACTCCAACATCCTGCACCTTGAGCTGTGGAGGACACCCAAGGTCTTGTAAAATGCACATGAAGGGAGCCTGGAAGAGCAGCAAACACTGCTTGGCTCTTCCTTGGTACCCCTATTCTTGCCTGGGGAGCACAAGGTGCTTGGGCAGCCATGCCAGCTCCTGCCTGCTGTGAGAGGGCCCTGATGCCATCAGTCTAAGTCTATTCAGATGGAGGTGGTGGCAGCTGGGAGGCTGAGCAAGACCATGCAGCCAAGATATTCAGTTCCATACTACCACTGTTATCGCCTCAGAATGTCCACAAAGCCCATCAGCTTTGATAGCAAAGCAGAGCTGAAATTCTGTTCTACTGACATCAGCAGCAAAATCCTGTGTCTGCAGAGGGGAGGGGTGTCTTTCATTTCATTCTCTTTGCAGCTACCAGAAACTTGGTAATGACCACATCTGACTTTCTAGATACTGCTCAGGTCGTCCCCACTTTGAACACCAAATACCACCACTGCCCTAGCAGTAAGAAGACTTTTGTCAAGTTCTTGGAAGACTCCACAAACAATAGTGTAAAAATAAATAAGAAACATACCAGGTATCTCCCTATATATGTGTATACTTGCACTGCTAAATGCTCTGACATAAACCAAGCATTTGAATAAACAACCTGTCCCATACCAAACTGTCAAAAGCAAAACACTGCAAGCCACAGAAGAGCTTTGCTCAGAGTATATTCACAACTTGTCATGCTCTATCAATCCCTGTTACTTTTCTGAGCTGAACCAAGTTACTGAACAAATGAAAAATGACAGTAAATACAACTAAATGGGCGCAGATTAAATCCAAGAACAATGTAAGTAAATCAAACATATATGATGTGACAAAAATATAAACTAAGGGAAAAATCCATTTAGCACACTCAGAGCCACAGCCCTTATAACACTTTTTTCAGTAAGGAGATTCCAGGAAATACACTGAAAAATGCAAGTCAAAATCCGCTTTCAGTTAATATCAAGATAAAGCAGGTCATTTCCACTGAAGACCAAGGATTATCCTGGATTTATATTTAAGAAACAACATAGAATTTGGCCAAAGATTTGGCACAACTGAATTACCAAAGAAGTGGTCTCAGAACATTTTCTCAGAGGCGAAGATACACAAATACTCAAAGGGTGGTTATGTATTTTCCTCTTTTTCACTCTAAATGGTGATTGCACTTGAGCTGCCATTTGTGCTTTTAAAACCATGTCATTCCTTGTTCAAAAGATCGTTTGATTACTGTAAAAAATACGTTACATTAAGCTAAGAGCTAAGTCAAGTTGAAACACTTAAGAGAAAAATGAAACCTAAAACATAAAGTGAGACTATGCAAACTAAACAAGGGTATATGCTGAAAAGAGGCTACAGAGTTAAGTAATGTCTATAAAGCCTTGCCCAAAGAAGCAGCAGACTTTCCTGGATGACTGTGGAGAATGGGCTGGCAAGAAAGAAAATTGCAGAATAGAGTTTTCTTCTCAAAGTCCCAGAGGCCTTCAACAGGGAGAATTGGACTTACAGTATCTCAGACACTAACAAACTGCATGTCACATTGTAAATGATGCATTGAGGCCTTATCCTGCAAACACTATCTGCAGGCATGAGATTTCAGTCCCCAGGCAATCAACCTCTGATGGTGAGGCTGAATAGAGAGGATCACAGCACATTCTGGAGAGGATCCAAGCAATATGGGCAGCTCAGAATCGCCTCACCACGTTGAATTCAATGAGCTGGTTATGGCTGATTTCAGCCACAGACAGAAGGACACAACACAGTGAAATGCTGTGACAGAGTAAAAATGTTTTTCCCTCGGTTACAAAGCATTGGCCTGAACACTTTGCAACTACATGTGACCATTACACCACCTAAGCTGATCTTCTGCACAGCATGGAGCACACCACTGATTTAAATGACTTGTTCTTGGCAGGAAAATACCTTCTGAAAGGAGATGTGCCAGTCTTTATTAGGATGCCTGAGCTATTCATTTGCCCAAATGTGTAATAATTTTAATTGCTAATAAAAATGCAGACTTTTATTTTTCTCTTAATTTTTAGCTTGTCTGGCTTGTATCTACCTCCCTTGAGTTTCAGGAGACTTTACAAAATATCAATACTATTCTTGCTATTGGTAAGGCAAAGAAATGGAAGCCCCTCTCAGATAAGCATTTTTTCTAGTTTGTCAGTCATTATAGTTCCAGGTTTTTTTTTTTGTTTGTTTGTTTGTTTGTTTTTGGTGGGGTTTTTTTGGTTTTTGGTTTTGGTTTTGTTTTGTTTTGTTTCTCTTTCTTTTTCTCTGTACTGGAATTCACATTCTTGTATCACTTTCTGAGTGTGACACAAGCTTAAAATCATCACCTTTTGTACATCAAAATCACACTAGTCCTTTTAAGTCTATGTTTCCTAAAAAGTGCAAAAATTATAAAGCTTTGTGACATACATGAATGAACGTGAGCACAGTGTGAACACCTTGCTCAGCTGTAGTATCGCAAGTGCCAGTTTCAGATATAGTTTCACATACCTTATGAAAACAGCTGAGCAGAAGAGAGATCTCTATAGTTATGGAGGGGCTACATCAGGAATTCACTGCATGATGGACAGACAGTAAGAGCCATAGCAATTAGGCTTCATCCTCACTACTCAATTAACTACCAACACTAGAAGATTTCATAGTGTTGCACACCCACCCAAGTCACCTGCTAAGAGTCTTTTCCAGGATACTGTTAAAATTTTCATTAGTGGTACATATGTGGAACATACTGATAATGTCTGTTGTACACAGTGTTTAAGGAAGAGAAAAAGGATCTTCAAGATGTCAGATAACCAGACAAGATAATATTATAGACATATTTACAATTTCATGAGAAAAAGGCAGCAGCAGAACAGATTTGTGATATGACATGAGTTGTCATAGAAAGACATTTTACAAAGTTTCTTCATTATCTACTCCCATCATTTTTTTTGCAAGCACTACAACTCAGGTCTTTCTAAGATATTGCTAGAAAAAAAAAAATAGGTGTAAATGGCTGAGTAATTGCTCAGATTGTATACTGAATTTGTTCAGCATTTGTCATTCACATAAAAGGCAGGGTGGAATTTCAGAGAGAATCATATAGCAGGAAGAAACAAAATCACTACAGATAGCAGACAGCAAGTCTAGCCCAGTGACCTTTGGATTCTGCAGCAACTGTAGCACTGCAACCCTGTGTGCTATTGGCAGAGTAGAAATTTTGGCACACTGAGATATCTACTCTCTAACATGATAATAAAATGGCAGTAATAACCACCAGCATCATAAAATAAAATAAAATAAAATAAAATAAAATAAAATAAAATAAAATAAAATAAGATGACAACTTGCCTGTCACGACTGCTTGTATGTAGAAATAAGCTCTGTATTGAGAATATATTTCTGATTATTTGGTGTTGCTTAACCTATACAACATCTATTACTCACCATTCTATTTACATTTTTGTGTGATGCTGCTGTTTAATTATTACCATATGGCAGCAACAAATCCTCATGCAAGATCAATATCCTGTTCTCGAAAGTGCAAACAAGCTATCAGTCAGTTTACATGTATACAGTCCACACTTGAGACACAGATAATCCCTTTAATGAGATTATAATAAGCCAACAGAAAATCTGCTTTTATGTAGTCTAACGCAAATCAGAGATGCCATACAGGACATAGAAAACAGAACATGAACAATCCACAGGGGAACTACTTAGTCAGAGGAACACTCGAATCTTTTCACTTCACCACTACAAATATGGCATCTGAAACAGTTTGTATAGCTATCAGTGACTTTCCCAGTCTTTCAGTTATTTAATGGACAAGCTGATGGAGGCAATTCCATGGGCTGCGATCTTCCTTGGAAGAAGAGCTGGAGGCACGTATAAGCACTCACTAGAATGGCATAATCTCCAGGAATTTCCTAACTGTCAGGAGATATATCTGATGATAAACCCAATAAATCTGTGACTGCTGTAGCCTGTCCTTTGAGTGGCTTTGTTTACAGCTTAAATCCTCACCGGTTCTTTACTTTGAATCCCAGTGTTTCCATTGTTTTGACTGGGAATTAGGTTTCTCCTTGTGACACAACTTGCAGCGCTTGGAATAGTGTCCAGGTAGCAGTCCTTTCCTAAGGGTGTGAGGCACCACAGTTCTTAAGCACTATAAAATCATTCTGCTGTAGCTATCATGGCATTTCACTGACTGAAATTCATGTGTTTGCTGACTTTTGTGGGTTTCTATTTGACTTCTAAGTCAACAGAAATTTCTTATTTAGTCAAAATCTTCTCAGTATCCTACAGAGAGATAGATTGCCACATTCAGTTATATCCTTATAACCAAATAAAAAATACTTAATAGTAAATTATAATAATAATGCTATCCTGGTTTTAGATACATGAGCCTTATGAGTTAAATTCACCCTTAACAAAAACAAGAATAATGAAATTGACAGCTTCTCCAGGCATGAGTTTTACTTTATGAGAACTAAGGTATGCAAGGTTCTCAAGCCTCAGTACCGTGGCATTATTTTTTTATTTCAATGTTAAAAGAAGTGTTAAATATGCCTTTGACAAGTTGCGTGCTGAAACAATTGGTATATGTCAGAATAACTGAATTTGCCAGTGTATGTTCAAAATAGACAGTAGGTATTATTCACTTTGGTTGGTTTTTTTTTCTATATGCTGCTTCCTGCTTACTAACAGCTTTTCAGTACAATACTGCAAATCAGCTCTAAGCAGAAAACTATGCTACATTGCTGATCAAACTCTGCCTTTGCAGATGCTCATGCATTTAATTTGTAAATGCCAAAAGTTACAAAACTTAAAGAGCAAAGTTAACAAAACTTAAACTCCTGTGCAGGAAGTACAGAATTAAATGTCCTATACTATAAAAATAGTATTATTTTATTGTGGCAAATCGTCTGCCTTACATGTTTAAATTAGCTGGAGAGAATGATCTCACCATCACTACCCTTCTCTTAGCTCAGGCCAGGAAATCCTTTCCCTCAGCACAGCACTAATCTTTGTGGATCTTTTGAGCCACAGGAAGAGAAGCACTCAGCAAAGGAAAGTACCATGGAGCATATCTTGTGCAATAGGTGCTTGCATGGGAGAAGTGCTAATAAACATACCGTCTTCAAAGCATTAACTCTTTTATACCTGTTTTTTTTTTCAGAAACCAGCATAATCTGACAAGCATCCCAAGATGCCAGTCTGAGAAGCAGGACCTGAAAAAAACATCACACTTTCAAGGGCTGAGCCACATTCAAGCTTTGACTAAGTGAGCTTAAAGGTACAATTCAAAGGAGATAGCCTCATTCTTCTGTATGCTTCACTGCTTTACTTTTCTTATTTTTAAAATAAAAGAAAGTCATTAAGTATCTTAATATGAGGGAAAATAGAAAGGTTTTACTTTTGGTCTCTGAAAAAGAAATGTGAAAACCAAATCCAGCTTTCAGTCCAATGCAAGAGTAAACTACATATTTGGCTCACAATCCCAAATTCTGTCCTCTCAAAAGGGACAAAACAGTTAATTATTAATACAGACTTCATTACCACTTTTTCTGAATTATTTTACTGAAAATTATCACAGCACCTTATCTTGCCATCTTAGATTAGTAAGACTGCTCTGTTGCAGGTAATTGTGCAAGGAAGGAAATGAAAACAACAGAGAAGATATCACAGGAGCACAACAAAATTCAGTCTTTTATATATCGCTTTTAAACATTACTACTTACGCTTTTTCGAGAAATTTTTGCCCAGCTTTAGAGCTCTTGTCAGAATTCTATCAGGGTGCATGATAATGTATGGCTTTTCACGAGGAAAGCTGAATCTTAGGCACACCCATGTTTTGATTTCTTTGGACTAGCTGAGGTAATCTCTTCCCTTGGTGGAAGTTTCACTCATCAGCTGAATTGCATGCAGTCAAGGCTTTGAGGCCACTTGGCTACTCATGTTTATAGTTTTATGTATGCTACCCCTTTTCCTGCTTTTCATCCCATATGGCTGTCAAGCACAGTGTAATTGCATTTTAAAATAAGAATTTGGGTTATTCCTGAAGAGGACTCACAGAAGATGCAATGACATCAAGAAAGGTAAACAAATAAGAAAAGGAACAATCCTTGACCTTTGGTCAGATTTTCCCATTATTTATCAAGAAAAAAATCAGCAGGAAAAAGAGAACTTTTCCTTTACACTGAAAATAAAAGAACTTCATTTTGCCCTTCTTCTTCTCCTCCATCTGGGGTCACAGACGAGTTAGCACTAACCATTATCTTGCCTGAAAACCCCACACAATAGGAGAGGCAAGCAGAACCATCTTAGCAGGTGGACAGATGTGGAAAGCAGGTTATTGTCTCTTGCAGATGTGTCCTTACAGTTGTCCTTCAGTTTTTCAGTTCAGCATTAGTCCTTCCTCGGCAAAGCTACTGCTGTTCTGCTTTACTTTCATTGACAGGGTGGTACACCACTTTGCTAGGGTGTGCCATCTACAGCAGCTTACATCTCTAGGTGGCTTTTCCTCATTGGCCTCTGTCATAGTTTCAGAACTTCCATCCTTACTGATAACAAAGGCAGCTATAACTAGAAGCATGCACATGCAAAGTACACCTAGAAAATTCATTTCTACTTCTGGGTTAGAGAGCTCAACTACAACCACAAAGCAGTCTGAAGATTACTAATTCGTAAAAGTTTCAAAGAAATGCTCTGCAAGTCCTCAGTTATAAGTCTTTCAAATGAAGTCACAGAGAATTTGCAAGACAGAACATGATTAAGGTTTTACATGATTAGGACTGCAAAGAAAGTATCACTTTTATTTTGTTGCACGTTCTCTGGGGGAAAAAAAAAAATCTTCCTTTTTGTATCAACACAAATACATGCTTAAATTTTCAAACCTACCCCAGATCACACATCACCTCCTCTGCTGACCTGGCCTTTCCCTTCTCTCCTCCGAAGGACTGAGGCCATAAAATGTGTATAAAAGTCATGATGTTTCTGCAGCCTGTGTAATGTCTTATCGTTCTCCGGGGCATGATAATCTCCCCAAATCCTAGGATGGATGGAAATGAGACTGTGGCATGCCTCTTGTACTACACTTTGCTTAAATAAACAGTGATGCTGCTACCTGGAACTACTCTGCAAATTACACTAAACCACAACCCAGTAGGATTTGAGAACACTTCAAGGAATCTTTCAGTAGTAGAAGGATATGTTCTATTTGTCCTGGTAGGATAAACAATCTTTCTCATGGTTACAGTGAGAAAAGATGTGACTTGACACTGGCAGCAACAGGACTTCCCAGATTTAAAAAAACTGCTGTATTTTCTTTTCTCTCCTCTTGGATCTGCATGTTATTTTCATGTAATATGCGAACTAACAGATATAAAAGGCCTAGCAAAGATTACGAGTAGTCTCCTTCCATTTACTTGAGCTCTGACTATTGTTATCTGTCAGCTAAAATTATGTTTTCTTACATTTCAAACCAATAAAAGAGACTCTTTCTTTGTCAAAACAAGTTTGTTGGGGGAAATGAAGTCTGCTTTACACACACTCCCTTGTAAATAGTCTGCACAGCATAGGATCCCTTGTCCTGTTAGCAGATGAGAGGTAATCTCGTGCTCTGTACGTCGTTGTGGCCGCTGACAGCAGGTATCAGTCATCTGGTTGACACGTAGCCCCTCTGTCCATCCAGCAACCAAATACAAGGAGGCAGGGGCCATAAAGTAGGAGCAGAGAGTGCTCAGTTTAACTACATCCAACAGGTTAACAGGTCTGCTTCTGTTTCTTCTGTTTAAATAAGGACTTTGAAAAGTTTCACAAGTGTACAAATTCCCTTCCATATATATATAAAAAAAGCCTTTATTTTAGAGAAAGAAAGTGAACACAGATGCATTAACCAAACAGCAACTGTACGATACATCAGCAGCTAATGAAAAACAAAGATCTGTTCTTTAGGGTAACAGCTTCCTAAAGGGTCTAGTGTGTTAACGAACTGTCAGAGCTTAGTATCAAATGCAACAACACAATAAAGCACAGACTAAACGGGATCTTTTAAAGCTGTGGCCCGTGAGGAGGTTGAAGACAAGTTCAGTCTCTGCCATTACGATTTCAGCACCTAAAAGCATCTTGTTTTTGAGTTGATAATTACAGTGTGCTGAGCCAAGTAGCTGTCACTAAGGAACAGGAGCTGCCCAAATACAGCAAAATGCATGGAAGTTTACTGGTTGATTTACTGCACAATAATGAACTCAGTTACAGCCTTTTTCTGTTTTTGTTTTTATTTTTATTTTTCCCCTTACTTCCATGCCTCAAAAGGGAGGAAATAAAGGAATGTTTGAACATTTCGTTCCTGTCAGTTTCCAAGAAAGAGGAAAACACCTAGCGAGGCTCAATCAAAGGGTGCCCTCCCACAGCCCACTGTTGCAGGAGAAGAGACCGCTGGGCAGATATCTGAGACACATATTTCCCAAAGCACACAGACTCAAAGTCTTTGCAGAGATGTGAACTCTCACTGATGGCAGCACGCACACATAGCAGAGCAACAAGAAGAAGAACATCAAAAATGGCTGAATGAACTTTATTCAGGATCTGACATACTATGCCAGTATAATGAACATGACCTAAAAAAGTCTGTAACACTCGTAAGCAGACTGAGTTGGCAGCTTTGACCAATTAGTACCAGTTAATTTTATGGTTATAGCTACTACACACGTGTGATCTTCTATAAAAGCTTAATAGATGTCAGCATAAATCACAATCACCTTTCCCCTTGTGCTCTTTATTCTTGGAAAGTACTTACAGTTGATTCTTCTGTAACACATGCATTCTGAAGTGAATGCAAATGTTAATCCTGGGAGCCACTGCGAGAAACCAAAATGCATTGGGCAGAAAAGTTCTCACTTCGGTTCTCTGTGACTGGTGCTTTTAAAAAAAGCAAGTCTGTTGTGTTGGGACTACTGTACACCAAGATATTACAGAACAGTTCAAAGAAACTGTAGTCTGCACAGCAAGAAGACAGACGTAATTTTAGTTTTATTCTTCTTTCTGAAGTTCAAGTTCTCTCACAGAGCAGGTAAGTACCAGTTGCTTGTGCATTCACGAATATGGTAAACATTTTGAGCAGCAGTAATCAATGCAAATGGCTGCTACACGTATTCATCTGTAATGGAGAATACCCTATATATTTATCAGTGCAGAAAGTACTAAAAAGTACCATCGTTTTTATTGTCAGCAGTGAATTTTTCTGTCTCAGTGTCACATAAGGATTTTTCTCTCTAGTTGCTCAGAACTGGCTCTTGCAGCTAAAGAAATGCATTTTGTCTGCTGGTACATGTGTCGCCTGTACTGAACTAAAACAGATACACAAAGTGTAAGTCACTGGTCAGCCTCACAGTCAGGATGTCACCAGGATAGATTAATAGACTGCTTCACAACCAGTGTCAACTAATCATTGCCTTCTGCAAGACCACCACCAGCATGAGCACGAGGTGTTACTCTTGAGAAGGACTTGGTGTGAAGCCAGTTACGCAGTTGCGATGCATGGCTTTTGGTAGCCCAACATCAATAAAATGGGCCTCCAGCATTTCCAGATCACAGTTTTTCTAGTCTGCTCTTCTAGACAGAATTTTAAAGAGAAAAGAAAGAGTCAGAAAATAACATAATCATCTACAGATTACTTCCAAAATTTATTGGCTACTTTTTCCAAAATCTTCCCACATATGGGATCACAGAACTGTGGAGACTAGGAGGGAGCTCTGGAGATCATCTAGTCCAACCCACCTCCTAAAGCAGGCTCCCTACAGCAAATTGCACAGGAAAGTGTCTAGATGAGTTCTGAATATCTCCAGAGAAGAAAACTCCACAACCTCTCTGGCCAGCTTGCTCCAGTGCTCTCTCACCCTCACAGTAAAGTTCTTCCCCATGTTTGTATGCAATCTATGTTCCAATTTATACCTGTTGCCCCTTGTTCTGTGGTTATACACCACTGAAAAGAGCCTGGCCCACTTGTTAAGATGCCCCATCAGTTTCTTCTTCTGCAGGTTGAATGGTTCCAGGTGTCTCAGCTTTTCTTCATAAAGGAGATGCTCCAGGCCTCTAATCATCTTTGTGACCCTCCTTCTCTACAGGTTCCCCGTCTTTCTTGAACTGGGGAGCGCAGAACTACCTCACTAGTGCAACGTAGAGGGGGAGGATCACCTGCCTTGCCCAGACGGCCATGCTTTTTTTAATGCACCTCAGGATGCCACTGATCTTGGCCACAGGGGCACACTGCTGGCTCATGGCCAACCTGCTGTCTACCAGGACACTGAAGTCCTTCTTTGCAGAATCCTTTCCAGCAGGTCAGCCCCTAACCTGTGCTGGTGCATATGATTATTCCCCTCTAGGTGTAGGACTCTGCACTTACTCTTGCTGAACCTCCACTATGCTCAGCTCTCCAGTCTCTTCAGGTCTTGCTGAATAGCCTTCTGGTGTGTTAGCCCCTCCAGCTTCATATCGTCAGCAAACCTGCTGAGGGTGCATTCTATGTCTTTATCCAGCTCACTGATGAAGATGTTGAACAAGACCACAGCCACAGACACTTTAGGAGAACTGCTAACTACAGGCCTCCAACTAGACTTTGTTCTGCTGATATAATCCTCTGAGTTCTGCCAGTAAGGTAGTTCTCAGTCCACCTCAGCAATCCATTCATCTATCCCACATTTCCTAAGCTTACCTGCAAGGGAAACCTTGCAGAAGTCAAGGTATATGGCATCCACTTCTCTCCCTCCATCTACCCATCCAGTTGGGACCCCATAGAAGGCTACCAAATCAGTGAAGCATGATTTCTCCTTGGTGAATTCAAGTTGAATACTTGATCTTTTCTTCTACTTGCCTGGAGATGATATTCAGAATAAGCTGTTACGTCACTTTCCCAGGGACAGAGATGAGGCTGACTAGCCTGTTGTTTCCCAAGCCTTCCTACTTGTCCTTTCTGAAGACTAGAGTGACACTGGCTTTACTCCAGTCCTCAGGCACCTTTCCTATTCTCCATGATCACCTTTCAAAGATGATTGAGAGTGGCTTGGCAATCATTTCTGCCATCTCCCTCAGTACTCATGGATGATTCCCATGGTGGCCCATGCATTTGTATGCATCAAATTTGCCTGGACAGACACTGGCCAGATCTTCCTGAGCCAAAAGGAAGTCCTCCCTTCCCCAGAATCTTTTCTTTCCAGGGTCTGGGATTCCTGAGGGGCAGTCTTAGCAGTAAATACTGAAGCAAAGCAGGCATTCAGTAACTCTGTCTTCTCAGTATCCTCTGTTACCAGGGCACCCACCTCATTCAGCATCAGGTCCACATTTTCACTAATCTTCCTTTTGCTACTGACATACAGAAGCCTTCCTTGTTCTCCCTGACCTCCCTCATCAGATTTAATTCCAAGTGGAACTTAGCCTTCCTTATTGCATCCCTACATGGTTTGGCATTTTTCCTGTATTCTTCCCAAACGGCCAGAGCCCTTTTCTACATAAAAATCATTATTAACTTAAAGGCAAGTGTGTTCTTTTCACCACTGCTTTCGTCACATTTGTTCTTCCCTTTTAACATTTTCTTCTTTATGAGAATGGTAATTCGGCCATACATTCTAAAAATACAGCAGGCTCTAACTGCAAAAATAACCATACTGATTTGCATTTTTCCTTCCAGAGAAACTACAGAGAGGCAACACTGTTTACTTCTGAAACCACAACAGACACACGTAAAAGCAGAAAGGTATTTAGGTATTTGTCATGAGGGCTTCAGCAAACAACTTCAAGACACTTCTGAGTGAATCCCTTCATCATTGTTTTCCCAACCTACAAAATAAGACCAAAAGTGCTTACCTAGCTGCCTCATAATATTTTCTTCTGAAGATGAACTTCTTTCTATTTGGGCAGTGTCACAAAGACAGAAAGTGTGTGTGTTTTACACTGGTGTTTTGAAAACAATGTTAGAAATGCCTAACAGCTGTCTTATTTCAAAATCTAAAGAAAAATTCAATGAATACTTTCTTTATTTTTATAGACATCTGATTCTGACCTCTTTAAAGTTTAAGTGCATTAAAACACACTCAAAAATAAAAGCAACTAGAATGAAAAAAATGCATTCAGAAAAATTATTTTACAACTGCTCTGTTTCCCTTCCACCGTCTTCAGATTTGCCTTGTGAACCATGAAACCAACTCTGCTCTCACTCACAAAATGTGAACTGGGAAATTCAGTGCATCATTCTAGATCAAAAGTCACAAAGAGAAACTACCAAAGAAAGCAATTAAGAAATTTAGAGCATTCTCTGATTAAAACAAGAGAAAACAAACACAGTGACGACAACAAAAAAATGGAAGAAAATATGATGTCTGCTGCTCTTCTGACTGCTCTAATTCTTTTTTTACTCCAGTCTGTATGTTGTTAGTCATTAAAGTACTATTCCACATAAAAATAAACAGGCCTTTAGGGATTAACATACCACAAACAACACTTAAAAACTATTTGCTCTTGATTTCTTTCCACACCTTCGTAAGTGTAAACCAATTAAGATTTCTGAACAGGGGCTACTGGAATGATTTTACTTCATATTGTGCCAAACATTCATCAGAAATGCCAGTTGTGTAAGTTGGGGAAATGGTAAGCTGCATCTTAATGAGGTCTATTCTAGCTTAGCATCCAAATCACACCACTGAGAAAAACCTCTTCTTAAATTCATAGTATTTTAAACAGTCTTTTTGCTTATAATTAACCCAGTTATAAGTTAGTTACAGTAGCTATAGTGGTTAGAGAACCTTCATTATCCCTGCTGCTGCACAGAGTACGATGTTTTCACATATGAAGCATGCTAAAAGCCATAGCTATGAACAGCTGTAATGACATTTGCTCCAGTAAGCAGTTTTTAGCTCAAGCCCAGGTCTACAGGAGTTTCACACAACTTCCCCAAATCAGTGACAGACTTGCCACTGCCATCAAGGGGAGCACGTAGCATGAAGTTTCACAGAAAGGAAATACATTTTGCTCAGGAATACAGTCTTTCTAATCAGACAAGCAATGAATGTGGATGAAAATAGAAGCACATGCTTAACAGATGTGCTGCACAATGCAGCTTCCACCTGGTAATTTGTGTATGAAGATACAGTGGAGAGGAGGATCATGGAGTTTACCTTTTCCCGTGAGAAGCACAAGCCTGAACTGCTCATAGGTTTGAAAAGGAACAAAAGGGAGGAGACTAAGTATGGGTAGGGTGAAGTATAAATTCTGAAAAGAAAGGGAAGATGGCTGAACTGCTCCAGCTCAACAGAAGGGGAAACTCCAGACCTCAGCTGATTAGTAGTGCTAATTAGATTTCTTCCTGTTTTTGCACTTAAGCATTTTAGGCCCTGTTAATTTAGATTTGTTCATCTTGAACAGCCTGTTACAGCTGCTATGGAACAAGACAAACATCTGCCCTTCAAAGACTTCCCTTTGAGATTTCATACAACATTTTGATTAAATGCTGTTTCTAATATGGCAGAAATTTGGCTGTATTCAAACCAGTGCCTCAGCCAGTAGCTTCTGCACAATGATTCTTTTCTATTATATTACGCAATCTCATTTGGGGTCTGCTTAGAAAAAAACAGCAATTTTTGCTGGCTTATTTATCACCATTTCTTAGTGACTCAGCCTTATTTTAATGCCACATATTACACAGCTGCTACCCTGTTGGAAATATTCCTGCATCCTATTTGGTTAGTGACCCTACAGTTTCAAAAGCTTGTGATCTCATGGAAGTTTGTAGATGTAGTTCCCTCACCCTCCCCAGCTATTGCATGGCAGTGCATGCCAGAACACAGGCTCTGGCACAGACCTTGGAGATGGATGTGGAAAGGTTACACAATTTTGCAATAAATTCTTTATGATCAAGCAGCACCAGTTAAAGCAATCACTATCCTGGCCAAAGAAATAAGTAAGCAAAAGAAAAACAAAACAAAACAAAAACACAAATCTTCGCTTTTCTGATGTCCTGTTGCATCAAAGCACAGGTTGCAACAAGCAGAGAAAGTGTAATGTGCTTCAACGTCTTTGTCAGTTGCTATGGTACAGTTTCTTATGGAAAATTCCTTGTTCTGCGTGATGTTTTTCCTGCCTCATTTGGGATGGCAGAACCGTTCCTTGTGTCACCTGAGAAACCGGGCTGTCAGTTTCCACCTATTGGTGAGAAAGAAACTCATCAACAGCAGAACTCAATGGAAAATTCCTCGGGTAGACTTGTCTGCACTGGAGGCCAACAATACACTAGAGAGGAGGACAGATGTGTCAGGAACTGAGGGAGCCATACCACCATGCAAGAGATCTGGCTTCCTCTCCATGGCTGGTCACAGATTTCCTGCATGAGAAGGGCAAGGCATTAAATCTCTAGAATTTAGTGAACCAGACTTTAGAATTTAGTGGCCCAGACTTATAATCTGCCCATAGAACAACCAGCGTGCTCCAGGGTATGGGAGCCTCAGCCCAAAAGCTCTTCAGGCAGGGATTATCTGCAGAATCCCACAGTGCTTTGCTCAGAGAGGTGTTGGGGCTCTAAAATAATGAACATGAATAAAAACTAATAATTGTGTTGTTCTCTGCTCTTAAGGAAAAAATATCAACATAGGCAAGGTGGGAAACTCCAGCATGGCTGAATAGTCAAACAAGAAAAAAACATTCAGCTATTAGAGGAGATGTGCAATCTGCTTACTGCATGTATTACACAAAAGAAAATTGCCAGAAACAGTATAAAAACAGTACTACAGCATCACACTAGTGATACAAAGCAATAGGGTTTATGGGCTTTTCAGAAGGAGAATGTCTTTTATAGGTTAGTTGGAAGTAATCAGATTTTAATGTGAAATTTTTCCTGCTGGAATTTTTTTCCTTCCAATCAAAAAATAATTAAATTTCACTACTTTCGATTCATGACAAAACCACAGCATGGTCAAAAAAACAGCATTAACATTTTAATGCGGTTGGATACCTGCTGTACTCTAAAATGCCAAAATTCCCTTGGGCTCCCTATGGAGATGAGAAGAGCTTTTGACCTCTTCGAGGAAATGGATTTTTAAAATAATAAATGTATAAGTGCTTGAAAAGTTTCACTAACTTCTATCACGAGAATGAAAAGCATTCAAGATGTAACAATGCAATTGCACTCTACAGGACATATTTTCTGTTGGTGCCAATATTTAAAGCTCCATTGACTTCAGTGGAGTTTCACCCATTATTCCATAATGTTTTGGATAGTTGGACATCTCTTTCAGTAGCACACAGCCATCTTCCTCTTTTGGAGTTCCTCTCTCTCCCAGATGATTTTGACAAGAAAATTAATGGAAAGAAGTGTAGGAATGAAGGAAAACGTAACTAATATCAAGTGCATACAAGGAAAGACAAGCAGAATTTTGATTTTGATAGCATAAAGCCAAACAAAAAATGTTATTGAAAAGTACTAATGATGTAAAAGATTCTGCAGAAAGAGAATGTTTTAAGTTATCATTGTGGCTTTCTAAAATTATGAAATTCAACGTTCAAAGTTGAAAAATCTTTCCCCATAAAAGACGATCCAAAAAAGCTGGCAAACAATTTTGAAATGTTTGTCAAGTTTATTTTTTCATTTAAATAAAGCAAATTATTTCAATTTTATTAATGATGGGCAGCTTTCCCCTTTCAGTATTTCAGCTTGAAAAAAAACTGAATTAAGTGTTCTCATCTTAAAATTAGATTCTGATTTTAAAATCAGAAAGTAATTTTAAAATGCTGAAATCTCCCTAGGAGATTTTTTTCACATAGGAGGAAAATTCTGCTTTTAACAGTGTCACTTCTGTACATTTTTAAATCCCAGCTATTACCTTGCTTCAGTGTGGAGAATTTTAGCAGGAGGAGTTATACCAAGGATGTAATGATCCTATACATGTTGGATTATTCTGGTTGTACAATGTAGAAAAGGCACTAGGATCTTCCCCCTCTGACTTTACATTATGGTGGAGGAACCATTCAGTCTGTCATCTGTATGCCACTCTCATACAGAAGTCTATGCAGGAATGCCAGCACATCAACATGTAACTCAAGTAGTCTTTTTTTTTTATCATTCTTATGTAGAGGCTACCAACTTTCTCTCCTAAGAAACTTATCCAGTAGAAGTCAAGTGGAAACAGCAAGGGAGAACAAAAATCAAAACTAAGCTTTAAGCAGAGCAAAGTTATGAGCAAGTTCTAATGAAGTTAGAAAATTTTAAACTGGAAGAATTTACCAAGAATTGAAAATGGCTGACTTCTGATAAACTTTACATCCCAACCTAAATGCTATGAGCTAAAAGTAGTTGCTCAGAAAATCTCTGTAAGACTGAAGAAAATGATAATTGTTAAAGAAAAACTCAGCAAATTAATTCCTGTGGTACTGCAAATACTTGTCAATGTACAAATACTTCAGAAAAGCAGAAGTTTTATATATAGCAGTCAATTTTGTGTAGAGTCCTTCATCTGGATTATACGGACAACCTCCTTGTTAGTGAGGCTAGTGGTTTTACATTACTACTTCTAACATAAAATTTGCAAACCTTCTCCTTTAATTTTCAGCAACCAATGCAAGTCATGTTACCTTTTAAATATACTGATCATTTGGTAGTCACAAGCACTGCTGCTACACTTATTTTTCAACACCATAATAATTTTTCCCCTCATATTTCCAACAGCAGGAATAGTAGCAGTAGGTTGAGGGGCAGGAAGGGCGGGAAACAAGGATGGAAATAACCAATGACCCAGAAGAGCTTTCTGTTCTTCAGCTATCTCATTCTCTATTGATCTTTTCATGCTCCCTAGAGATCAGAGACATTTTATAATTGGGATCATAATTAAGTGCTGTCAGGGATTCAAGAGGACTTCCCCCCTGAACATCTATAAATGCGATAAATATCAGTTTAAAATCTATGAAACTAAATCAACAGCTAAATCTGCAGATACAAGGCCCTGCCATGCTGATCTCCACTTCTCCTGAATGAGGCCAGAGCTGAACCTCTGCAGGAGTAAAGATATAATTCCCTTCCCAGCATGATGTTCAATTACTTTGCTGTCATGATGAAATGCAAGAAAGAGGAAAAGCTTGACGAACAAACCTGCCTAGTGAATTGCAATTAACAAGATCCTTAACCAAAGCAACTTCTTTTTACAAGTTAGGCAATGTATCAAGAGCCCAAATCCTTTTGTTCCCCTAATCCAAATCCTGTAGTCATGCTGTCAAGGAGGGCAAAACCTACCTGGTGACTTTAATTGCTTGCACTTTGGAACAGTGCAGCTGAAAAAGTCTGCCTTAATTGTAGCATATCACCAACAGGCCTACCCTTTTGTCCCTCTTATCTTTTATTTACTTTTCCTAATTCCACCCTCTCCTTCCTTCTCTTTGTCTCAAAGAGGGAGATTTGTACACATCATTGTCTCACAGAGTGCCTCTTCTTACTAAAACAGTTTCTGGCTTGGTTACACGCAAGTCATAGACTTTAGTACTTTACATGCAGTTTCCCTATTGTCTGAGCATGAATTATCTGCTTCATTGTGATGTTGGTCCAGTTTTGGCCAGAATAAATGACTTTTATTAGTAATTGTGTCTAGGATTTTATATTTATGATTAAAACTGCCATGAGCAGAAGAGTGGTCACCCATAACAACATGCATGTTGACTAAAACATCCACATTTTCTCCACGACTGCAACATGAGTTATATTTGCTGCAGCAAAGCCTGGGCTTGTGCAAGGAATTCTATGCCTACGGAGCAGCTGTCTGTTAAACGTAACAAGTAAAATGTTATACAGTTTATAACACGCCTCCTTCGTTCTGTAATCTTGCTGTAGAGTATGATGTTAAGAGATTGAATATATTTATATTCTTTACATTTTTCAATTTGTGAATATGATGTACATTTTTAAAGTTTTTACACTATATTTTCCTGACAATTTGCTCCACCATGTTTCATTGTATTGCAAAGGAGGGGAGAAGAGTTCATCATTTCCTATGAATTAAGCCATATTTTGTGGATTGTATCAAGAACTGGCTGTCCAAATGACTGTGATTTTATTTTCAGTTATAATCATTATAAGGACTGCACAACTTAAAGAGCAGTGCACATCAAGAACTTCAATAATTCAAGCGTATCAGGATGCAGAAGTGCTTAGCTTATACAATTATGAACAACTCTTTAATTTTTGAAAAAGCAACAACCCAAAATTTACCTCCAAATAAACTTGTCAGAGACAAGGAGGTTTCCTGCAGATTTGGTTAGATAAAGCCTGTTGCATTACAGAATCTGAGATACAAAGAAAACTGTGCTCATTGGTTTTGATTCAGATGTACTCTAATAGGCTTTGATCCCTGGCTTTCTTAGCCTGATTACCCAGAGAGCAAATCTGCCATGCAAAGATTCAAGTTCAGGTCGGCACTGACACAGCTTCTCAGAATCTGCCTGCACAAAGCAGAGCAGGGAGTGAGTGACAATTTGTGACTCACAGCCACAGAGGGTTTATACCAAAGTTTGTAAATTAGCATTCCCTTTTCTTATTATAAAGCCTGAAGATGTAGATAAGATTTAAGCCAAAGATTGTTATCTTTTCTTAGACTGCATTTCCATTTTAATAATTGCCTCTTTTTCTTTAAAATGAAAACTCCCGGCATCAAGATATGTTTCTGCAAGCAGCTCTGTTCTTATCATTTCCCTGAATTTCTCTTGTCTTTCTGAGAGGGCCATTTGAGAAAGAACTTCAGTAAGTAAGATATGAGAAATTCAGGGAACTATTTTGACACAATTTCTGCAGTCTGCTGAAGTGCTCTTTTACCACAGGGCATAAGCTAGTCTCTCAGCTATCCAAATGTCTCCCAGCACAGCCTTTGGCTGCAGCCATGGAATAATCCAAGTTCTGAGAAGACAGCTCTTGAGACGGTTTACCTAACATGTGCTGTGAATTTTAACACGTATACAGACTGTATACAGATGTATACAATACACCCATAGAGAAAGATCAAATAGAGCACAACAAAATGTTTCTCAGATTGCATGGAATGACTGATCTGATGAGACCAGGAATTCACCATGGGTAGGTTCAGACATTTACTTATGACAAAAAATAAATACTGTATACTCAGGCACAGTCTGAGTCGCAGAACCACAGAATGGCTTGTGCTGGAAAGGACTTTAAAGACCATCCAGTTCCAATCCCCTGCAGCGGGTATGGTAGCCACTGATCAGGTCAGGCTACCAAGGACCCCATCCAGTCTGGCTTTGAATGATTCCAGGCATGGACAGAACAAGTAAAATTCTATGTTTTCTCTGTACTTTTTCAATTGTTAAGGAAAATACCTGGTGCTTTTGTTGTTGTTGTTTGCTTTTTTTTCACAGAAAGTGTTGTACATATGTCTGGGTATGTTTACCGTAAACAAACAGCAGCTGCAAATCTAAGACAGAAAAGAATACCTGTGTGCTTTGTTCTCTCTTGAAACCATTCAATCTTGCAGACAAGAAAATTTACTAGAATGTTTATTTCACAAAAACTCTCATACGAATAATACAGACTCTCATACGAATAATATTTTTTTCATTGGTGTACCACAGACTTGTTTCATGATGTTGAGGCCAGACTCCAAACACACAAAGAGCTACAAAGACTCCCGCTGATTTCAGCAGCAAATCTATTCTAGATTGGGCCTATAGAAGAAAGCTATCACTGCAAAGAAAAGCTAAAACTTCTTTCTCAGCATTTCTGAAAGACATCCTTTCTTTTGCACTGTGCCATTTCAGGGTTCTCTAAAATGCTGCCATCAAGAGGCAAAAGAATTGTAGCCTTAAAATGCAATGTGACATTGTGACAAAAGTGTAAAGCCACAGCTCAAACAATTCCAGTGAGGAAACATGCCAAATCAGAATGTGCAATGCAAAAGGTTTTCATGAGTTGCAGAAGAACCATCTTGTAGCAACATAAAGATTCTTGGGAATTGCTGGATTCAGACCAACTTTCAGCAGAGTTCCCTGTACTTGCAAGGAAAGCAAAGCCTTTCTCTTCAGAAGCAAAAGCTAACAGAAAAAGTAAATACTTTCTTCAAACAGGCATGCATGAATTTGAGGCTTTCAGACTGGGTACCTACACCATATCTCCAAGATGAGGACTATGATTTACTGTGTCTGAAGCCATACCTCAATGAAAAAGCAGACTTAATGTCTCCTTCCAGCACAAAGTACAAGCCTGAAAGCACTTTGCCACACTGCTGAGCTCAGCACAGAGCATTGGGTTTCGCTGCTTGTGCTGCAGGCAAAGGGGTGTCTGTGGCAGGCAAAGGGGTTTGCCTGTGGCAGGCAAAGGGGTGCAAATTGTGAATCCAGTGTTGGAGAACTCAAGTCAAAGTCCACTTAAAAGCTGTCTGAAGGCTGGGGGATGGTGAACTTGCTTTCCCAGCTGCAGAGTGGGGACAGCAGATAGCAGTCACCTCTCCAGCACCATCATTATTTCTGGCAAACTATGAGTAAACTGAGGGAATCCAGATCCTGAGATGACCCCTGTCACTAGTGCCTACTCCACAGTAATGGCTACAGTACCTTTGAACTGCTTCTCACCCCTCTTCTCTGCTTACCTTATCCAAAAAGCTTTGGCCAAAGGAACACATTAGTATGCTGATCTTAACATCCAGGAACCTGGCTAACACTGCTTTGTATCATACATATACATGCTGATTTATTACACAGACTGGCATTTGAAAAAGGACATCAATTTTTATATCCTAGAGTACAAGCCAACTTCCATGTGTTGGAAGATTTGGAAGAAATGTACTGCATAAGGATTATTAGATACTTGGTGAAGAGTTTCTAATCTATACAGTACCACCTGTTTTTAGGTGTCAGAAAAATTACTACTGATATGTGCTACTGCAATTTGTTCATTACCAAACTGCGCAGATACAGGAGGCAAAATAAAGTGAGAGTTTACAATCCACATGACAGTACAACTAATTTGACTCCTACCAAATCCACTACTGTGCATTTCTGGCAGCACAAGCAAGATTCACAGGTCAAAGCACCACATGGAATTTGCAACACTGTCAGTCCTTGGAGGAGAAACCCTCTCTAATGGAGAATTTCCATTTGTAAATTAGGGGATGAAAAACTGAGCCCATAAGCTCTTGCCTGGCTCTTTACCACACAAGAAGGAGTTCTTCAAGTTTTCCCACACAGTGCTGGTCAATGAATTTCTGTCTGGAGGCAATCCTATTGCTATTCCGGTCTCAACTGCCATTTGAGTAGAGACTGCAAAGCAGTTGCTTTTCTGTGAGAACAGAACAGGGACAAGACAAATCACGTCCTCCTGCACGAGCAGTCAGAGCGTATCAGTCATTTACTGTTCTTTCTTTGCCAAAAGCTGAGACTAAGGTTCTTTTATTTCTTTTCCATTTGTTTCTTTCTTCTTCCCTTCCTCACTCCTTTGTGTGGGACACATTCCCCTCAATGGGTATTGTTTTCAGCTATTTCTATATCTATATATATATATATTTTTTTTTTAAGGCAGCCACAGGCCTTCAAGCTGTGGGCAACAAAAAAATAAGAGCATATCCTTGAAAGGCAGACTAAGAAACCAGATCTAAACAAATCCTAAGCAACACCTGGAAATGAAAGAAGCTGTGTGGGGATGGCTTAATTGCTGAAAGATGAAAGATTCTAACAGGCAACATAGCTGGTAAAAGTACTTGTAATGGCTGTTCAAAATCATGTCAAATCTGCATTCAAAGTTAGATTTGGCTTCTCACTATCCAAACTTAGACACAAATAGCTGCTAGAAAAAAACATTCCATTGTTTCTCTCCAGGGAAACAAAGCAAGGTGGGAGGAAGGAGGAGAGGACAGAAGCGCCTTTATGAAGACAGCTTCCTAACTCCTTAACTCTGAGTCCAAAACTCTGTTCAAAGGATCCTCTTGGAGATAGAGAGCCTTTTCCTACCCCGTGACATATAAAATCATTGTTGTTCTATTAAATAGAGATTCAACAAACATTTCAACAAACATTTAGGTATCTAAAAGAGAAGCAATAATTTACTGGAATTGTCCAAATCTGTTCAAGGGCTTTTCAGAAAAGGAGTTAGTTGTTGAACTGAATATTTAGCACCTGAATACCTTTGAGAATTTCCTTTCATATGCCAAGCTGACATTTGAGAATGGAACTTCGATTACCATAATGCATAAATTAAAAATAAATAAATAAATGAAAAACAACAAGCAATCTCTAGAGAGATGATTGGTTTCATAGAGATACCCTTCAATTTAGAGAAATAGTCAATAATTGATGCGTATAGGCCACACATTTTTTTTCTGAATACAAACAATACCCCCATGCAATATGTTTTTCATTAAAATATTTCTGTTTAATTGCTCCCAAAAGCTAATGGGTAAGTTGCTAGCTAGAGGTACAGCATAACTTCTCATCAACAGTGCTTCAACAGCAATTTCAGACCTTATTGCAGGGTCTTGACTTCAGTCATTTGACACTATTTCCCCCTGTGGGGGTTTTATACTTCAATCACAGTGACTCCCTAGCAATCTGCAAATAATAGTCTTCAATTATTACAGGAATTGATGGGCTAGAGATAAGACCAAGTAAGTGTTCACCTCATGCCAGATCTGTATGCCTCGTGCCTTAATCTATGCACTGGCCTTTGAAGAGTGATAACCTGTCCTCCATGGAATGTCCTGCTCAACCACCTCGTCAAGTGCTAAGAAATTCATACCAACCCTTGCCTGGGAACTTCTGTGCTTACAGACTGCCTGTCTCTCCTTGTATCCTTCAGTCCTTCAGATAGCCCAGTAAGTCTGCACTTTTTGGAGAGAGAACAGCTGCTCCCAAAAGGCCTTTTCTTCCGTTCAACAAACCCAAATAAAACTAGTTTACAGGAGAATGTGAAAGAGATGATTCAAAAAGATGACCATAAAGATGTGCTTTAGCAGTTAATGATGGAAACATGTTGCTGGACTTCAGATGTGTCAAAAAACCTGAGCTCAAGCATTCTACTATACAGAATATATGTCCAAACTAAATCAATTATATTACCACCTCTCAGTGAGAAAGAAAACCAAAACAAAACAGCCTTATCATTTTCTCTGACTACTGTTTAGAAAAGCAAGGAGCCTGTTGAAAGATTAAATGAACAACTTAATGCTGAAAGACTGATTTGAAGAATATTACAGAATATTCCAGAGTACTACTGACTGCATTACTTTCATCTCTGACAGCACTTAAAAAGGCTGCTACATTTCATTTGCTTCTGACCCATCCTGTGCTCACAACGCATGTGCATGCAGTAAAGCCTGAGACAGTGAGAGGTTCCCCAGCAAACCCCTGTGAAAATGAAATCAAACATACTCAGATCTTACAAACTTTGATGCCATTTTTTTTTTAGCAAAACCAATCAAACTGCACAGAGCTCAGACTACAATAGTCTGGGAGATCAGACATCCTGGAGTAGTTAGAGCGCCCTTCTCTTTGTAGGGAGAAATGGGGCAGAGGCAGGAGCATAGGCTTTCCACTTTCCAGCTGCACAGATCCCCTCTCTAAACGGATATTATAGGGAAAGCACTTCTATTGCTGAATCTATTAACCTTGATGAAGAAAAGGGGGAGACAGAGAAGGTGAGCTAATCCTGGGTGCATGAGCTGCTATGCAAGCCAGCACACCCTCATGCATGAACAGAAACATGTAAATAAGGGAGCGTGTGCATATTCAGAGCAGGCAGCAGACCTTTCAGCAGATCTGGTGTGTACGAAAGATTAATCTGTGGATGATTTTGTGCTCAGGGCTAACTGCATGTTACACATTCACATTTTTTAATAATGATGCAACTGCCTGGTGATGAAACTTGAGAAAATAAAAGTAGGATTTATGATATTGTTTTGGCTATAAAGTTATTTGATTTAGTTCTGATTTTTCCTTACTTCAGTATTCATTAAACCTAATATCTAGAAATATTTATATATTTGTATTTCTTATTTTATTGTATTTATTCTGATTGTATTCTTATTTACATTATCTGGCTTCTCTTGCATCTGTATTTCTTATTTAGCCAAAGCTCTCACTGACACAAAGAATAAATCAAAGGCCTAATCCTGTTCCCATGCCCAAGTTCATGATAAACAGGTTTTCACAATGGATTATGGTCTTTCCATTCACCTTAATTATAAGTACTACCCACTTAAGTTCTGTCATGTTACTTCTCATTATAATTCTATATACATAGGCAGGTTTTTATATATAAAAACAACATTCTGTAACTTACTATGCAACACAGAATCTGAAAGGCATAATTTAATAATTACAACATAAACAGAGCTATTTGTCATCTACATATAACTGATTTAACTACATGTTTTGGTGCCAAAGCAGTGCATGAATTTCTGATACAACTGTACTGTCAAATGACAATCTTAAGGTAGTGAAGCTACTGAGATTACACCTACTAAAAAAGTGCTAAATTGTTTTTTTTTCATCTTGACTAATAACTCAGTTGCAAAGAATGTTTATGCAAGCTTTGAACTGCATTTCAATTTTCATAGGGTTCCTAAGTAGGCATTTCACATGAGGCTTGCAGTAGTGCTTGATGCTGAAAGTGCTTCTAAGCACTCTGCTGTGCTTAACTGAAGTTAGCCAGGCAAATGAGAGCGCATGTCTCATGCTCTCGTTTCATTTTCTCTCTTTGAATGCTTTGAGTTGAAATGTATTCAGCAGCATACTCTTGCAGCTCAGAAGTCTAATGTTATACTGGCCTCCATCAGAAGAGGGATGGCTAGCAGGGACAGGGAAGTGATTGTCCCTCCCTACTCTACCCTCCTGAAGACCCATCTGGAGTACTGTGTCCAGGTCTGGGGCCCCCAGTACAAGAAAGACAGGGAGCTATTGGAGAGGGTCCAGAGAAGGGCCATGAAGATGATCAGAGAACTGGATCATCTCCCCTGCAAAGACAGGTTGAGGGAGCTGCCTTGTTCAGCCTGGAGAAGAGAAGGCTGCAAGGAGACCTCATTGCGGCCTTCCAGTATTTAAAAGGAGATTATAAAAAGGAAAAGAATCAACTTCTTATTCAGATAGATAGTGATAGGACAAGGGGGAATGGTTTTAAGCTCAAAAGGGAACATTTAGATTGGATGTCAGAGGAAAGTTCTTTACAGAGCAAGTGGTGAGACACTGGAATAGGCTGCACAAGAGAGGCTGTGGGTACTCTGTCCTTGGAAGTGTTCAAGACCATGTTGGATGAGGTCCTGGGCAACCTGGTCTAGTACCAGATTTGGAGGTTGGTGGTTAGGTGGTATGGCAGGAAGGTTAGAACTTGACCCTTGAGGTCCCTTCTAACGCAAGCCATTCTATGTCTATGGTTCTTTGGATTTCAGTTTCTCAGATTCTCATAGCATCTGCTGTAGCCAGAAATATGTTTATTGCGCTGTATATCCAGGTGATAAAATACACTATTGATAAATTAGAGATCAAAGATCAGGCTGCTGTTCCTGTGGTTGCATTTCCAGAGCAGGGCTCCCAGTGGAAACTGGAGTTTCTGAAAATGTAATTGCTTGCCTTTTTTTAGAATATATAAATGGATTTCATGGACAGATCAAAATAACAAAACAAGTAACTTCTGGGGGCAAAAATGACTCTGTATGTTCACCTCTACATTAAACGCAGAAATAGTCCTTTCCTTACAATGCTGAATTTTTAAAGAGGTGAACATCCTCACTGTGTGAGTTAAAGCCTTTTGGAGAATATTTTCTATTTGCTTAAAGAGAAAGTATGTTTGCTGAGACTCAGAATTGGGTGTTAGACAGCCTAGTTTCTCACAACTTTACTTATTCCCTGTTACATTTCATTTGTTGGGCACAGGAACTATGTGACAAAACTATTCGGAAAAATAGGTTCCAGCAAGATCTTGTTGTAGTCTTCCAATACTTGAAGGAAGCGTATAAAAAGGAGGGGGACAGCTGTTTACAGGGGTATAGGACAAGGGAGAATGATTTCAAACCGAGACAGGGGAGGTTTAGGCTAGGTATTAGGAGGAAGTTTTTCACATAGAGGGTGGTGACACACTGAACTGGTTGCCCAAGGAGGTTGTGGATGCCCCATCCCTGGAGGATTCAAGGCCAGGCTGGACGTAGCTCTGGGCAGCCTGATCTGGTGGTTGGCAGCCCTGCACATAGCAGGAGGATTGAAACTAGATGATCATTGTGGTCCTTTTCAACCCAGGCCATTCTAAGACTCTATATGATTGTATATATATATATGTATATGAAAATATGTGAGAATCAAAGTGCTAAGGTCTGGGGGACAAATCTACTTTGACTTAAGAAAAGTCAAATTTGGCTAATGGAATACACCACCCCTGTACGCAGATAACATCTCTGACGTGCATCTCATGGTGAAAATTAGCAAAGATAGAAAATTTAGATGGTGTCTGCAATTAGGGATTAAAACTTAAAATCGAACTATGAAAATCCTCAGTCAAACCAAGAAAATATATCTTCATATATATTTATGTCTTTATCTAGCCAATATTTCTCTTATATCTATCTATATATATTCTTATATCTATCTATATATATTTCTCTTATATCTATCTTATATCTAGCCAAGAAAATACCTTTAGGGTAAGGCACACAATGGGATTAGGACAAGCAGTAAATATATGTATTCCTTCTCTCAATCTCAATCCTATTCACAGTTTTTTTGGCACATAAGGCTCCTCAGCTTTCAGCATCTAAAGATTATGATCTTTGCGAAGTAAGTGCCCTTGTAAACCTCCCATCCTCTGAACCTGACTGCCAATGAATGTCAAGTTGGGCAAGTTCAGTCTGGGCAGTGAGGTGTTTCCTCTCAGTATGGATTACATGAAGATTGATTGGTTTTTCTTCTCTGCACTCTGGCTGCTGAGGTCAGACTGTTCTTTATAGGAAAATGAGCTACTTATAAATTTTCAGCTCACCGAACTTTGGGAGTTGACGGAAAATCGCCAAGCTTACAGCTTAGCTGGCTAAGAAACCACAACAGCCTTTCTTTTGCAGTCACTGAGATGTAAAAGCCTTTCAAAAGAGATGAAAATGCTGACATTCTTTCTCTTGGGAGACCTTCTTGTGCACAGGGAAAGAGTCTATTTTTTGCCCTGTAATACACATCAAAAAATGACTCCTGTAATGCTGTAAGGCTATAAGATTATAGCTACAACTTGGAACACGCTGCATTTGTTGCATGGAAGACAAAGTCAAAGAGATTTTCCAATACAGACAGTTAGCTCACTTTGTGTTTTTTGTGTTTTTTTGGTGGGTTTTTTTTTTTTCCTGTTTTTTTTTTTTTTTTTTTAAAGGATGGGCAGTAGACAGAAATGAACAAACTCGCTGCTCTGAGTTAGACACTGGACAGATCCCCGCAGCGCACTGGCTCTCTCCTGGTGAGCTGTCTCTTTGCTGGCAGGTTTCCAGTCACCAGACCCTCATGCTCTGTCTGCAGTGACAGGCCACACACTGAGACAGACGTGACAGGGCCACACCGCCATAGCAGGAACCTGTGCTCCTGAGGCAAGAACGCCTGAGAAACACACCTCGAGTGTTTTGTTGAATCTCCTCTTGTTGAATCTGGCCTGGAAACAGTTCTTCTTTCAGATCAAATGGCTAGTGATTCAAGGGCTGGGCAGAAGGTTTTCAGTTGACACCAAAATGAAGGGGAAACCAGCCCTGCTGCAGAGGCGTGGATGACCCTTGAAAAGGACTGAGCAGTAAGGTAAAAGCAGCTGCACCCTTCCACTGAGCTTCTGGGAGAGGCCATGTAGCTCTGTGAGGCCAGAGCTTGCCAAGGCTGAGCCATGGCCATGGCTCCTGGCTGGCAGTGACAGGCAGCTCTGCACCACACTGTGCTCCTACCAAGCTCCGCGCTACTCCATCGTGAAAGAAGCTTGGAAAGAATCACAGCGTCATGAATGACACAAACAAAGGGAACACAAATCCAGACCTCTTTCCCAGGCTTTTGGGGTGCCTCACACTCTCAAGTTCTTCACAACTTTTCCCCTTTAAAATTAAAGTTAAAATCATGAGCAGATTCAAAAACTTGTGAATTTGAAGTGAAAAGTCCAATACTGTAGAAGTCATAGTAAACTGACAAGAATAACATTCCTATTTCTTTTCTCACATAAAAGTTATGCAAGAAGGTGGTGGACTGGAGAACAGAACTTCTGTTACTTGCCTAGCACGGATAACCAAAGCCCATATCTGTATACCTTGGAAGAAATCTGTACTCACAGAATACAGCAAGTTAGAAAAAGACTGAGATCACCTGGGATGTAAATGAAAATGCCTGAGAGTAAATTAACAAGTCAAATGCCCAGAAGGTCAACTGGAAGGGCAATAATTACTCACATTGGGCATGTGAGCTGTGTGTCTCATCTACCAACTGAAATGATTCACATGCATTTTTTCCGTGTATGTTCACTAGAACCTGAACTAAGGCACACAGCAGGCAAAAACATTAAAATTCTAGAAGCCACTCAGCTAAGTACAGTAATTGTTACTACTTTTCAGTGGCGTCTACATAACCCACTACTTTTTCAACATAGTATTGTAATAATGGGGCTGCTATCTGTGTGCTAATAGAAGTCCATGTGATGCACAGACATTATAGCACGTAAGCAAAACCCTACATTTTTATAAAAGTAATAAAAGCAAATTTGAAGGTTGCACTATTCTTTTTTATCCAGTGAACACAACTAAAGGGAACACTCGCACTCTGATACTTGAAGAAACACCCAAGTCTGCAGAAATTTAGACCAAATGTTAAGACTACCTGATGAATACACACTCATTTACCACTTGAAAGTCACAGCCCACACCACATCATCTAAAACACATAGTCTGTAGGTATGGCCACTCATCTTGCCACTAAACTACATACTAAATAGGCTGTTATTTTCCATTATTGATAACACCTTAAAGGACAAATTGAACTGAGTTGAAAGCATGGATTCACTGGAAATGTAAACTGACATTACTGCAGTTGGCATTCATTCATCCTCAGGAACCTGAAATCTAGAACTTACAGACCGCTTCATGAAAAGGCAAAGTTCCACCTTCCTCTCAGCTGCACCAAGGGGCCATGGTGATTTCTTGGCATGGAGTTGCAGGATGGCTCGTGCTTGAGTGAAATTCAGAGAACAATTTGATTCTTCAAATCCCAAAAACACCTGCAAGGAAATTCTTATCCAGCGTTTGTGTTCGAAGTCTAAATTTGGGCATAGCCACTGACGTCTTTCATGTGCCCTCTTCTTAGGTTTTGCTTTTCACATTAATGTTCAGCTCAGCAATCTTATCTGCTGACTGCGTTTCCACCATTAAGCACTGAAATGTAATAGTAATGGGCTGATACATTCTAAGACCTATGCTGCAAGCTAAGTGATGAGTGAAAAGTGTCTATAGCTGTTCATGGGGAAAACAGCTTGGTTCCTTGCAGCCTATTTCAGCAGATCTGGCAAATTCAGCTGATAACTTTGGCAACCACAGTGTCAATGCAGGGATGTAAAAAACTAATTTTTGACACATTATGGTATTAATGAAGAGACTAGCTAATTTAGCTGCTGTGACATCTCGAAGGATTAGTGAAGCCAACCTTTTAGCAATGGTTAGTCACTATGCCCACAAGACATTAGATCATCTTGATTTCAGGAGAGACAATTTGTGTCAAAGTTTGCCATCCATGCAGGATTTCTGCATCTGACAGTAATGTTTAACTACAAAGTTGTGGCTTGATTTTCAGCAACAGCTACTGATCACTATTGATAATTCCCAGGCAAAAAGTTTGCAGGCTAACATTAGTGTATCATAGTGTGGTTAACAGTGAATTAAGTGCAAAGAGCATTTCACTACCTCCAAGTGGTAGACTTTCTCACACATCTGAAATAAGAGTTGTCACTGTTAGCTAAGTACTGACAAATTGAATGATCTTTTGATTTCTCATAGAAAGAAACAGAAAAGTCTGGTACATGCCTGAAACGTGCACCACAGACTGTAACTTTCCAAGACAGAAAGGTTCATGATACTGGTGTGGCAGATGAGCTGCACTAGCCAGCAGTAAATAATGGTCCACGGCAGATGAAGGAAGAAGCTGAAGTGCTGGAATGGGCTGGCAGACAGACAAGTGCCCAAGAAACATCAGTGCATTTGCTGCCAAGGCAAAAATGGTGGGCAGTCGGAGTTGGAAGTATCAGATAGTTCTAGTTAGAAGATGAAAGGTAATTTTCAATTGTTAAGTCAATTAAAAGTTCATATGAGCATTTGGGCTGAAACCTGGGACAGAAATTCAGCCCTAAGTGATGACTGTAATCCAGATCCTGAAGTCACTGGGGCCTTGGTCTCCATGGATGCGCATTTCCCACCTCAAAGACTGTCCCACAGGAGAAGGGAAGTACTACAATTTTTTGTTTGAGATTGATTCTTTATGAGACAGCGCTTTTTAATTTTTAGTCACTAAGTCATAATAAGTCACTTTTTGATTTAAGTCACTCAGTCACTAAAGTACCAATACACTGAAAGTGTCAGAATTTCAAATTAAATTTACTGCTGTCAATTTTTAAATTTTCTTTTAACCGTGCACATTTTGAATACTATGCATTAGAGCATGATAAAATTTACTTGAAATGGTTATCTTTACAGAAGTCAAGATAGTTATTAAGTTGTAATGAAACTCCAATTGCTAAACACAGCAGATATACCCCTTCAGCTTCTGTGAAAACCACAACTCGATCTTCATACAGTTTCACCTAGCTCGAAGTTCAATCCCTTTCTGCAGGCCAGCATTCAATAAATTCATTTCTAGCAGGACTGTCAATGATTGCTGTCTTTAATGCTAGAGGACAATGGAACTTAGATGAGATAGGAAATAACTATAAATGTTAATTATCTTGCTGCAAATGGGAAACCAGATGATATCTGGTTATTGCATACAGGAAAAAAGTATGAGAGCTACTTAGCTTATAAATACCAGATATATACATCAGGAGGAAGCTGATGAGTTACAAAAAGACAAATGCAGCTCTGTACTAACAAGGGAGCAAGAGAGATAGAAATAGAGTATGTGAAATCATTCACGGAAGGGCTATTTTTCTATCAGATAATTTGTATTTCCCTCTAGCAGACAGATTATAGAATCACAAAGTGGTTGAGGGGCTCAGATTGGTAGGATTTTTTGAATCCATCAGCTCCAGTCTGTGCCCAAGCAGGGAGAGCCAGAGCAGGATGCCTAAGATCACATCCAGACAGTTGTCAAAGATCTCTAAGGAGAACACTCCACAACATCTGGACAGCTTGTGCCAGTGCTCTGTCATTCGCACAGCACTGAAGTGCTGCCTGGTGTTCAGAGGAAACCTCCTGGGTTTCAGTTTGTGCTCACTGCCTCTTGTCCTGATACTGGACACCACCAGGAAAAGCCTATCTCTGTTTTCTGCACTATTGCATCAGATGTTTGTACACTTGGACCAAAGATCCTCCTGAGAAAGCTCTTCTCCAGGCTGAACAGTTCTGGCTTTCTCAGCTTCTCCTCACAGGAGAGGTGCTCCAGGCCCTTCACTATCTTGGTGGCCCTGCATTGTCCTCTTTCCAGTATGTCCCTGTCTCTCCGTAATGGGGTTCCCAGATCTGGACACAGTGCTCCAGATATGAGCTCTTCACTGCTGAGTAGGGGTAAAGATCACACCCTTGGACAGGTGGCTCAGTGTGATATGGGGTCGGTCACACAAGCAGCATCCAAAAAAATTATGGAGTCAAAGCAAAACTGATCTGCACAAAAGATTTGAAGCTCTCTGACAAACAGTGTTAAAGTGTGTTTATGTGTGATGCATTCAAGTGTGTACAAGCATGCTCATGTGTGTTCAGGTCTGTGGTGTGCTCACAAATGCATGTGTATAGCGTGTACATGTGTGTTCAAGTATGTTCAGATGTGCAGTGCTTAAATGTGCATTCACATGTGTCAGGCATGTATGTGTTCACAAACATATGTTCACACATGTTCGCACATGTGTTCACGTGTGGTGTCTGAGCATGTCCACACACGTGTCCACACAAGTTCAGATGTATGGTATGTACATGCATGTTTACATGTGTTCAGGTGTGTAGCATACGCATGTGTGTTCACACGTGTCTGCCTTGGTTTATACACAGTCACAGTTTTCCTAATTTTCTTTACTACAGTAAAACGAAAAGATTAGGACCACCATGGCAATGTGGTAAAATGCAGAGCATCAGCCCCTCGTAATTCCCCACAGCACCGTAGAAAACCCTTCAGCTGTGTCTTGCAAACATTTATGCACAAGCTGAACTTCATGTACTGTGATTAATTTCCCTGACACCATGCGGGTTTCATTGCAGCACATAAAACCAAACACAGACTTATATACTTTTAGGATCAGGACCTACTTAGTGCTACTCAGCTGTGATTTAATGCATCTGTACTTCATGTGCAGCTTACTAAATGTGAGATAATTCTGTGTTTTCATACAGTTTTTGCGTATTTTTCTCCAGAACAGCATGTATGTTGCTTCAACATTAATGTTGAAAGTGAAATACTCCATAGTGACTAATGTTTATTTAAACAATTATAATACTGTCTAATGCAGCTGGGAACGGAGGTACAGTAGCCTCATATTTAGAAGCATGGCCTTTTATATAACATTAGAGAGCTCTAGTGGGCATGTTGCCCATTTCTAATTCTCTAGTGGCTTCTATTTTTCACAGGCATTAATGTTCTAATCACAATGTATCTTTATAACATTTTCCTTGTGCTGATCAATTATCATAAAATCAGTGATTATTTAATACATCCTCCCACATATACTATACATATACTAGGCTATTCAAATAACTTCCGGTATAAGAGATAATGGGGCACTTCTAGTCATAAAATAGTGCCACACATGTAAAAAACATAGTGAAGGAGAACACTGGAAATATATAATAAAAGCAGAAAAATCCCTTCTCGTGAATGGCAGAAGCATTTTTGTTTGGATTATTCTTAGTGCAGCTATCATGATGTGGATGAGTATCAATGTTTGGAACGTAAGTAGGTAGTCCAGTATCAGACTTTACAACCTTAGATGTAATGCACATACATATGCAGGCACAAATCCATGCACAGGTTAAGGAAGATTGCTATTACAGCACTTAAGCTTTGCAAAGTTGGAGATGATGACCTTTGCTTATGACCTTATGACCTAGGCAGGCAAGCCCTAAACAACAACTCATGCTTTGAAGCAGTATCATTCCAGGTATGACAGAGATGGGTGGTGATATCCTTTAGTTGCACGCCCAATGCTCATCAGCTGCACAGGGAATCTCTGGATTGAATTCTCAGAGAGACATATTGGACTTCCAGGGAAACTGTATGTACTCTCCCACCAAAAGAACAAACAAACAAACAAACAAACAAACAAACAAAAAACGGAGGCAAAAAGATGGCTGAAACACTTAAAGACCTAAATGTACTGATGAAAAATATTAAGTACTACAGCTGCTATGTGATGTGATGGTATCACAGTACCATCCAGGTATTTTTTTCAGTTTTTTCACTGCTGATAGCTGGTTCAAAAATCAATATTTTACGTGTTCAATTCTACAGATTGTCATAGGTTTGAAGAGCAGTAGCTGAAGTTAGGAATACTCTTTTCTAGCTATGTGTAGTTAATTATTTTTAACTCTTCATGGTACTTTACATTTCATCTTCAAACTGAGCATGAAATAATTTCTATGTGACATTTATTGTCCAATAAGGAACTTCAAGCTCTTTTAAAAAATATTTAATGTCTTTTCCAGCTACAATGATTGAACTGCACAGCTAAATTAAAATAATGGAATTTTTAACCCTTATTGATTCTTAAAACTTTACAAATTCTTAGATTTCAAAATCTGGTTATGTTTTTTACCAAAACAAAAGCAGTGAATATGTAACAACACTGAATGCTGTTTCTGACCCAGCATTTGTTTTCTCCCAAGACAGCACTTGGTGCAGAGGACTGGCCAAAGACCACTGAAATCAATGGAAAGGCTACCAGTGACTTTGATGGAATATGGACTGGGTTTTGAGTATAAGACTAATGAATTAATTGACTCATTACAAAGTCTGAATTTGTCTTTGACAGATGTAAAGCAGTACATTAAACAAATAGCAGACATTTTAACCCCACCCTTTCACTCCCAGGAATTCAGACTCTTTTTTTCTGTTAGCTCCATTAAGGAGCCCCAGCACTTGCACAAGAAAAATGAATGACTGAAGTACATATAATTATTTGTACTTACAAGTATCTGGTTTGAGCTGACTGTTGGTAATTCCAAAGTACTGGGGATTTTCAATGACAGGAATCTTTGTCATCCCAATGATGACCGCATCAGGACCTCCCTCAGAAGAGGATGGAGTGTTACTGCCATTTGAGATGTGATGGAGAGGACTGGCTGAATCGTCGTCATTGCTGATAACTGAAGAAGGACCTAGAGTTAGAAAAAAAGATTTGCCTTAACTCAGCATGTTTCCTTTCCCTCAGACCATTCTTTTTTATTTACTTTTGTCAACAGTTTAACCTCCATCCTGATAGTCGAACACTGTCTTTATGTGCTTTGGTGATCTGACCTCATGAATTTTATATGTCTGGGTGGAGATGTACAAATGGTAGGCCATTAGGAGTTGGAATGTGAAGCAAATTTTTGCACTGGCAGATCACCTAGACTAAATGTGTCAGAATTTAGTATGGTGTATTACTGGGAAAGTTCTCCAAATTTGATGAATTCGTTCTATCATTCACTGAAATACACATTAACTTTTTCAACTTAAGCTCTTCTCAGATCACCCAGCAGTAATGCCTTTTTCACTGACTTTGGGAAATGCCTGTCTTCTCTTTGATGTGGTATTAAAACAAGAAAAAAAATGGATGGGAGATGGGCTCACCCTAATGGGGGAATTTCTGTCATTTCTGAAAAGCAAAATGGCTGACGGTCAAAACTGTATGGACAGTGTTGACAGTCACAGAAGGTCACATGCCCAAAGTAGTAGAAAAGACATATCACATCCCACTGTGAAATACGGAGTCATTGCACTCTGGCTTCTCCTGTCCAGAACATTGTTCTGGCTCTTCCAGCCCCATCCATACCTGAGATGAGTCACATTCCAGAAAGAGGCTTATTTTGGTCAGTGATTTATTGAGAGTTTTGTTTTATTTTCACTTCATGATTTACGTGCCATGGAGATAAAACCTTATAACCACTCGAAAAAAATGCCTAGCTGTGTTCCACTTGTGTAAGCCACTGAGGCTTCTGATCTAACAGCAAGATCAGTGCAGATACCATTTGAACTCTTGTGATCTAACCCTGCTATCTAAATTCTCCATAACTTCCAGTTTACTGTCAGTATTCAAAGAAAACCAGTAACCAACTAGCAGTAAGAATATTTTGTCTAACCAGACAACGGAAGAGCCAATTGAGAACAAGAACTCCACATTTCAGATAATTCTCCATCCAAATTAACCGGTGATTTTGAGGAGGTATTCGCATCATCTAATGTGAGCAATCAATAGATGATGCTAGAAACAGAATGATTCACTCTCTTGATGTGCCTATCCTGGAAGGACATCCTCAGAAGACACCTTTGTTTGCTTCCACCCTACCTGCTAAAGAAGGAAGTAGCAGAGAGGAGAGTGGAGAAGACTAACAGATGTGTTTACCCTGGGACATGAGCCACCCCTTATCAAAATGTCCCAAACTGGATTTTAGGTTGGACAGAACAGTGCAGAGTTACAAAAGATATAAGCACCCCAGCACAAAGATGGCATCTGTATCAGTGGTAGAGATGAAGGATACAGAAACAGAGAAACTGGGAACCAACACAGAGGATCTGAGAGAAGATGAGAAGGATTTACCTCAGCATAGGCACAAATAAGAAGCAAGGGCAGGCCCAAGTACATCAGCCTAGAAAAATCTGCTTTAAAGAAAGGAAATTTAGCCTCTTTTAATGTTTTGTGGTGCACTATATCGTAACAAAAACACTTTATCATTTCATAGTATGGCTCACAGGAATAAAATAATTTGGCATGTGGCTATTCAACCCTTGCTTTAGAGATTCGAGCATACTCCCATGCCTGTCCTGCTTTCCTTTCTCCCCAGTTGGCTTAATGGTTCATGAAGGAAATGTTCTCATAGTTTGAAAAAGTATTTCTCTCCCTCTAGCCTGAAACATTAGAGGTAATTTTTCAAATGCCTTGCACTTCACTGGAAAGTCATTGTTGACAAATGTAAGTGAAGCCTAGATCTCTGCAATTTATCAAGTGAAATACTAATACCAAGGCTGTTTTTGTCATTACCGATCACTGAGATTGATTCTACTAGGAAAACTGCCAGGATTAAGAGTTTTTGGTGAAGATTTCTCTAATGAACTGCAGAGCCTAGCAAAGTGTGGGAAATGGTCCCTCAAATGACACACGAAATACTTACGTAAAGTCACAACGTATTTTTCGGGTGTGTGAGTTGTGTGTAGTGCAATGAGAGTGCAAATACATTTAAAACCATATGCAATTTTTTTGTTGAGATTGTCCTAAGGTGTCTTAAATATCTGAATGCCAAGCTAATGGCACCAAAAAGCAAGCAGGCAAATACAAGTTGTCTCGGGAAAATGCAGTTCTTTTATACTAACAGAAAACTTGTATGAGGGTCAAATCCCTTCTCTTATAGCAAATGGACAAATGCTCCAGCCTCTGTAATTTCATAGAGGTGATGGCAAGGAATCACATATTTCTAGATGTTTGAGCAATATAATGAATAGAATCTCATTCTGTTGTCATATTATTTCTTCACTACTCTAAGACCCCATTTTGCACAGCATGCTATTTTTTTTCAGTCAGTGTAAACTGCAAAGAGCTGCAGGTGAAAAGTAGCCAATTGTTCTATAAATCTATTTACTCAATTAAGATAACTGCTATCAAATTGTCATCCCTGTGGCTTGAAGGTGGTTCCACGTGTATTAGACTCTCTGATGTAGATGAGGAAAACCTGGAAAACTAAATGATTCCTCCACAGTAGGAAACAGTTTAAGACAAAGTAAAATGTAGGAAATTTGTGCTGTGTCATTTGTTGTCCATTGTCATTTATTAGTAACGAATTAGCCCATGCAATTGTCTTTGGAAACAGTTGTTTGGATTAAAAAATCCTATTTCCTTTTACTGTATATTTCTTCCAGTTAAGCCAAATGCAACACAGCCGATGGAAATTTTTGTCTACCAGAGGCAGTTGAGCTCAGATGCTTTTAAAGAGCCTTTTTCTGTTAGCATCTTTTAGAGAATATGAACAAACTGACAGACAAACTGTGTCAATACTTGCATATCTGCCAGACTGACCACTTGCTGTGAAGATGCATTTCATTTTTTGAATGCATTAAGTGATATAACAATTACAGATCAGAACTGCAGCTCACTTCTCACAGCAGCAGCCTATGACTTATATTCCAGTAATGCAAAGCCATTTTCCTGGATGAAGCAAGATGAGACCATCATCTGTGCTGACGAGAAACTAGAATTGCCCTTTTCTGAATTTTCACTGAGCTCAAATCTAAAGATAATTTCTTAAAGTACCTTAAAGTATTCTTTCATGAAGATTAAATGGGGATGCTTCATTATTTGTTAAAAGCAGAATGAGTATGACAATTACCTGCAGTCTACTATTATTGATTCTGTTTTTTATCAAATCTGCTGTTGGTTTCACATCCAAAACCCGGAAATGTTGGACAAAATGTCTTTGGTGGAAGTTAAAATTATGGGTTATGAGTAGTCATTAGTTACTGCCAATAGCAGTCTCATAGTCAGCTTAAGCAGTTAGGGAAACTGCAGAGGTTTTCTCTGCCTTCACTATGCTACCCAACATCTTCCTTGTTACCGCTTTTTGACTGCATTTCTTGTTTTAAGAAGACAGAAGCTGGAGCCAGATGAGAAATGGTAGGCTGCCTTAGAGAAGAAAGATGAGAGCTACACATTACAGAGCTGAATTTCTCCACTCTCTGGTGCTGAGCTAAGAAACTGTCCATTCTGCACAGCCTAGGCTCAAGAAAAATCCCTCTGTGTAGAAAAGAAGCAGCTATCAGACAAAATGGTGACAAGTAAGAAAACTAATTATATTCTAAATTGACAAGCTATAGAAAACCCAAAACACTCCTCATATCCCTAGGTTGTGAATGATCCTAAGACATGGCATAGGGATAAGCAGGAACAGCAGGCAACTCTTGCTGCATGCCCTGCATAAAACTGGAGAAAATCACACGCTATGGGGGAAGGGAGGTCTTGTTTTATCAGCGCCAGTGACAGAACAGGGCACCCCTCTCTGAACACAACTCATCCCTGCATCTCTGTGCTGCTTCCTCAACACAGTATCTCCACACTGTCCTTGACTTAACCTCACATCAACAAATATCAATTTTCTTAGATTTAGAAACAAAATTTAATACTAATAACAATTTTCAAAGCATGCTGTTATTTCTGACCAAAAGAAAAAGTTTCATGATCACAAATTCCATCCTTTCATTCCACCCCTGTGCCATCAAGAGGCAATGCAGTTCTAGCATGTGTGCTCCCAACACATATCTATACTGTTATTTGCTGGGGCTGGGTTTTGCTTCACACTATTCCAGACTTCAGCATATAATTAAGAAGTCTGCTGTGGCAACATATCTGACTACAGACTGCCATTGAAATAATCCACATGACCTTCCTGTGCGTAAAAGTACGGAAATAACCCTGTAGTGAATAGTAGCATGAGCCAGCCAAGTAGGCTCAAAAAATAAAAATGAGAGCTTCTCAAAGGCAGAATTGGAAAGAACACATGGTTTTGGTTTGCATCTGGCATGGCCTTGTAAACATATATTCTTAGACTTCAGTTTAGATGGTCAAAAAAGTGATCACTGTGTCTACCTACTTCTCCTTTCACCTACTGCATCAAAGATAAAACCAATTTACTTTACGCGTATTTGCTCCCTAAACTCTAACAAGATCTCTTGAAGACTGCAATATCCTGAAACCCCCTCACAACACACTTCCATGAGTTACACATCACTTGAATTATCCCTGAAGTCACTACTAATGTCTCAGCCATGCTGAAAGTCATAATTACCAAAAACCAGCCTATTTTAGTATTGTGACAGGAGCTGTTTAGTTATGAGCACATATATGCTTAATCAAGTAAGAAGGCAGCTCAGATAAAGAGGATTATTTATAGAGTTGATTTTTGTGCCATGATGTCTTATTAACTGTGGCTCCTTCAATGAAAAATGACACTGTTAGCCTGAAAGATTTCCCAGTTGATCTTGCACTAGCATAAGTTCTTTTTGGAGTCCATGCAGGGACATACCTGCATGACACACCACAAGTCAAAAGCGAGACAGTAAATACATATCACATCAGTCAGCATCACCTCTGCTAGATTTTAAGGCCATAATGAATCTTCTCTCTTCTCTCCTTTTGGGAGATGTGTAGTTAAATATCTTGCCCTAAAACAGTTTACCTGAGACTTTATTCCCCGTAAACTTCCATATTTGCTGTAGATTCTACTTTCTTCTTTATTTTTTGCATGATTAATATGTAAGTTGTGTGCTTCAGCAAAAGTGTTGATTCAGATTCTTTTATTAGAGAGTTAAGATTCAAGTTTCCTAACAGAACAGACATCCTTGTAGCTCAATTGTTAAGTCCCTATTTTATCTTTCACTCCCTTTAGAAGACAACTTACGAGTCATGGCTTGGCACACTTTTTTTGATCCAGGTGATACAAACATTACTTTGAATACTCTTTGCCATTCCCAAATTCAACTAGTACAGGTAACTGTGATGTCGAATAATGTTTATGCAATTCCATTAGGCTGAATAAAAGGACCCAGCCTAATAGAGGGTAATGCAATTATAACAACATTATTTTATATTACTAGTCTCTTAAAATGTTCCACGCTGAATACAGATAATTGAATTGAGCCAAAAATAGAATGCAAGGAGAAAAATCAAGGCCAGCTGAAATAAGCTGCCCAAAGAGAAGCCAGCTTAGACTCAGTTCAGTTAGTGGAGCTGATCGAAGTAAATTCGGATTCTTCTGCAAATTCAGAGTGGGTTTGTTAAAACAGTGCTATTTGCTTTGCAACTGCTGCTGCTTTTCATGACGGAAGGAGCACGGCACACTGCTCTTGTGCTTTCTCAGCTGTTCAGCTGTGCAGAGCAATAGCTGTTCTTGCTTCTTTCCACCTTTCATCCAACCTCTCTTTGTCTCTAATCTCTAACAGCTTTCCAGAACAGAGCCATCAGTGTTAGCCACAGTGCTGTCACCTTAATAGTCCTTGCCACAGTCAGTTAATAGTGGATTAATAGTGCTTTGTTTGTGGTGAAGGAGACAGAAGAGGATCGCCCCAAGCAGCCTTATACCCAAGCCTTTCCTGATGAAGCACACTGCTTCTCAGAGCTCAAACAAATGCATGCCCTTCCATCCTGATACAGCACATTGAGCCAAAAACGATGTTGTAGACATTAAGTCTGTGATTCAAAAACTGAGACTTGTCATGCTTGAGTGTTTAGAGGATAAATAATCTCACATCTTCTGACAGGTATCATTAATCTGTTTAACAGATTTACAACCTGCAGTGCGTTTTTAAGCTTGCACTCCATTGTTTCTGGATACATGAGGTAAGAAAATCTTTCTTATGCTGCCCAAAATGTTCATTTCCCATCCAGGAGCACGCCTCCAGGAAGTCAGAGGAACCAGAACGGATGTTGATCCAGAGAGCCAGAGAACATTCCCACACCCAGCAGATGATTACCTCCAGTCAGCACATGCTTCAGAGACTCCCTGTCCAACAATCTCTAAATTATAGAGGAAAGGGGACTCCTTGGAGAGCTCTTGTAGGAGAAGTTTCTCCAGTCAGGAGAAACTGACTGGAAATGGAGGCTTAAAATCAAGAAGCAGACTTCAGGCGTCTGTTCACCTGCAACTACTATGAAACAAGGGGGAGGCATTTCTTTGAAGATCATAACAGACAGAGAACTTTGACAGAGTCAAAATTTAACCCAAGTGATAAAGTCTCTCATTTTGCTTTCACATGAAAATCAATGTTTTGTATTTCCATATTTGTAGCAGCTTCACAGGAAGACCAAATTATATTGGTAACACTGTATCACTTTCAAGCAGAATAAATCAGTGACAGATTAGTTTCTTCCCTACACAGCATAGTTTAAGCAATAGGTACCCACGACCATAATTAAATAAAAAGTATGTTTGTCAGCTTCACAGGAACAAATCTTCAGTGTTGTCAGGTATCAAAGGTCAGCCTGAGTGACCAAAATGCTTTTCCCCTAAAATGCATGTTCTTCTTGCTGGAAAACTTGTTTCAAATGCCTAACTCCTCTAGATAGAAATGAATGTGCAATCTGTGTAATTTCCACTGAGATGGTTCTGTACAGATTTTAGCCACTCAAATATATCATCAGGCCTTTTTGTTGTTGCTTTTCATCTAAGAGTCACAGCTGCTTATGTGTTGATTCAGCTTTATTTTGGAGCACGATTGTGAAAGATCCCTAGTCAGTGCCAATCTAACTGCTATTTTTTTTTTCTTACGGCCTCATCCATATTTTCATGTATGCAAGCATTCACACACCCCTAGTGCATTCCAAAGGTCATAATATCTGCAAGGGAAGTTTCCAGTTAAGGAAAATACCCTAGAATCCGTTAGAGGGTTGCTTTATAAAGCAAGTGGTTCCCCCAAAACCATGCAACCTACAGGATGCAGGAACAGACCAGATGCACAGATGTCTAGGTCTGGGACAGGCTGACAAGGCAGTTCACCCAAGAAACCTATTTTCCAGCACTGCAAAAGCCTGTAGGAAGAAATAAGAGGTCTGTAATTGTCCTTGTTTTGGCTGAGATCTCTTTTTTTCTTTTTTCTTTTTTTTTTTCTTTTTTTTCTCAGAGGCTTGCATTATGCCATGTTTGGGATTTTTGATGAAAACTGTGCTGTTAAAACAGGAATGTTTTCATTGTTGCAGAACAGTGCTTGCACAGAGCCAAGGACTTTGCAGTGTTTCATACTGCCCTGCCAGGAAGGAGGCTAGGCAGGGAAAGAAGGGGGTCAGAGGCAGGACAGCAGACCCAGGCTGACCAAACAGATTACACACTGTGACGTGCTCAGTGATAAAAGCTGGGGCTAAGAACAAGGAATGAGAGTAAGTTCAGAGCAGAGGTGTTTGTCTTTCCAGTACACTGCTATGCATGATGGGCCCAGCTTTCCTTGGAAGTGCCTGAACATCTGCTTGCCCACTGGAAGCAGTGAATAAATCCCTTGTTTTGCTTTGCTTGTACATACAGATTTTGCTTAAAATACTAAACTGTCTTTATCTGTCAACTTGTGAATTCTAACACTTTTATGATCTCTCCCCTATCCCATTATGGGGCAACGTGCTGCTGAGCTGCCTGCTAGGTTAAACCAGAACAGTAATGCATAGTGTTTTCCAAGTGCGGCCCATGAAGGAGGGAGGATGGGTAACCGCCCCCTCCCCCCCTTTACTTCACAGGTGATTGTCATCAAGGGTTCCACCAGCAAAGACTTGTCCTGCAGCACAGTCTCTTAAACACAATCACCAATAAATCCTCATGGTTTGTCCTCTGTGAGGCACATACTGTATTACTGCTGTTTTGGAGGCAGCAGGAGAGGCTCTGCGGCTCACTGATTTGCCTGCACTGCAGATGGGATCTTTGTCAAAGCCACAGGCAGCACGAGGAAGAATGGCCAGCTACTGTTGCCAAACCAGGCAGCCCTGGGAGAGCTAAAGCCCTCCTTCAGCTGTAGGATAAATGGTAGCCAATGAGATAGCTGCCTGCTGTCTCACAGGCATGTCTGCAGTATCTGTAGCTCAAATGATGTGCCCTATCATAAAGCATGAGGAATTTATGGCCTCTTGTTCTTGGTTGTCAAATGAAACACACATCAGAGACAAAAATCTAGCAGGAATGGGGTGTATTAATCAGTAGAAATATGTGAGCCAGAGAAGGATACAGGGCAGCAGAAGACTTGCATAGAGAAGGAAACAATATTTGTATAGTGCTAGATGGGAACGAGGAGTTACATGTCAAAATTCAGTCAAGAAAAACTGTGATAAAATGTTATGAACCTTTCCTCAGTCAGTAGAAATGCACATAAAGAAGTTCAGAAATCTCCACTTCAGGAAATTTTAAAGTTATGTCAGACAAATATCTGTTTGGAAAACTACAGGTATGTATTTTACTGGCTTGGGAAGGGAATTACGGCACCTTTTCAGCCGTATTTTTCCACGATACCAAAATGTAGACCTTGAATGGTCTTATGGAAAATGTTTTAACTCTTCAAGTGGTGACTTTCCACTCAAAACTGAGTGAGGCCTGCAGCTCAACAAATACAGAGCTTATGTATATGTTCATATATTTCACTGCATTAGCAGTTTACTTTTCCGATCTGAATGATCTGAAAAGCAATTCATCTTTGGAGATAAGAGGGAGTTGAATGGACCATTTGGAGGTGTTCCTCTCTCTGCCAATACAACAAATCAGAGATGCTGAATTTATTTCAGAATAACACCCTTCCTTAAGTGCTATTCCTGAAGCCGTGAAGCCTCACATCCTCCAAACCCCCTTCAATTATAGAACTAAAAATTACTGCTGCAGAGAAAGTGACACCCATGGACAGAGAGGCATCACCTCATTATTTCAGCCTGCTCCAGCATCACTGTACACAAGTTGTGAGATCAGATGCACAAGTTGACTGACTTGACCCTAGATGTTGGCACTCTACTGCTGTTCGCAGCCATATCCTCTTCCTTGTCAAGGAACATGCTTTATTCCCTATAGACTTCCTCTCCCTTGCTATTTTCTTTCTAACTGTTGCTGTAGTAAGCAGGAAACTGCCCAATGCAGAAAACCATTTGCACCACACTAGCTAGCTCAGCCATCCAGGAGGTGGTCACAGTACAAACCAAGATCTATCAATTTTGCTAATGCAGATTTGAAAATGAATACATTAACTGTGAAATTCATCATGAAAACACAATGGGGTTTTGGCAAAATATTAGAAGGATCATTGTTTATATTTTGCAGAGCTCTAAATAAAGCAGTGTTTCTCTTTTCTTTTCTTTTTTTTTTCTTTTTTTTACCCAAGACATTGCACAGACTATTTTCACAAAACATAGAATCATAGGATCATAGAATTTGTCAGGTTGAAAAAACCTTCAAGATCATCAGGTCCAATTGCAAAACATCTTCTGCAAAGCCAAGGAACTTTACCAAACATTTTCCTCTAATTTTTTTTCTGATAAACCTGCTCTGTTTCTTTACTGACTTCCTTCTTTTTGAAGAGTTTTGCCTTTCTCTTTATAACCATCTTTCTCTTGACTGCTTGGTTCATCAGCGCTGTCATTTTTTTTATTTTTTTTTTTAATCACACTGGATTTCTTATCTCCTTGCAGCTTCCCATCACCTTGTAAAACACTTCAGCTTGCAATTATCCACTTGTGAATACCCACTTATGGCTTCTTGTGTTGTAAGTTAGATAGAAGCATTAAATAGCTTCAGCATCAATATTCTCCATTTTTGGGATAACATTAATTTATTCTCAAACTTCCCCTTTTACAAAAACTTCAGTCATGGCTGTTTCTTAGCAACATATTGATTAGAACAGATTTACATGGAAATCAAATACTCTCAAAAAGGAAGCTGACAATATAGCCTTATTTCTGATCAGCAAAAGCAAATACTACCATGCAGAATGCAATGGTTTTTCTGTGCTAACCTAATGAACATACACAGAACAAAAGCACAAAATGAAGTAGAAGACTATATAGACAATCCTAATCAGTGTATCTCTGAGTTCATCTGCAAAAATAATTTGCTTGCCTTCAGAGGCTGCAAAACAAAGGAAACTGCACACAACCACAGTCCTCCTTTGCCCTGCTCACGAATCAAAATTGGAATCTCAATGGTCCTATACAAACAGGTCCAAACGCCTAAATCATAAAAAGCACACACATCACCTCCCGCATGCAAAAAAACTATACACTCTTACTTCATGTGCAGCAGTCCTAAATAAACAAGCATCAGACTTCATCATATGAACACAGTCACTGAGTACTTCATTCTCTGGGGTGCTCAAATTTACACAATTTCAGCAAACTGGAAGTTTTTCATTTTCAGTCTTTAGAAAAGACCTACTTTCCCTGAACATTTTTCTACACTTCACTTATTTTGCCAGATTAGTTTTTTGGTTTTTGTTTTTTGTTTTTTCATTGTTTTGTTTTGGGTTTTTTTTTCATATATTTTTTTTAACCCAAAATAATGAACTGAACTCCAACTAGCTAGTTCTTTAGGAGTACAGACAAAAACACATATGAGGATAGCAAGAAAATTTGAAATCAAATGCTAAGTGTGAAATCCTGCAAACAGAAAAATGAAACAGTAATACAAAAAAAAGTCTAATTCTCTTCACTGTAATATCAACAGAGAGTAATTTATTAAAGTGACAGTGGTGCAAAATCCCTGTGAATGTCAGTAGAATCAGGACTGCTGTATTTATATGAAGAATAACGGTATTCTTTTTTGGCAAATTAAGTCTTGTTCTGCTCTGACACTTAGTTCTGTCACTAAAAGCAGCATCTACAATATATGGCCACATATGAATTATGTTAGGAATGGGTTAAAGCAATAGATCTGTATTCTTCCCAAGAGGCAATGCCAAAAATGTAATTGCCCATATTTGTACCACTAGGTTACAAAGGATGACAGTTTCATGTCTTTCTAATGGTTAACTGAAAATCTATAAAATCCTTTTCTTTTTCTTCTGAAAAATTAATATAGGACCAAAACCTGAAATTCCAAGTGTGGTTATGCTCACACAAAAGTCCCAGGGAGAAGATTAAAAATTCTATGATTTGCTGTATGCTACCAAAAATGTAAAGGCTCTGTACACAAGGCTGCTGTTTTGATTATTAAAATTAGTGAGACCTAGATCTTTCACCTTTCATTCATGCGGTCACGCAGGGACTGAGGGAGGAGAATAAATCAGCTTGTTGGGAAGCACTTATCCCTGGGCTGGGCACCAGCAGAAGCAAATTTCTCCTACCATTTCTCCCTTCCAATCTTCTCTTTAGTGCCCAAACAGAAAAAGGAAATGGGCAGAAAAAGGAAAGAAGAAAGCCCAAGTCCTAGGCACATTTAAATACAGTGCAGCATACTCATCCTGACAAACACGCAGAATCCATGCAGGTGTTTTGTGCCTAGGTACACCCCTTGGGAAGCTTTCAACTGGGCCCTGTGACACAGAAAAAAATCATCATAAATGACAGTCTAAGAAGTGGCCTACACCTATCAGCTTTGTTGGGTTTCTGCTGAGATGACCGAGCTGCCCTGCAACAGAGAGGCACCATCCCTGGAGAGGCACTGGCTCTGTGGATGGGATGCCACACAGCCTTGGGTCTGGGGCCTGGCTACTAGCTCTCACCACTGAGTTATCTTATCTTTGGTGGCACACAGACTCATTTAAAAGAATACGCAGTTCATCAGCTGAGTGATTTGGATGTCTCTGTGCTCCAATACGACTTAAGAGAGTCCCAATTTTTCTTACTTCACCAGTCAATTTCTTCATGTGGGAGCAAAGTCCACAGAACAAAGACACAATAACTTACAAGAGCTATCTAGCCAGTCTGCAAAATGAAGAAAACCTTAAGTACTGAGCTACAAGCAACTTGTAAAATGTTAACTTAGTCTTCTAAGATTTTATGAGAAAGCAAGAATAAGAACACCATTATAATTATTAAAATGAAACTTAATTTTCAAAAGTAAGATTACAGAGGATTTCAGATATTTTCTATCACTTGCAATGCCCTTTTTCCCCACTTTCATTTCAAACTGCCAAACAATTATTGCCAAAAAGATAATATTTATACTCAGGGATATTCATTACAGTGTATAAGAGAAAAATACATGTATAGGGATCACCACCATTTAGAAAATAATGATTCAGGTACCAGCATGAAGACACTGCGGTCCCAGGTCAGAAATAAGACAGTCTTGTTGAATTAAGTCACTCATCTGCATTCAAAATCAAGTTTCTAAGTATATATTGCACACAAATTCATTCAGCCCTAACAGTAAACAGTCAATTTCTTCTGTGGGTAACACACAACAGAAATTGTAAGATAGCACTATTTCACATCTTCATAATCTTCTCAATTATCATTTTGTAGGGGAAAAAGAGTGAAATTATGGACAAATACAGCTTTTACATGAAATCTGGCTAAAACAGATTAAACACACAAATCTAACTGTTTTGGAATTAAAATTGCTTCTTTTTTTGGCATTTCTTAGTATATTTACTCCTACGAATGTTCACAGGCAGTGAATTTTATGCCCTAAAATTTGTAATTCCCACCAAGTAGGGAGTAATTGTACTTATGAATGGCAAATATTTAAGCTAGTCTCTTAGCTGATTTTTTTGTTAAGTGACCTGATTCATTTCTTTCTCAAGTCTTATTTTGACTTCCTCATAGTTTTGCATCCCATACAGATAGAGTGCTGAACAGGTAGATGTTAGCCATGTGGCATAAACAGACACATGGTGGAAAGAAGGACACAAGAGTAAGGCTGCACAAGTTGTGTTTGCAATTCCAATGCATTGGCAGCAATGACAAAAAGTTTTAGATTGTTAATTAAGCATCTAGATATTATTCAGGTACAATTTAATGTGGCGCACTAACAGTCCTCCCTAGAATCCTGAAGCAGGCAGGACCACACACACAGAATTTCTTCTGTCTGTAACTGCATTAATGACACAATATCTCAGATGAATAAACACTCCTAATTTATTTTATAGGGGAATACAGTGCTGTGCTGTATCTAAAGTCAGAGTCTGGACTTTGGTGCAGTTGAATGAGGCAGGCAAGCATCTGTACTGACTCTTTGTATCCTGCGACAATCAGGTGGCACTCCTTATGAAAGCAGTGAGCTAAATTTACACTTATATTCTGTATCAAACAAATAAATCTTACAATAGCCTGATTTACAATACCTGAACCAAGATCCACAATGCCTCTGAATGGGGAAAAAAACTCAGAAGCTTTTCTGAATTTGCCTTTCCTCTTGGAGATGTTCAAACCTTTTCTAAATAGACTGATGACAGGATAACTCAATCTCTCTGCCATCAATCCTCAGTCTGTCTGCACAGTCTGCCAAAATCTGCCATTTTCTGGCACAAGTATCTGTCCCCTGGCAATCACCAATCAAACCACTATCATGCAAGCTATCTACAAATCACCAACGGTTACAGCTGCTCTCAGCTTGTGCAAAATTCAGACCAGCTGCCAGAAGGAAAAGTATTAGCACTTCATGGTTAGGAACTCCAGCTCTCAGAGGCCAGACCACCAGCTCACTATGACAGGTGACAGCGGATGACAGGTCTCTGGCTATGCTGCTCTAATAGAGGCAGGCCTGCGTTCAGACTCCAATAAAGACTGGAGCCACAGCAGGGAATGGAAACATGGCATCCCCTTGAGAAAGGAAAAGCAGGAATGATAAATTTTTCCCTTTGTCTTGAAGAGAAAGTGTGGCTCTTTCTTTACCCAGGAAGAGATTATATCGGCTCCCAAGGAAGAGCCAGTGCTGACACATGGGAAAAGTTAACCTTACATCCCATGTAATGAGTAAAAAGCCAGCCTCTGAGCACTCTGCTTCAGAAGCCATGCCTCAAATGCCTGGTGGTTAGTCCAGAAAGGAGAAACTTGGGTAATTCAGTTAACTTACCTGATTTTGGTGCATATTCTCACAAGTCAACAAATGCAGTTTCAATGGCATGAGTCATATCTAAAAGCATTTCATGCATTGAAAAATATTGGGAAAGCCGAGCAATATCATAATGTTTGTTGTAATAACAAAGCCTGTGTTGCACAATCCTTCCCAAGGATTCTATCCTTCCCATCTGTGATTCTATTACTTTTACTGATTTTCACCCTGGGACCACCTTGGGCAGAAATGTTTGAGCTAACTGACCTCAGCACCAAGCGAGACCTCTTGAGGTAGTGTTACAACTGGCCTCATGGCACATGTCTTTAGAACACTTGCTTAGGAAGCAAGGTCTGTGTAAGGATGCCTATGGGAATAAAGGCATGATGAAAACTCAGCATGGAGTGACAATGAACTGAAAGAAACATCACCTGGCTTGGCCAAATGCCTATACAGAACTACTTGTTTTCTTCAAACATGTTCCCTGAAGCAGAGATGAAGTGTTCATTACTGAGGCATTACTTTCTTCAGTATTGTACACACTGAAACTCTGCTAAAACTCTTCCAGGATAAAACACAGCAATTCTTCAGTAAGATAACACTAGTCATCAAGAAACTGCATAAAGAATTGCCCATCTGCTTCAAAGACTTTCATCATTTTCTTTTCTTTTACTTCTCATATCCAATATTAATTACTAAGTCATTGAGGAAGTCATTGATGACCTGCACTGTCATCAAAATCTAGCTCCCAGCACACTTGCATATTTCCTTTTTGTTGATCAGCCCTCTTGGGAAAATGCCATGAGTAGAGCAACCAGTTGAATAATCTGCTTTATTTGGATGTGTAAATAGGAGAGTACGTCTGCATGGCAAAAGCCATGTGCTGTAACATGAAGGTATGAAAGATACTACCACATTCTTATTCTAACTCATCCAACGCACTGTTTGGGATTTTATTTTGTAATTATTATTGTGATTATTGTTACTATGCCAGACACCAGTACAGACTAGGAGATGAGTGGCTGGGGAGCAGCTCAGCAAGAAGGGACCTGGGGGTGCTGGTGACAGCAGCTCAGTGAGAGCCAGAAGTGAGTCCTGGAAGCTAAGGGTGCAAACTGCAATTAGGATGCATTAAAAATCGTACAGCCAGCTGCCCAAAAGAGGTGATTCTCCTGTTAAATTTAGTATTGGTGTGATCTCATCTTGAAAATTGCTTGCACTTCTAGTCTTCACAAGATATAAAGGATATTAAGGTCCTTGCAAGCATCCACAGAAGGGGAACACAGCTGGTAACGGGGCTGGGAGACATGCCCTATGAGGAGAGGATTAGGGCATGTGGGCTGTCCAGTCCAGAGCAGATGCGGCTGAGAGTTGACCGCCCTGGTTTCCCTATCCCCCTGAGGAGAGGAAGCAGAGGAAAGTGCCAGACTCTGCTCCTGGGAGCCGATCACAGGATGTGGGAACAAAGCTCTGACACGGGAGGATCAGACTGGATATTAGAAAAATTAGAAAACATTTCTGTACCATGAGGGTGGTCATATGCTGTCACAAGCTTCCAAGAGAGGTGGTAGATGCCCCATACTTGTCAGTATTCCTCTGAATTATTCTATTCTGTTCTGTTCTATTCTAGGAACTATACCTGAAGTTTGCTATGATGAAAAATGCAGTAGTGGCATCGAAAGGATTATTGGAATAAAACACAAATTTTCAAAATACAGTAGAGAAACAAACTGTATAAACAAAGCAAACAAATGCTTTTAAGTTACTGTTTTTCAACTACCAGAAAAAGCCATTCACTTTAAACACAATATTATCTTGTGTACCAAATGAGAACTGTAACCCAAATTCATTTTCAGCTCAATTTCAAATACACCTTTCTGTCCTCTTTACCCACACTCTCCTGTTGCCATACACTCTGAATTGCAATTTTGTGTTGTGAAGGGACTATTTGGTTGAAATTCCATTTTCTGTTTACAGATCATAATGACAGTCTGTCTACTCTATTGCCAACTCTGCTCTGATGACGAAAGTCCAAGAGCTCTGGGTAGCAAATTGGAAGCCAAACAAAACACTATCATTTAAACACAGAGTGTCCGTCAGCTTCAGCGAACTAGCTACAGAACACTTAGCTTAGAAACTTGCATACAGTATTTGCTTTTCACAGGTATAACACATTGCCCAAGAAGTATTTCTTTAGGATTATATGAATATCAGAATCAAGTTTTTGTGAATTTACAATCACCTCATAAAACCGCAAAATATGAAGACCTGCTTATGTGCAGAATTGTGTTTATTTTTGTTTTAGGGCCTGATTACTATTAACCTGTAGAAAGATGCATCAACAGATCAACCTGAAAATGATTTTTAAATTTACTTTACATTTAATATAGTACAACTATAGTAATCTTTAAAATTTGCTTTTTACATGTAAATGAAGAAAGTGCATTGATAAAACAATTTAAGGTATTAATAACTAATACAAGCTGTAATACACTTTTCCTCATTAAAAGAAGAAAAAAGAAAGGCAAGTATTTACAATAATACTGCTAAGTTACAGTTCATATTTATTTTTTAAAAAAATGAATCCTTGTTTGCATTTTTAAACTAATTTGGATTGTTAAACTCAGGAACATTAAGTATCTATGTTACTATTTATCCTGTTTACTTCCCAATTTGCAGGTCTGCATAAATGGCTACTTTCACTTTTACTTCTACTTTGCCCCCTTTTTAATTGTTCACTTTAGATGGTGACCTTGTTTTATTGAGGATGTAAATTTTGTAATACAATATTTCAATGTTAAGCTCTGTTACCATTCAGAAAATATCCAATAAATGACTGGATTTGGCATGTATCAAAGACTTTGTTTTATTTGCATACTTTCTTTAAATAATTGCATCATCCAGTGCCATCAATATCATAATAATTTACCTTTAGTAGCAAGTCTTATTAAAAGTGTCTCCAAAGTGAATGGGTATCAAGCCTGCCTTTTATAAGGTGGCAATACATCATAATTATTTAAAATTGTTTAAAATACATTATGATGAAAAAGTCCACATGGGTATATAAAGCAGTTTGGGTAAAATACTCAAAATACTGTGATCTCATTGAGAAAAATGTGACCAAACACTTCACTGACAAGAAAAGGAACATGTAATACAATATCCACATCTGCTACAAAAGAAAAAAAAATTAAAAATGTGTGTGTGAGAGAGAGAGAGAGAGAATAAAAACTTAGGATGAAACTGTGACAAAACAGTTCCAAAGTTCTTATGTTGTGTATTCTGTTTCAATAGGTCTAATAAGAGACCCAAACAGTTCAGCCCAATAAACAGAAGATCCAAACCAAAACACACCCTTCAAGTCACAGCTCAGATGTTTCGTGAAAACAGTTTTTAAAACCATCATGGTATGCTTGAGCATTCAACCATACCACTGTTTCTATTTAAAAGTTCTGAGTAGAATAAATAATAATAAGTAGAATAAATAGTGGTCTGAAATGTAAAACTTGCTGTCTTATGATCAGTGGCTGAATACAAAGTCATTTGATCTGAATAACTTCATGTCGTATTAAATGTACATTTTAAACACAGGTGCATTTATATAAAATTAAATAGACATATGATTATCATTCAAAGGTGTTTGCTTTGTTGCTTTCTTTTCTAAAGAGGGAGTTTTAAAAAATGTATTAAAAATCATTCATGATGCTATAAAGAGTTGAGTCTTGCAAAATATCCGAAAACAAAAGCAAGAATAAGCACATATATAACAACAGATATCAGCTGAGGAACTCCACAATTCAGGTATTTTCCAATATAGTACAAAATTTCTAAAATAGTAAACATAAGCATTTTACAGTGAGTGAAAGACACAATGATAATGGATTATAAAACTTTATTGGCCTGTTAAAAATAAGTTTGTCAAATACACTTCTTTAAAGTATGGATTGTCTAAAGTGTTACAGTAGCACTTGGCAATAAAAACAGTCATTGTCCGTTATTTACAAGACATGTAAAACAGTTTCAATGTGCAGAATTAGAGAGGAGAGAGAGGGAGCAAAAATTCATAGCCTGCTGATGGATTACAGCAAACTTTTTTTAGGATGTTGTTAAGGTGGAAGACATTTTTATTTTATTATTTGGAACGTTAATTTTTTCAGCATCTGAAAGATATGTTTGAGTACAGAATGTTTAACTTCTGTATCTTGATACCAACTGAATAAATTTCTTCCTATTTTTACATTGAACCTAAACCTAAGAAATATCTAAATGTAGGACTCCAAATGGCAGAAGAATACATTTTAAATGTGTTTACCAAAGTCAATCACAGGTTGCACAGTGGCATGGGAGCTCTGCTCCATAAATATCAAGGAATTAGTTACATTTAAAAAAATAAAAAAATAAAGAAAGAAAAAGTCAGGATTTCTTTTCCTATTTTATGGACATGCCTAGAAAGTGCACCAAATTCTTCTTACATCAAGGAAAAATTAAAACCATTGGAAGAAAGCCACAACTTTCATCTCTTTCTTGATCAGGTAGTTCCCTGAATAACTACCTACGTGATTGTTCTTGTCATTCCAGACAATGAAGGAGGTTACACTGAACACACATACAAGGAGAGAAATCTTCTAAATTAATATGCGTCTACTCAGTAACATTTCTGTGCACTGCTGCCTCTAGGGACTACTGACCTTCAGAATGAAAACATTTTGACTCTGTACTGTCTTCAAATTTACACCAGACCAGAGCACGTGTGCTTATTGATCACATTCCTTGCAGCTGAAAAAATACAGCTAATCATGGGAGAATCATAGTAAAATTTCAAGGATGTGGTAGGCTTGTATCAAAACAATACATATCATACTATGGACTCTTTCAATTTATCTTTTTTTTCGTGAATGGCTAAATTTCTGAAACTGATTCCTAATGTAAAATATGAATAACTTCCACGTTATTAAAGACAGCAAGCTCTTCTACAAGTACAATCAAACAACTTTCATACCTGTGAAATTCAATACCTATACTTATTTCCAATTCTCTCCTATTTTAATACCAAATTTGTACATGCACAAGAAAAACAGAAAAAAATGAAAGCCAGATTCAAAAGTTTGGGCATATGCACTTACATGTAAGTAGGGGAATGGAATGGACAGTGAAACACTGTGAAATACATGATATCAGTATTCTCTGCACTCCTCATGGTGTATAGTTCTCAGTACTTCCAAACATCAGTAAACTCTTACTATGGAGACTGGATGACAAAATCTCAATGTGGCTCAATGCAGGCTCAATATGGGCCTGCATTATCATCTGGACTACTTTACTCTGTCACACGGTGATGGCAAAGCCCTTCCAAAGGATATTCAAAGACCTTGCACATCAGGGAAGATGTGAGTTTACAGCACATGAAGAAGGAGGACGATTAAGTCTGTCAAGAATGGTACAAAAGGAATGAGAGAATCACTGAAAACCATAAAGAAGAAACAGAGAGTATAATGAGAAAGAAGAACAAGAAAGTAAGTTAAAAAAAAATGTTCAGGTAAGCTTTGGGAGTTTTCTTCTGAAAGGGACATAAAATATTTACGTCCCTAATTTATGAATAGATTTTGAATAATTGAAAATGTTAACTGTGCAACAGGAAAAGGAGTGCTGAATTGGAAAGATGTCAAAAAAGAACACCTTTCCTATTTGTTTGTTAACTTTACAAACTTTACAAACTCCATTAACACTTTCAAGCATGCAAACAGTTGCATACAAAGTTCTACCCTTAATGCCCGCCATCAACAGTCAGCATGTCATGCACAACCAATGAAGGTCTCAGAAAAGGAGCCTTTGTACGAATGCTGTTGTGGAGAGACTTGGTAGGAAGTGTATTGGTCATTTCTATGTGGCAGACTTCCATAATGCTTTTAGTCTTTGAAAAATGGTGTTTAAGGAGTGTCTGCACCATAGGGAAGAAATGGATTTTTAGTGCTTCAGCCCAATGTCAAAGAAGAGCGAGCAATTTCTGTGAAAGCTATTTGAAACAGAATCAAAATTACTTCCAACTAGTTGTCCCAGGTTTTCTTGGCACTATCTGCTGCCCCCAAGGATCTTGCTCCCGCTGAAATTAATGGCTTTCTAGAACTGCTGTGTGGGAGAGACCCAGCTGCTAGTCAAAGGCGTTGGAAAGGACGAGGTGTGCCTTGCTACCCACACACATAGCAGATGTGTCACAGTAACCTTGCTGACAGTGAGTTCTGTGACTTCCGCCAAAAAAGGACATAGTCCCAAGCACCTTTCTGCAGGAATAGCCTTCCTGTGGGCACCCACCTCACTTGATGCCTGACTTGATGTGGTAGACAACTGCAGCAAGGGTAATGCAAACTTGGGGCTCTGCCTTGGAGCAATGTACTCCTTTCCAGTCTGAGCTGACCACTTCCACCAAGTTCAGCTGGAATGGGTTTATTTAGCAGCCTTGGTTACATTCCCTGTCTCACACCAAAACAGCCCCAGGACTCCTTCCAGTCCTGCAGGTAATCTGCCCATTTAGATGTTCAACAGTTTATCTCAGTACTTTTCTGAATACATTAAACTCCAATTTAAAGCAAATTTGAGCATAAATCCCTTCTAGCAGAACATTAGGGATATGTTTTTATTTTAGGTTTTATGTCTGGCATATTGGAAAAAAAAATAGCAGATCTGCCTTTAAACATTTCATAGCTTTTTTTTATTGCTTAGTGAAACAATATAAAAGCTTTTTAGTATCAAATCCTTGATGTTCAGCAATTTTTACCATGTTAATGGTTCCTGCATGATTCTTAGTTTGAGTGTCACTTTGTTTTAAGGAGGTCAGGAATTTATAATTAACTCAGCCCTTTCCAAACAAACACCATTTGAGCAGATCGGAATCTGAACAGTTAAAAGCAATGTCACTTACAGTCCAGCTGAAAAACAGGAGCTAGTAGGTACTATAACTACCACATTAGAAGTTTAACTCCCTTAGCTTTAAGAGGCTCTGGCCACGTACTGAAACCATTTTAGAAGCGCATTCTCTTCTTCCACTAAGCATTAAACATCTGCATTAAGACATAATTAGTAACAAATCATGTGCTGTAATCCATGAGGTTCTGTGAATATTTGCATCAAATAACAGTGCACTGAGTGGCTAATATAAAAGATAATACAAAATACTTAAAAAGGAAATTCTACAATATATGTATAAATATATATTTTGCTGGTGCATAAATCAGTTCTGGTTTATTAAAGTTACCTCCATGATTACATAAAATCCAAAATACTGTGAGTACATGCTGAAATACTTGAAGGTCCAACCTACTCCTATATGATAAAGATGAACTGCAAAGTGCTACAAAATAAATTACAAAATAGTATGTGAAATCCCAAATCAATATCTGTGTACATTTATGCATATAAATATATCAAATCATAAAGAACTACCATTTAAAATGAAATATTTAAAAAAATCATCTCTCAAATTCCAACTTGGCAAGTCTGTGTTTTCCCTGACAAAAGAAAAGGGATTAGACTCTCACCTCATTTATTTGGCAATGAATTGTGAAAATATAACTGAAATATGCTGTGTTCCAGCATAATTTAAGACCAGAATCTGGGCTACTGGATCAAGCTCTGCTTGTGATCCAACTTATACCTGATGTAACTCCACTGACTTTTGTTCAAATATTGATTATCTAAATGATTTGCTATTAGTTTAGAATCATCCCGGTGGCTTTGGATATTATTTCAAAATGGGAAAAGTAAGCAATAAATGCGAGAATAAAATAATTAAAAGAAAGTTAAAGAAGAATCAGTAGCAGAATAGAAAGTATCACCCTAAACTCAGATAATTTCCACATAGACTTAGGGAAGAAAAAAGGCAGATATTCCCAATATATTTTTCTGAGAAATGGCAGAACACTTGCTGGCATTTAACTTCACACAAGGAGTATGACTGATATCTTCAATTGTTGCCACTCTCTCCCAAAATCACCAGAGAATTTGCAGGGTGACAAAGACACCACGATTCCTAGATCATCATTAGACTCCCACCTCTGCCCTCTTCTTTAATGTCATGTGTTAAAAAACACACATTTGGAACAGATTTTGGAGAAGGCAAGAAAGCAATTTAGCAATTGCAGCTCCCATTCCCTGGTCAATTACAAGAGAAAGGAAATATCTCACTACATAGACCCTGAAGAATTCAAATGTGGACATACTTATTGACTAATAAGGACATTTGCAAAACTCGAAGAAAGAACTTGGATGTCAGAGACTGAAGAGAATATTTTAAAAAAATCAAAGAACTAGGAGTTTTTAAAGGCAAAAAGTGATAAAGTATTTGGAAAAAGAACAAAAGGGCCAAGAAAAGAAAAAAGAAGATAGAATATACACTCTTGTAGAAAGAGAAGGATAGAGTATACTTTAAAAAATCATTGATGTTGACAACAGCTTTTCAATAAAAAAGTGAAAATGTCTGAAATTTGAAAAAAAAAAAAGCAAAAAAAAAAAAAAAGAAAAGTAAATATAGAAAAAATAATATAATCCTTTGCTTATTTCTCAAGAAATTAAAATCAAAAGCTCAGAAATTCAATCAAAATTCATAGAAATATATTCACCTATCTCAGTACTTTGCTGCTAATCTTCCTAACTAACTTTCAGCTAAAATAACAGAACTTCACCTTTCCTAAGAATATTCCTTAAACAGAAAAGATCAAATTTTATGCTCAGGACTTTATAAGTAAGCATAAAGATGAAAATGTATGTCTAACAATATACCAAATGCATCCCTGTTCTTGCAAAATGCTTGTGCCTTTGCAAACCTTCCTTGTTATTGTAAAGATTCCTGAGGACAGTACACTTTTCTTTAAACATTTGAATATTCCTATAAACATACAGTCTGAAGGACCAACAATATAGTGTTGTTACTCTTGTTCTTGGCTCAGAATCAGAATTCCAGACTACTAAAGCTTTGTGCTCTTACGGACAATATTGAATAAGCGTAGCTGACTGAATGATTAAATGATGGCAGTGGTTCAAAACCCAGAACAGTGATGAACATTGGATATTGCTCTCGTTATCCATACAGCTCAGACTCAGCATCTACCTGGCAAAGTCAGTGGAACTACATATATAAATATGACTTACAGGGCCAACTCTGCAATTTGCTGCTTTAGTATTTAAGACTATATCCTCAAAATATACACAAACTTAGCTTTGAGTATGTCAGCATTCCCCTAAAATCAATGGATTTATACACATACTTAAAGTGTTTGTGGAAGAGTTTTATGATCCATTTATGCAAAAATACAAGTGCAACTTTGCAGTTCACCTTTGATAAATATTATTTATAAAAACAACATCTTTCTAGTTAAGTTCAAACAGGAAAAAAAAATTGACATAGGAAAACAATATAATGTAATTTCATCTCAAAGACATTTTGAAGACACAGTGAGGACAAGGCAATAGGAAAGAGTGTGGTAGCTTATTTCTGGACTTTCTTGAATTTTATAGCTGCCTCAGGGCTTAGCTTTGCCCCGTTCTTGAAAAACAGCTACTGGCTTGAAAGTACTTCTAGAGTTCTCCAAACAGAACCAATGCCTAAAAAAGAAGTCCAAGGGAGGTGGCACTTCACTGGGCAAGAACTGTCCACACCCTAGTGTGCAGCATACAGCTTCCACACCAAGCTCAACAGCCCCTCTCTCATCTTTTTCATATTTCATTTACCCATCCAGTGGGATCTTATGAAATAAAACAAAACCTAAAAGAAACAAAATAAAATATGAGAAATCATGCTATGAGAAAAAGTCAAAGAAAAATTAATAAGTCCAAACACAAATGGATACTTGACAATCAAACATATAAACATGAAATGCATTTAAAGCATATACAAAATGTGAAATAAAAGTGGCACATGAATTATGAAAATGACAAAGTTAGCTCTATCTTGAGGCCAGAATTTTATTCATCAATTAAAAATGTATAATGTTACTCATTTGTCTTTAATATGTCTAAATGTACATAATGAGCTGTAATGCAATCAATCTGGAAATCTGCAGCCAAGGCCTGCACTTTGAACTAGCAGACAAACTTCAGCCAGAAGTCCTGCCTTGTCCAAAGGACTACAGTGAGTAAAATCATAATCAGGTTTATGTATTCTATATATTTGGATTGGTCTATTAACTAATTGAGAAATCCAGCTATGCCACAAAGTTATAGTTACACAACAATGGGGTCCTCTGTAATCTTTGATTCGTGCCTTCGGTCATGCAGATAATCCTCTCTCTCTGCTCCAAATAGATTTCTGCACTTACTGTCATCAAATAACTTTGCAATGGCAGAAAAAAAAATATTAAACTGGGGAAAATGTTATTTAGCTGTCATTTAACTTATTGTCTCTGAATATCAAAAGAAACTTGAAAATCAAAACATATATATGATGAAACAGTGAAATACAACTAAAGCCCCCTAGGTCATGTTCCGTTCTTAGGTGAAGGAGAAATCAGAAATTAAAATGTTCACCTAATGTTGAAACATTACCTGATCATCTAAGGCTATTTTAAAGCTATATTCAGCCATATTTGACCCTACAGGATAAATGCTTCCTAGAACAGCGTTCTCTTACCCAGTCTGTTGTTATCTGATGCAGTTGAGTTATTATGTACACCACTGTTCACAGTCACCATTACTTGTTCTAATGACATTTGGGAAAAAAAAAACAACATGTGAGACTTGTACTGTTATGCTGTAAATGTAAACTTCCTAAGTAGGTTTTTTTTTATTATTATTATTTTTTTTTTTTTGGTCAGTGTCTTTTTTTTCACGTTGCTTTAGTAAATTATCAATATTTATGAAGAGCTGAAAACTTAAATAACAACTCAGGGCCAAATCTTGATTTGCTTGATATGCTTACATTATCAGCTTCACAAGAATTGAATTTGACTGTTAGTAATTAAGTAGCAATTAATAACGTATTTACATTGCACTTTCTTGCTTGTTTTATTACTTTCACCCTGGATGCAAGTGATGGCACACTCAGAAGATGAAATTTCTAGTTTTGAGCCACTGCCCACTCCCAAAACTGTGTGTCAAAATTATTTCATCTGAAATAATTGATATGATTCAGTGTAATGCATCAACAAACCAGATCAAACCAAACCAGAAACAACTAAAGAAAAACAAACAAATGAACAAACAAACAAACAAACAAACAAACAAGAAGTGGCTAATTTTCCAATTAAAATATAACTTAACAGTCCACTGCAGAGTGAAGATAAATGCACAGTTGCAAAGTATATCAATCCTCATGATAGCATATACAAGTGGCAAACTGTCTAACGAATTTAAGGAAGACTGAGGATTTTTGAGGCTGTACAAATGTGTCAGGCTCTTCTGGTCCTTTTGTTAGAATTTTCACTACATCACTGCAGTTAATCATTATTTCCATGGTAATCTTCTAAGAGATGTGGAGAAGTTAAGGGTTAGAGGGGAAAAAAGAAGCATCATCATGATTTTGTCAGCCTGGCACTGAAAGCTACTGTATGGTTAATACCTTCCCTTTGAAGTTCTCAGGCCATGCAAAGCTCCTATGTGGAATCTTGGTTTCTTATAGTTCTGATTCTACATACATTCATCAAGATTAAAGCAAAGGACAGATACATCTATTTACATAAATACACATATCTGTAACACTACAGCAAATCAATGAAGTGAAAGTTGTCTAGTCTTTTAGTTTGTTTCTTACCTAGACTGTTGCAATCACAGTGAAATCAAACTGCTGTGTTTAAAGTAACATTTTTATATTCATTTGAGAAGTTCTTAATTGATGAACTACTCTTAAATTTCTAGCATTGTGCACAACGTAGGTAGATAGTGTCTGCTTATATTCTGAATTGCAACTCTACGAATGTTAGCAACACTAGTAGTTTTAAGTGTTTTCAGAAGAAAAATACAGTACAGAAAGCAAGATCTAGGGACCTGAGCGAGAGTTGTTGACAAGAGTCAATAAAGTCACGGTGGAGTGCTACAAGTCCTATTGAAGGCACAGGTTTAATGACAATAAATAGATTTTGAAAGAGAAATAAAAGGGCTAATATCTCAGTCTACAAAACTGACTACTGAAGTGTTCATGAGCACAAATATCTATTACCTATTCTACCGTAAAACTGATCCAAAATTACATTCCACATAGCAGTAACTTATTTATTTCCCAGACAGAATAACTGGAACAACTTTTTACAGGGAATTACTATTTTACATGAACATAGTCAAACCCTAATTCAGAATGCAATTTCAAGTCAAATACAATGAACTTTTTACAGCAGAAACCAAACCTCCAAAGCTAAATTTACAAACACTAAGAGGAGTTGCCACACTGTAATAAATTTCTAGAGGTTAAGACATGTGCTCAACGTGTAGAAGACCAGATGATTTGTTTCTGAGTGCTCCAATTACAACTCTCTAAGAACAGAAGTATTTCTCTAATTCTGTGCATCTGGCTCTTATTTCTTTCACTTTTCTTATGTGTTCCTTGACAACAACAAAACAAACAAAGTCTTATTTTGTGTGTAATGAAGCAATTTGAGGAAACTGAAATGTTTCAGGTTTTCATTCTGGAGAGAAAAGAAAAAAAAAGAGGAAAGAAGAAGGAAAAGAGAGGGATTGAAAAGAAAGAGGAAAGGCAGAGGATAGGGGTCACAGCTCTGACAAGCCACAGGTGTAAAGGAAAAAAGGACTGAAATATAAAGATACAGAAATTGCACAAGAGTGCTTCAAAAATAGTTCCAGGAGAAGAAATCTACAAATGCATTAAGCAGCAAGCAATCTGGATTTAATTTTTACACTTACTCTTTGACTATTTGGAGTAACAGAAGTAATAGAAGCAAAATATTATGTGCAGTGGGTTTTGAGAAGATTATTTGTCATGTCCTAACTGCTTCTCAGAATTCAACAGAGTCTGTTGGACAGGTTGAGGCAAAACCCTTTGGCCCTATTTGGTGCCAGGGCATTGGATTCTGCCAGGACGCTGGATTCAGAGTTTAATGTTAGTGTAAGAAAAACACGGCAGTTATGTAAACTGACACTCAGACTTGTAGAGAAAGTACACAAAAGAATAAAAACTAAAAAACTCGATAAAAATGGAAGAGAGAAAAACGCTATCCATCTTCCCCTTATAAAGAATTACAGAAATTCATTCATCATTTAAGTGAACGTTATGTGTCTGTCTCCCTCAAATGCAAATGTCTTGAATGTAATGGAAAAAATACAAATTATTTCAAAACATAACCCAGTAGTACATTTATTCCAGTATCAGTTTGTCATTCAGAGAGTTCAGAATTCATTATTAGTCTTAATACAAATTTGTATCCATTACTGATAGTAACGAATAGTAATTCTGCAATATACTATTTTGAAAACAACATATTTACATCTATCTGTTCTTTTCCAAAGAGAATGTGCTAAATAAAGTGCAGCATAAATTATGTTACTAATACAGATCCAGCTGAGCCAAGAATGAGGATTTTATTATTATTTTTTTATCTTACAGTTTACTTTCTGTAATCTGGAAGTGCTGCAAACCATCTCAGGAGTTTTGTAAATCCATCACTCAGATACTAAATAATCTGTAACCTCCTAAGAGTTTACTTTCCTTGAGAGCTTGATAAAATCTCTTTAAGACCAAATGCTTTTAGTTTTTCTATTCATTGTATTAACATCCTCATTGTTCAGAAAAGAAAGAGAGAAAGGAAGGAAGGAAGGAAGGAAGGAAGGAAGGAAGGAAGGAAGGAAGGAAGGAAGGAAGG
>NW_024884833.1:12453056-12556613 GCF_019232065.1 Centrocercus urophasianus | reverse complement strand
ATTCTGAAAAAAAAAAAAAAAAATCATAGACTTCATTCTTTACATTCAGAGAGGATTTTTTTTTTCCTTCTTTTTAACCAGCACACAATATAGATTTGAGTAGTTCAGAGCATCATTCTGGCATCATAACATCTAACACATTTCAATCCTGTATTTGGGAACACTACTGTTACTGAGATAGCACATCAATTGGCTCAATTTAATCATAGAATCCTTAGAGTTGGAAGGGACCTATAAATGTCATCTAGTCCAGCTGCCCTGCAATGAACATACACAGCTAAATCTAGTTGCCCAAAGTCAGGTCCAGTCTGACCTTTCTAGCTGTCCCAAAAATTCACTATCGCATTCCATCTCACAGGAAGGAAAATGTTATGACGTGATCTTCTAAACATTTTCACGAAGAAAGAAATACAAAATTTTAGTTGTCTGAGATACTTGTTGTCTAAAAAAATATGAAGAAATACATTCTGATGAGATGGAGGTCTGCAGGCAAGTTTCTTTGGTTGTTACAAACTTGATCTCAATTCTGCCATGGTAAACAGAAGTTTCCTGCAATGACAACTTAACTGCATTCAGAACTAAGTTTCATACAGTCATATCCCACTCTGCCAAATATATCTCTAAATATTTGTAGTTGTATGAATTCAGAGATTCTGCATGTAAACTCAGGTGTGGAAGGGGAAGTACAAGCTAAACAAGTGTTGTTCAACTGAAAGTTCCTAAATCTTAATAAGCCTTCTCTCTTCTCCGAGTACAAGTAGTTTATCCTAAGCAGAACATTACTTAGGGCTTCGGTCCAAACAGTATTTTAAAACAACTAATCAAATGTATACTTTTATTTCTCATAAGTTAGAGGCAATCAAGCATAACAAGACATGTATCTGTGGTCTTTTTAAATGAACAGTGATTTTTATGGAGAAAACTAAAACTGCTGAGTGGAGGGAAAAAAGTAAAGAGATGCAGTTGGATTACCTAAAAAGTTATTCTTATCAAATTTGTTGGTTTCTGATTTCAAGTAAAAAATTAAATGAAATAATTCATTCCTAGTTTCATTTTCTTCTTGGATTTGAGTCAATGTTTCAAAGACCAGTGCTGGCTAATGCAGTGGCAAAATGAGGACAAAATGTCATCTCATTTTTACTGGAAAGAAAAGAAAGGCTCCTGGAGAAGTTTCTGCAGCATGTATATTGCACAAAGAAGAATAATGTCTTGTTTCATTAGAGCAATGCCTATACAGTAGCAGAAGATAGAAGATGTTTGAACTAATCCATACTTTTCCTTCTGGAATTTGCACTCAACAGGCTCAATAATGCCTTGTGTTTCAGAGCACAACTGTAACATAAACATTTAACATAATTTTTTCTTTATTTCTGAACAAGTATTTTACACTGTGAGATACAAGATAGCACTTTTCATTTACAATATTGAGAAATCTGATGATATAACTATTATTTTTCACACAGAGGGTAGTGTAGCACTGGAACAGGTTGCCCAAGGAGGTTGTGGATGCCCCATCCCTGGAGGCATTCAAGGCCAGGCTGGATGTGGCTCTCAGCAGCCACTGTGGTTGGTGATCCTGCACATAGCAGGGGGGTTGAAAGTAGATGATCATTGTGGTCCTTTTCAACCTAGGGCACTCTATGATTCTATGATTTTATGATTATTCTTTTCACTTACAGATAAAAGTATGGATAGAAAAAAATAAATTGAAATCTAAGAGCTAAACATACAAATTTGAATATACTCTAACTCAGTAGAGGCCACGAATTTCCAGAAAAATGTTGATCTCAATTTCACTTTAGTCTTTCTTTCCAGATCAAATCTTCCAGTGACTAATTTTACTTAGTAATTAAAAAACTAGGACCAGAAGAGATTAAGCAGACTACCCTATAAACTTGTACATCAAGATTAAGAGTCTTGATTCTCATACTCACTCTGTTTACAAAAAAATAAGAACACAGCATGCTATGCAGCATCATATTAACTCAGTATAAATAGTAAAAACTATTTACAAAAACTTAAGAGGCTTTGATCTCCTTTGTATCTCTTCAAAACACTGCAGTGTTATAAAAAGATTTGCTTTCCACTATCAGTAGCTTTTCTCTAATATTTAAATTTATGCTCCACTGATAAGGATACATAGCTTGCCATTTTGTGGATGCTACCACCTGTGTGAGATTTCAAAATGGGCTTAATACAAGGGGAGCCATTAACATTTGTGTTTCAGGCAGCATTCAATCTACTTGATGGCTTGTTACATTGATCTACAAGTTCATAAAATGAAACAGGGTGTCAACATAATTATACATAAAATAGGTAAAAGGGTCTTTAGTTTTTACTTTACCTAGTAATAGGTAAAATAGGGTCTTTAGTAAAAGACCCTGTAGAACTATTGTCAGTGTAAAATTAGATAGGACCAACAGATAATAAAACTTGTCCCAATCACCCAAAAATATATGGGGATGACAGTCCCCAATACTGCCAATGAGGATCAGTTAATATTTTAATCTGTTTTTAACTTGTCTGAAGTTTTTATTTTGTTTCTTTAAACGATATGTTGGAAGACATGCTTATTTTCCAAGCAGCCAGTATAAAATAAAACATTTGCACTTTTCAGAAGAAAACACTGCATCTTTCTCAAAGACAATCATTATCATCATGTCTTCCAGCAAAATATCCAATAGACGTTTCTTTTTGCAGAACGTTCCCGATGCTGTAGTTGCTTTGCTTGCTATTGATTAGTGACAGTCAAGGATATTAAAACCTGAGGCTCAAACACCAGTGCTTAGAGCTACTCAGTGCATTTATTTTATTCAGCTTCTAATTCAGGTGCAGATCAAAGTAAAAAGAAAGAGTATAAATAAGCAACTGTTCGAACTCAAAAACTGCAGAAACAGAAGCTTTCCATAAAACCACAGAAAATGCATGTTAATAGAAACCCACTTTGCAGGAAAGGGCGTAACAATTAAATATCTGCACATACATTTTAAAATATAGATGTCTGCAGGTTATTTTATACTTCATTTGCATGTATGCCTGAGAGATCAATCAATACATCAAGGACTCCTTTCTTAAAGCTTTCTGCAAGTACTTGAAAAGTCAAAGCTGTTAAGAAAAAAGGCTGTTTACCTTATGACATCTGTAGCATTTCTGTTTAATACGCTCATTGGTATGCACGTAAAATGCAGAAATGCTGCCACACAGATGTACTTTTGACAAGTGTCAGTTTACAGGTACTAAAAGGAGGATCAGAGCGCATGAAGGACACAGAACAATTACGTCTCACCACTTTGAAAAACAGAATCACTTTCAACTCAGAAACCTTTCTGCCTAACTCTACTTGAATACTGAAGCCAACTCTACCAACATATTAGTTTGCATAATTCCAAGAATAAACAGATAGTCCACATTGTCAATACCTCTCCTTTTGACTCAAATTGGCAAGTCAGGCTATATATATGGAAATAAAGGAAAAAATGTTGCTCATTCTATTATAGTAAGAGTTACTGAACTATATTATACATATTCAGTTGCATTAGTTTGCTTACTTTTGCCTTACAATAAATAATTCCAGTACCTTTGATTATTACAGGTCTCATAGTTGTTCATGAACAATTTTTCAGCTCCAGCTTCCTTCCTATGACATTTTATCTTAAGACCATGAAGTCTGAATTATTCTTAGAAGATGCATACACTGATCACTGACCACATCAAGTAAAACAGTTCTCATTCTTTTACTCCATTAATTTCAATGATCTGCCCTTACAGTCACCGCCATTCAACTACCTCCACATGGCAACTAATAATTTTCCTTATAAAACCTGATCCGTGTCGAATAAATGCTGTTGAGAAGTAGCATGGCCAATGATGAGGATAATGGGCTGAGAGAAAACAACTAAGAAGCAAATTTCAGCTATCCCAGTCACAGTTTTGCTACATAAGCACTACTACAATATTTCTGTGCATCTTTTCCTCCTTCATTTTTGTAGACCTTCAGGCCATATGACAAGAGATCACTGCATCACTGATACAGCTTTGATTCAAGTATTCCTCTCCTGTTAGATTAAGATACAGGTCCCCAGATACCCTCACAAATTCTAATGTCACAGGTTAAAGAACAGACAAATTTACAATTCCCTTTTACTGAACCTTATGCACACTGTGATCCTCCAAGCATCACTCGTGATTTGAGGGTAGAGAAAAAATACACACAGAATGATTACTCACGAACATCACGATCTGAATTTGTAGCCAAGGAAGGCCACCCCAATATTTGGCACACATTTCTCAGGTAGGCAGAAGTATGTAAACCAAGGTCTTGCCCCTTTCCTAAGGCTATAGGAACTTTTCTGTCTGTCCAGATGCTTTGCTAAGTCAGAATCACACTGAAGACACTGTCTATCTATGAATGTCCCTGTGATTCTACCGAAATACAGAGGATGGAGAATAACTGCTCAACTCAGAACTAAATAAAGCAGTCTGAATCTCCTGAAGCTCTTTGAGCCAAAAACAATATGCACTTTACATTTATCCTTGATTTGCTTTCTTCTGTTCTCCACTTTATGTGAGCACAAAATGGACCTTCCCTTCAAAGAAGCACTTTTTACAGGATGCAGCAAGGTACAGAGGAGGAGAATGGTACTGCAGGTTTGTCTTGAGGAAAAAGGTACATTCCCGCTCTTTGTATGTAAGAATAGTACCTTATATGGCACCTTTTTGACAGAACTAAATATGTACTACATTTAATAGGCTAATTGTATGTCCCCATCTGAAGACTCAGCCACTTTTGTACTGGCAAAAGTAAACACTTTTACTAAATGATATAATTACTAAATGTAATTATAAACTGAATTAACATGATATAAATTAGACGTGAGTATATAATGGATACTATTTAGTGGCTTATTGCCTTAACTGCTAGGAGAGGCTATTATCAAGTCAGTGAATAAGACTGTTCTCTTTTTTGAAGCTCTGTTCCTACAACAGGTACTGGTTTTCCTATCCGCATCTGACACACAGTATGCTGTATACACTCCAGATCCTCTCTTGATCCTATTTGTCTGCTTCTTCAGATGCACAATAAACCTAACTTTCCAGGCTCTGGTAAGAGCCTTTCCCTCGTACATCTGGATCAATATCCTGTCCTGCTATCCAACCAAAGAAATGTGCTCCCAAAGATATCTCTGTTATAAATTTTGCAGGGTAGAACTCAGTTGACTCCACTAAGACAGAGTAATCATGCTAAAGACTTGAAAAACAAAGAGGCTCGGGCTACATCTGTGTCAGTGAAAAAGGAAAGGCCAAAGCCCACGCTTTGGCAAGAGTATATCTTATTTTTTAGCTACAATTATTTCATCTATATTTAATTAGAGCACCCTTTTGACCTAAGACAAATAACACTCTCCCACACAATGTTCCAGTATGGTTTCAAGGACAGCACTGGTCAAGAATTATTCACAATACAGAGCATGGATGAGGCCATTTTGTTTGAGGGATGAGGGAGAAAAGATTTTTAAATATATGGGCATGACTTATGGCTTTCCCTCAGGGCCAAAGAAAATATGCTTACTCCCTTTCTCTATGATGCCCTCCAATGCTGATATGCATTGCTCCAGACGTGGTGAAATGATACAGTACATGCAAACCACACACTGTATTTTCTCCCCAGCAAGATTACTTAACAGATAATACAGAACTGAATTATTTCTGATTATCTGACATACAATGAAGTGGAGAGGATGAGTCAGTTAATATGAAATGCATGCTAGTACTGTAACTGCTTAAATAATTCTCAAAATAATTGTAACAATTTTGTTAATGTAGGACACAAAAGCCTGATATTTGGCCTGTTCTAATTATTTAGACTTAGTGCCATGAATCAATAGAGATGGAATAGAAAATAATTTTTCTACATTCTCTCTGAAAAATATATTAACAGGTACTTGAGAGCTCTTGTAATTTTATTCTTGTCTGGAATGGAAAAGAAGATGATAATTGAAAATATTAGCAAACTCAAAAACAAACAAAAAAAAAACCAAAAAAACTCTACTCATCTAAAGACACTAGTCTAAACATGATTACTTGGGACTTTTCCACAGATATACTGTTGGGTTTGCTTACACCAAATTAATTCTTACCAAGTCCTGCTTCACAATATACCTCTAATGAATGAAACAAGACAGCAAGTTATATTCTCACGCTCTGGTATAGTCCATTTAGCCCAAAATATTTCAATGGAATAAAATCTTTTTCAAGGCCTGTTCAAAGTCATGACAATTAAAGAAATAGAACTTCCCAAATTGATATGTACATATACAGATATAACAGTAATTATTCAAAATTTTCACTTATTAACATTTTTACATTAAAATTCTATGAATTGAATATATACATATAGGACATATGTATCCTGGAAAAAAAAATCCTCTAAGCAACCACGGTATTTTATAATTACACCTGTTCTAAGAAAAAATTCTGTAAATTCAGCAGGTATATGTAGAAATAATATAGTCTTCATTCTTTATAGGTTAGGAGTCTGAATAGCTTTATCATCTCACCTTCAATGTCGCAGTCTTGCAATGAAAGCCATATTTGATCTACCAGACCAACTCCTTTTACTTCACCATGAACTGGAATGGAATGCATTACCATTAATGCAATTTTCAGGGCTCAGTTTGCAACTGCCAATTCTACTCTTTTGATATTTACTTTTCTTCACCAATTGCATTATTTTCCATCCTGCTCTGCAGGAGAGAAAGTCCACTGTGACATTTCCAGATTCTTCTCCATTCACATTTTTCAATTAATGATCTACATCATGAGGAAGAGCTGCCACTATTAACTTACATATTTTATTTACTTGATTCTACTAAACAAAGCTTGTACATCTATTTCAGAACTATAGAAAACTGCATGGCTTTAAAATATTCATAGAACTGAATGCTGTACTCTGGGTGGGGTCTCACAAGAGCAGAGTAGAGGAAAGGAATCCCTAGACCTAATGGTCATCCTTCTAACTTAATGTATTGATAGCTCCTTCTGAAATCAAGGGCCAATCCTTAGTCATACCTCATGGAGCACATTTTTGTTTATAGTTTTCTGCTAGGATGTTTGCTTTTGTTGAGGATCATATATAGACCAAAATTCAGTTCATTAATAGCCATGTCAGTAATTTACTACATTAATGAATCCTTAGAAGACCTACTAGGAAAACAGCTTGTTAGGTACCTGGCACTGCTCTTCACTCCCAGTACTGAAATTAACCTCTAACCAACTTGCACTGCCTGAAGTTTCTCCCAGCTGCCATCTGTTGTGACAAAAGCCTAGCATTCTTTTGCTGCTCCTGTAATGCAGGAGGTGATGTAACGTTCTGCTCCTCTTCCAATCTGTGGTAGCTCAGCAAGAATCATCACAATGAATACAAACAAAAAACTCCCAAATTAAACCAAGTTTTTAGATATTGGTTCTAAGCACTCTTTGAAACATGAAACTATGACTTCCATGTGCAAAGGCAATGATCTATGGCCAGTAGATTTAGAAATGCTATGAATTCAATGTAGGGACAAATGTATAAAAACAAAAAACAAATAAAAGCAATCACCAGCCACATGGCAATTTTAACAATCTACATTTTGCTTGAAAATTTGGGTTGTTATACATTTTTATATATCTATATCTATCTATCTATCTATCTATCTATCTATATATACACACAAATATCTTTCAACATACTTCACAAGTCTCCAAACAGCTTTCTCCTTGGAAATTATTTTAATTTTAAAGTACTGGTCCTTCACAAAAAAAAAAAAAAAAAAAAAATAAAAGCAATATAAGTACATTTTCTACTATCAGCGTGTTATGAAATCAATAGAGTATACATAAAACTGATTTGAACCACATTAAATACTACAATACTACATCAGTAAAAGGGGTAAAGGGAACTGCAGGCATTCTTTGACGGGTTAGGGACTACAATCCTCTGTAAATCTGGATCCATTGTGTTCAACAAGCATCATTAATTGTGTTCTTTGTGTTCTACAATACATCTGACCTTCAGGAGGCTGATTATGAAAATATTATTCTCTCTTGACTGTAGACCTTTAACCTGTTTTCAAATTTTCCTAAAAGCCAGGAGAATGAAGAGATAACGCCACAAATTTTATTTGCTATTTTTCAGCCGACGTAAAAATTACACTGGACTTTTTTAGTCTTTTTAGACTACTAGTGGTATGTTCAGCTCATTCTAATCAAGTGAACAGATCTTAAATATCACTTTGAAACTACAGAATTTATATTTTTAAAAGTAAATAAATAATATTTAGGAATTTGATGTATATGTGAAAATTCAAGCATACAGTGACAGGACTTTGCACCTCTTGAAAAAGTATCAGATCTGTATTTTATTCAGAAAGCAAGTGCTTGGCTGAGGGAATACTCTAATGAGATTCCAAACAAAAGTATAATTAAAATATTCTTCTGTATTTGTGGGTGACTGCTTAGGATTATGTGGGTGACATGCTATTTTACCTTGATAGAAGTTTCCATCCTCATCAGAGGATCATTGTGGCCTTTCCTGCAATTAAAATACTGAATCTTGGACTTCTCTTAGGATTTAGAATATCACTATAGGAAGTGAAGTTAGTTATTGAGAATACAAAAAGTTTATTTAATCTACACTGAAACCATTTCCAAAGAAGGAAAAAAATAATGAACTATTCCTTTTATAATAAAAGGAATTTTTAAAATAATGAACTATACTTTTTAAAAAAAATCCACCTTTTTTTGTGCTTTTCCGGAAAACAAGCTTCCAAAATACAATACGACGGATCATAACCCATACAATGAAAATGTCCTTCACACAAAGAGGAACTATTTTCTCAAATTCAACTCAATTTTACAAACCCCGCAGAATCAAATATCTGAAATTGAATACCATTCCTTCACAGCTGAACGTACTTTCCCGGCCATAACACAACATAGAATTACTGGGGATGGGAGGGAAAAAGCTCCTTTCATGACTGCCAAACAGTGTGATCTGAAGCTATTCATCAGCACAGCTCCCCTGTACTCGGATAGGAGCTGAACCTTCTCCTGTAATAACATGGCTTTATGTCCGAGCCTGATGATGCTAAGAGTTATTGATGACAACCTCGATTAAACTAGTAATTAAATCCTCCAGGACACTCATATGGTTGGGAAAGGGTTATAAGAAGGACAGAGACTGAGCAGCAGTTGTGACCTTGAAAGGAAAGTATTGATTGGATTTTGCCTTGTGAAAGGACAGAGGGAAAACTGAAACCAACCATCCTGAATCATTAATGAACTCCCACTGCATGCTCCCAATTCCAATTTTTCACATGTCCAAGTGGATCTTTCTTCATGGTTCCTCAAAAACAACATTTACAAACTATTCATTAAAAGAAACTTCAAATTAATTTTAGACAACATGATCTACATTTAGGCAACAACTGAAAAGATGTCCCTTTTTCTAAATTCTAGACTATGCGAGATATATAACATGTTATATATATTTTCATATGCACACATATAGGTCTGTGTTTATATACATTATGTTTATTACTGTAAGCAAGCAGAAAATGCCATTGATTGTCCATGCCTCCACTTAGGCTTTCATAGTACCCACTGACACAGAACAGGATTTTTAAGTCCCTGGATCTTTCCTAGGGTTGAAAGGCATTTGAGCACACTGTCTGTGAAGAATAACCATCTATCTCTAAAAAGAAATGTGTTTTTTCTTCTTCACAGAAAGGGATGATGAAAAGTGGTAATTTACATGGCAGGAAAATACCAAGAAACTGCCTCTTTATGTTGTTTAAGCACTAAAGCAATTTAGAAGAGAAAAACTGGAAGAAGAAAGCCAACAATTAGATGAGATGTTGGAAGGTGTACGATAATTTTCTCCAAATTTATCTTACATTTCACTACATCTTCATTCTGACTGAGTTTTCCTCCTCAATGATTTTTTTTCATTTTTCTTGTAAAGTTTCCATTCCTACAAGTTATTTCAAACAGCTTTCAAATGGATATATCTAGTTACTGTGCTATTTGCTACAACACAGAGAAAGCTTGCTCTTTCCATCTTGGCTCATCTAACAATCCTACTGCAAATCACTCTCCAAATATTATTATTAATTATTAGTTATTCTTCAGAGAAGTAATAGCTTTTGTTATTAAGATTACAGAACTGCTCTTCTGATTTCAAAAAGCTTCTATTTAATAAAGCAACCATGTTAGGAGGCCGGATAAACATCAAGCCGAGATTTTTTTTAAAATGTGATCAGTGCAAGAGAACATGAAGAAAACTATCAAGCAGCCAAATGACCACTGACTGTAGGCATACTCTTGTAAAGATGCTGGTCAACAGACATAGGTACACCAACAAGGTGCAAGAATGAAATGACTTTTTTTATTTACCATCCACTGCATGAAGGAACAAATGCAACAACTTGTTTTTTCACTGCCACATGGCAACACACTGGCAGAAGTCCATATATATGCACAGAAGAGTCAATATGCACGGTCTGTATATGCACAGAAGAGTGCTCAGTGATGCCAAAGACAGTAAGCTCATGGATGTAAGGAATGGGTTATTTTTAAAGAGTCTTCTAGTTTCCATTTCAGCAGCCTATTTAATTACCAGCACTTCCACTTTCTAAAGATCAGAAAAAAGATCTTCCTTGAAAACCACTGCTTCAGAAACTGATACTTCCATTACCCTCTTTTTCAAGGGCAAAACAGTAGCACTGCTAAAGTTCGAGAATAACTACTGGCAGTATTAAAGTTAAGTTAGGTGACTTGTATACAAGCAGGACAGCAAAACCCACTGCAGTAAGTAATACTGATATTAGTGTTGTAAAATAAAATGGTAACCATAATCTTACTATAAATATATAGGCCATTAAAAATTTTGAATTGCAAAATTGCAGTCAAAGGGAGATTATACCTTCTGCTCTACATTCTGAAACACAACAGTTGTGCTCACCATGGAAATTTACATTTCTTTATGCTAATGAAAAAACTTCCAAGAGTTAAAGGATTATCAGTAAAGAGCTAGTAAGTCGGGGAATAAAAAGGACATTTAATTAAGTAGGAGCGAAAGATGAGCTGTGGATTACAGTGACAGGCTACAAAAGAAAGAAAGTGGGGAAACCTACATTATAACAAAACTAGAAACCAGTAGTCTTACTAAAATAATTGCAGTGTGACCAATAGTCTTACTAAAATAATTGCAGTAAATTTAGCAAGAATTTGGCAGTTGGCAGACCAGAAGCAAAATTATCCTCTTTCATTCATGCCACAAGCGCCCTACCTGTAAAGTCATTCACAGTGCTTATCCTGCACCAACCTGGAGTTCCTGTTTCCACCAGTGGTGTTTCCATGCTCAAAAAGCAATAGGATGTAGAAACCAGGCTAGAACAAACAAGTTTGCTCTCACTGTTGGCCAAGCTATGCAGCACCCGTCATCACAACACAGTCTGCTGTTCTGATCTAAGAAGGCTAATCAAGTACTTCTGTGCATACAATTACTTTCACACTGTGGGTGGAAGAGGTCTTATTTTTCTGCTTCAGTCATAATTTTAGTTGCACACACTGAACATCACCATATTCCTTGAAATACTCCAAGGAAGCCTATCCACTGCCCACTTACTGCATTCTTCTTTGAAGTGTTCACATCCAATCTTGTGAACAGCACAGGTTCACCTGGTATTATTGTTGGTTTACTAGTCCTCTGGCAATGATCATCCTGAGGACATTACTTCATGTAGTCCCGACTTTTGGCAGCACTTCCTACTAGCCCTAACTAACATATCATTCACTTTCTGTGCTAGTTTTGCATGAACTGTGGTTTAGACCTGATTTTCCAATCCAATCTTCCACATACTGTACTTCTTTGCAAAACGATTATTGAATTCCTTACAGTAACTCTCATAAAGAAGAAAATGAAATTATTTTCACAAACTAATGGTCAAGGTGATGTTAGTACAAGGAATCCCCAATGACATTTAGTTCTGCTGAAGACAGACTAAAATCTACACAGAGAACTACAAAACATTATTTTATAGAAAAGGAAAAACAAATCTGTTTAATTTGGCTGCAGGAATCACGCAAACCCATGCAAAATTAATTTCAACTCACTTCGCGTGTGTTTCCATCTTTAACATTTTAAACATGTTTTTCATGATTAGCAGCCTTTTTTAATTAAGTGAAAAAGCAGAAATGTGTCAGATGTATAACTGTATTTTAAGATGTGAATCATAGCCAATAAAGCCATAAAGTATTTCAAAAATTGACGTACTTGCATGTGGATTTTTTTTATTTTTATTTTTTGTTTAAGTGATTAAACTATGAGTATACTGCGCACATAAAAATACTGAAACACCAAAAAGTTCTGATAAGGAAGCAGAAAACTACTTTCAGCCACATTTGGGGAGGTAATTATTTGCAGACTGCTGACAGCTTATACACCAAACCAAGAATGTCTGGCACATATAAACATGAATATGAACAAGGACATGAGCATGGTTGTTCATGAACACCTCTGTCTGTATGAAAAGGATTTGGTCTACTGTCTGTGTTCATAACTACCATTAAACACATTGAGTTTTCTCACTGGCATCAGCACAGTATCCTTTGCTATACCATTTATGTTTTGGCAGTGCTGACAGGTTTATCTATACCACAGCTAAGGGTGCCCTCCAAAATTTCAGTTCCACTTCTCCATAAACATTGTGTAGATAAGGCTCACCCAGGAGAGTTGCCCTGATCTGCATCCTGTCCAGGGAAAGTTCAGGAGAGACCTTATTAGCTGAGGCTTCTTCCTGTTATCTCCTTTGTGAGTTCTGCTGCAGAAGCAATGTTCCAGCAAAACATTGGTATTTCATCCCTGGCTTAAAAAGCTATTTAAGAATCACTCCAATGTGCCTCCCTCATCCAGTGCCCAGTGTTACAGTGCCAAGGTTAATTGAGGAGCTAAAGTCCAAGATTAAGTTCCACCTATTCTCTGTGAGAATTTAGTTTCCCATGTCACTATAAAGATACTTTCCTAGATGTTCAGAGAAGCTGACACAACCAACCACAAGAACTCTGCCAGCTGCACTTCTCTTCCTAAAGAAATACCCACCCCCATCAACAAAAATGAGTCTGATTCCCATCTACACTCCATTACTGGCGGACTAGTATAAAGGGGTCATTGTGTAAAAAAAAGTCAAGCTCACTGACCCTTTTTTTAAATGAAGGATGCCATCAGCATACCAACATCTTTAGATCTCAAACATGCATTCTGTGCAGCCCATTTCCACTTCTCTACAGAACAAGGACAGGACTTCAGTTTTGAACATTAACAAGACAGCTCTTTGACTAGGTAGCTGTAATAAACACTGAATTCTGAACTCTCCACTGTAACTGAGGTTTTTCTTTTTTTTTTTTCCCCTGAAAAGAAGACAAACCAGTGATCAAGTTGTTAAACTGAAATTCTGAACTGATTAAATGAAATATTTCCATAACATAGCTCACTGTCCTGAATACCTTTCCAGGACTGTAGCAGAGAAGAAAGGTTAACAGTACTAAGCTGCAATTGAATGAACTGGAAAAACACAGGATATCTAACTAGCTGACTTGGAAATATCTAGTTAAAGTTTAAGTATACTTGAAGGTTAGGACAGCTGGAAACCTAGAAAACTCCCTGAAGCTCTCTGCCTTGTAGTTAAAAGCCAACTAACAAGATTAAATGTAACGTGCAAAAAATAGGGGAGTTCAGTGGCAAAGTGTGTACTGTTCCAAGCCCAGCTGGGGTATGCAATAGAACACATAAACTTCATTTTTCTTGCTGTGGTCAGCGATAATAGTGCTCAGACTTATGCTTTGTGCAATCAAAACACCTGTTTGAAGAAGCACAGCTTGTATTTAGCATAGTTAAATACACTTGGCATAGTTAAATAGAATGGTCTGTATTTATACAAGACAGAATTTTTGTCCTGGATTCTGGGAGCAAATCAAGATTTTCAAAACTTACCACCACTGCAGTATCTAAGTATTTAGATGCTAGGCAATGTCATTGTGATGAATAATGAAAGCACTATGGCATGAGCATTTTTCAAAGTACACAGATGGGTCATAGCCAGTTGCATAAATGACTGCAAATACGGTTGGAATTCCTCTCCCTTTGGTGCCAGAGAGTAAGGCTGTGAGACCCCAGAGCTGCCACAAAACACCAGCACGTTCTGGATTGCTGCTAGATAAAAAAGGTACAGGAAGGTAGAATAAGACAGTCCTACTCTACTTTTCAGACTACCAGCTCCTCACAATACACATTCTGCATCGTTGGGCCTGAAATATGCTACTGGATGGATACTTTCAGCCTCTGAACGTCCACATGTACTGTGGCATGCATCATGTTTAACATCCATGTATAGGCTGCTTTCTCAAGGACTGAAATGAAAAACATTTCCTCTGCACTCATGCTAAATCATCTGGTGAATTACGGGGAGATTTTACACTAAATCAAGTATAAGCAATTCCAAACCACAGCTTTGCTAAAATAAAGCAAGGTATACTTATTTTACACTCTTTTTCACAAGAGCAACAGAACACCTAACAAAAAGAGAGAAGGAAAGTTTCTTTCCTTGCCAACCTGCCTGTGTATGATAGATGCAAGAATGCCAGAATAGCCACGTCAACGCAACCAAATAAACCACTCTTTCCCTGCCTCTGGCAGGAGCCAGAAATGTCTGCCTAAGGGATCACAGAAGCACAATGCAAGTGCACAGTCACAGTTATCCAGAATACCTTTGCAGCCCAAAGCTGTCATGTGCCAGAGGTAATGTCTTTGTGCTTAACAGCTGTATCACTCAGAGCCTCTGTGCCATTTGCCTGGGATTTACCATATCACTAGCAGGTTTCATGAATTTTTCTGATGGCAGCAGTTTGCCTGAAGTGTGCAGGCAGACTCCAGAGCAAGAGCAGCTGCAAAGCACAAGATTCAGACATCAAGAGTAGGAGTTATGTTACTTGCCTAGCCAGGAAGCTAGCACTCAGAAGCACAGAAAGAGGGAAACATAGTAGTATAGAATATCTACTGGCCTGCAAGATGACTGAGGGCTCTGAAAGCTCACAGGAGTACTCTAAGAGAATGACACTGATCAGAAATCTTTACTGCATACTCACAAACACAAAAGTTGGCTGCCTGTTTCAATTTGACTCTTGAGTAGCTGCAGTGTGAGAGACGTTCTACAAAAGAGCTGTATCAGAGCCAGCTGAGGACAGGCTGTTTTTAGTCATGGGAAAAGGACAAATAACAGTGCAGAGAATGCAGGGGGTTCATTACCGAGGTCCTTTCCAAATAAATTTAAGGAAGTTAAGAAATTTTGGTTCAGGTATCAAATTTGAAACAAGTATTTCTGTGAGGAGCATTCCTGCTGCTGCCTATTGATGAAAATCACAGCAATATAACATCTTGAAACTGCACAAATATACAGAAACTAAACCACAAAATGTTCTTGGAAGACTTTGGGCATCATTGGTTTCAATTGTGTTCACCAGCTCATTTTTCTGGGTGCTCCCAGTTGAAATGAAAGGCTCTTGTATCTCACTGATTTTGAAAGAGTGTTTCTCTGCTTTCACTGTTTACCATTTCTTCTGTCCAGAACCAAAGTTAAAACTTCGACTTGAAAGTGTCGTGCAGCCTCCATGATGAGGCTGGAGTCAACTTTAATGGCATGAGGTTTCCTCACAAGGCTGATGTTGGAGTAACTCCTCTGGTGGCAGAAGCCTCCCTGCACTACAGATGCTAGGACCCATCCTTTCTGTTACTCCATGAGGTTGATGTGATTAAAAAACAAAATGAATCTGACGGAAAAATCTCAGTTCTGACTTCTCAGGAACAGCTAACATTCAGAGAAGAAAAGAAAAGGAGGGGCTGGCAGCAGCAGGGGGACCAAAGTCACACTATCTGGCCAAACTGTCAGGAGTAAGTGAAATGTTCTGTAACTTGTCATGAGCATCAGAAGAACTTTGTAAAAATAATTTCTTAAATGTCTGCATTATTCCACTTAGAATTCAGCTGAGTGTGTTCAGGGTGTTCAGCTATATTGGGAAGCTGAGTAACTGTGGCGTTAACCTTTAAAACTAAGAATAAAACACATCTAGAATCCGGGACTAGTAATAGTTCCTGAACTGCTATTTTTGTCCATTTCACTTCAGGATAAAGGACACTATTCCAGCAACCCTCTACCCCTCTTCTCTTCCCTTCCTCCCCCCACAATTCTTTAGAAAGTTCCAAAAATCAAACATAACAAAACAAAATGGTAAGATTCCCATCTCCTCCATCTCCTCCTTAAAAAAAAAAAAAAAAAAATCTCAGAGATATAAAGCTGATCTTATTTTGTTAGATCTGATTTCTCATTTCCACACAGGTAGTGTCAGTTTTTCCTGGTTTCTGTCACCAGCTAAGTGAATAGCCTTAAAAGGACAGTACAGGACAGAGAACAAAAAGAAGAGCAAATGAGTAGTATTAGAGGCACTAAGGTTATTTAATAATCACACTCCAGTAGTGGACAACACTGAGAAGGAGGAACCTCAGCCCCTGGTGACCTGCAAAAGCAGTCTCCACCTCCAATCCCCACCCTCCAGCTTTATTACCAATAACAGATAAAAAGCTTTAACAGCTATAGACACTTGTGACATTCATGACCAAGATCCACAAGAAGAAACTGTACTACCAGTCCATAGTGGATACCATACATAGAAGGAATAAGTGCTTGCAGTGGATGAATCCCTGTTAAAAGGCAATGAGGCTCCCCTCTGCCAACCTGACAGAGAGTCTCAAGAGAGTCTCTCGCAGGTGCCAAGATCCAGGACATTGCCAAGATGTTGCCAGAGCTTGTCAAAAGAACAGTCTACTATCCACTGTTGGCCTTTCTTGTGAACATGAATGACAATGCATGTCCAAACATGGGAAGAATCGAGGAAGACTATAAAGCCCTGGGAGCCCAAGAGAATAGTACAGATGCACAAGCTACCTTCTCTTCAATTTTACATTCTGAAGAAAAGAGGATAGCCAAGAAGTGATATCTAATGCATATTAACTCCTGGCTATGTGGCTGGTGCTGATACAAAGGTTTTAGTTTTTATGACAGTAAGAATTTTTATGAAGATTACAACCTCTTGGTGAGGGATGGGTTCCACTGTCTAGAAGAGGCAAGATAATTTTTGGCAGCAGGCTGGCCAACCTACCACAGAAGGCTTTAAACACAATGATTAATGAGCAGGGTCCAAAATGCAATTGTACCTATTGCATCTGAGTAAAGAATAAGCCAGGACAACCAGAACAGTGAAAAATATTATTCAGCTGTCTCTCATGAAATAAGTCAGAAGGCCAGCTACCCTTAGGGTGTATAAGCTAAGGAGGTCCTCTTGCATCCCTCTAGGGAAAGCTGCATCCTCTGCTCACTTTTCTTCTCTGAAGTACCTGTACACACACAGCACAGGAAACAAACAGGAAGAACTAATGATTTGTGACTGCAATGCCATCATGAATGTCTATGTACCTTTTTAGGAAAGACAGGCCAGAAAGTCGAGGCAGTGGAGTTGCTCTATGGGTGTGAACAGAAGGGCAGACTAATATGGGTGACATCACTGTGGGTGCTTACTATGGAGCACCTCATCAGGAAAAGAAAGTTGATGAGGCATTCTATAGACCGCTGAAAGTAGCTTCACAGTCACAGACACTGGTTCTCATGGAGGATTTCAATCACTCTAATATTTGCTGCAGAAGCAACATCACTGGGCACACACACAGACCAAGATGTTCCTGCAATAGAAGATGGAATGGAAGATAATTTAATGATGTAGGTGGTGGAGGAGCCAATGAGAAGAGGGCCTAGATCTTACAAACTATGAGGACAGGTTGGGAATGTGACGGTTGGGAGCAGCCTAGGATGCAGTAACAGTGAGACAGTGGAGTTCAGGATCTTGTGTGAAAGAAACAAGGCAATAAGCAGGATTGCAGCCCTGGACATCATGAGAGCCAACTTTGACTTCATTAAGGACCCATTTCGACAAATACCATGTGTTAGAAGATCAGAAGATAAGGGAGCCGAAGAGAGTTGGTCAGCATTCAAGTACCAATTCCTCTGAATTCAAGATCAGTGCAGCATTCAAGTACCAATTCCTCTGAATTCAAGATCAGTGCAGCACTAAGAGTAAGAAATTAGGCAAAGGTGGCAGGAGACCAGCATGGATTAGCAAGGATTTTATAGAAAAACTCAAATAGAAGTAGAAAGTTTAGGGAAGGTGAGAAAAGGGTCTATCCACTTGGAAAGAATACAGGAACATTGTTAGAGCATGCAGGAATGCAATAAGGAAGGCCAAGACCCACTTAGAATTACATCTAGTGAGGGAAGTCAAGGACAACAAGAAAGGCTTCTTTAGGTGAATCAACAAGAAAGGATGACTAGGGAAAATATGCATCCACTGCTGAATAAGAAAGCTGTTTTGGTAGTGGAGGACACTGAGGACAAAGAGTTACTGAATGCCTTTTTTGCTTCAGTCTTTACTGCTAACATGGTCCCTAAGGAAATAAGAGTCTGGGGAAAGGAAGACTTTCCCTTGGTGGAGGAGTATCTGGGCAGAGGTTGTCTAGGCAAACTTGATGCACATGGTCTCCAATGGGATGCACCCACAAATGTTGAGGGAGCTAGCAGAAGTGACTGCCAAGCCATTCTCAATCATCTCTGAAAGAACCTGGGGAACGAGAGAGGTTCTTCAGGACTGAAGGAAAGCCAATGTCACTGTGGTCTTCAGGAAGGACAAAAAGCAAAACCTGAGAAACTACAACTCAGTCAGCCTCACCTCTGTCCCTGGGATGTGATGGAACAACTTATTCTGGATGTCATCTCCCAGAAAGTAAAAGAAAAGTTATTGGGATTAGTCAATATGGATTTGCCAACAGGAAATCATGCTTAACCAATCAGCCAGCCTTCTACAATGCCACAAGTGGCTGGATAGATGAGGGCGGGGCAATGGATGTTATGTACCTTGACTCCAACAAAGACTTTGATGCTGTCTTCCATAACATCATTGTAGGTAAGCTTAGGAAGTGTGGAATATATGAGTGGAAAGCAAGGTGGACAGAGAACTGCCTTACCGGTAGAGCTCAGAGGATTGTGATCAGCAGCACAGAGTCTAGTAGGAGGCTGTATACAGCAGTGTTCCTGGCTGCAGTCTTGTTCAATATCTTCATCAGTGTGTTGGATAAAGGTATAGAACACACCCTCAGCAAGTTTGCTGATGATGCGAAGCTGGGAGGAGTGGCTGACACACAAGAAGGTGAGACCTGGAAAGACTGGAGGACTGGGCATAGAGTAATCTTAGGAGGTTCAACAAGAGCAAGTGCTACCAGGGAAGGGAATAACCATATGCACCAATACAGGTTAAGGGCAGACTTGCTGGAAAGGAACTCTGTAAAGAAGGTCCTGAGTATCCTGGTGGACAGCAGGTTGGCAGCAGTGTCCCCTTGTGGCCAAGAAGGCCAGTGGTATCCTGAGGTGCATTAGAAAGAGCATGGCCAGCAGGGCAAGGGAGGTGATCTCCCTCCTCTGCTCTGCCACGGTGAGGCCACATCTGGAGTACTGTGTCATACTGTGGGCTGCCCAGTTCAAGAAAGTCAGAGAACTGCTGGAGAGAGTCCAGTGGAGGACCACAAAGAAGATGAGGAGGATGGAGCATTCCCCTTATCAAGAATGGTTGAGAAAGCTGGGACTGTTCAGTCTCGAGAAGACTGAAGGGGGAACCTTACCATTGTTTATAGGGTGGGTTTCAAGAGGATAGGGCTAGACTGCTGGATGTGCCCAGTGACAGGACAAGTGGCAATGGACACAAAATGGAATGCAGGACATTCTTCATGAACATAAGAAAAAACTTCTTTACTGTCAGGGTGACAGAGCACTGAAACAGGCTTCTCAGAGAGGCTGTGGAGACTCCTCAAAGTATACAGAACTTGCCTGGATATTTTCTTGTGCAAATTACTGCAGGGAACCTGCTTTATCAAGGGGTTGGACTAGTTGATCTCCAGGGGTTCCTTCTAATCCCGATTCTATGAGACATTCCTGTTTAAAAAGGCAATTCTGACTTTTATTTATGGCTTTGGGAGCAGCCTAGAAATCTACACAAAAACAGGCAATACCATTTCTACTCATTTATGGAGAGAAAAGGCATTATGTATTTTTCTGATCCTTAGAGTGGAACATCATCCATGCTGATGACTGAATATAGCCACAGTCTCAGAAATAAATAAATGTAAAAGGTTAAAACAGTGCCTGAAGCAGGGAGGCATACTTACGTCACACAAGTGAGGAAGCACAAGGGAGGTACCATATCTTCTGTAAGAGAACTGCCAACAACTATGAGTCAGTTGGAGAATGTGTGTTCAGCTACCCATAAAGAAAATACCTTGGAGAATTCACAGGTTGCAGTGCTAAGGCTGTGTCAAGAACTAATACACAAAGCTGCTCCAAGCCTGTAGATATCCTTGGAAATGACAAACATGTATGGGTTTATGTTGGTGGGTGGGCATATGTGCGTTGAAAAAGAGATATGAAAAGAACCCATTCATTCAAATAAAACAATCTCATTTGAATTTCTGCCCAGAACTGAAACAAAAATAGTGTTCTTTTTGCTAGATATTGAATTAGCTTGGTTACCTTTCGTCTGTATTTTTCTCCTGGATTTTATACTACTCAGTCTCTTCCTAAGCAGCAACAGCATTGCTACAGTGTTTTTACAGCATTTTGTGTTCACTCTGAAAATGAACTGTTATGAATCTTGCAAAAAGAAAAATCTATTTTTTATGCTTTTTCCAAATATTTATTTTTGAAGAGTATAGTGCTATGAGAATATACAAATAAGCCGAAAGCACTATCAGATGCATTAAGGAAAGCTATTGATAAAAAGTTTCTCTTGTGTTTTCTTGCTAGATCAGACGAGAAAGAACAAGTAGTTTGCCCAGCCTGGGGAAAATTCAAATAATCATAAGAAAACTTGAAAAATCGCATGCATTTTCTGAGCAGCTTTTGCTGCTGTGGCTCTTCTAGACACACATTTACCTGGGAGATACTTAAATGAGACTGATTTTTTCCTAACTTCATCCATGCGAATTTAAAGGACATAACTCCACTGAGGAAGCAGAACAATAGCAGCTGTAGAGAGAGCCAAAGCACAGTGTGCTGTGCAAAACAGTCTCTGAGCTCATGGTGAATCTTTCCCTGTGGTGTGAAACACAATACCAAAAGCTTTTACAGGAATGAAACAAAAAAGGCACACCAACTGCACTCAGCATCTGCTAACAGAATTCGTAAGTAGCTAGTACAGACAGGCATTTAAAAACACATCATTATGAACCAGGTAATTAGAACATTATGTACTATTCAGGACAAGCGCAGGGATTCCCAACTTCAGGAAAAAAGAAAAAAAAAGAGTTCTATTAAGATAGAGTCTGAAACAAAAATTAATGAGTTTGACCATAGCAGGAATCTTACATCAACGTTTGAAAGCTGAGGAAGGCAAACATGTGGAAACTCACAAACTCACATAAAATCTCCCAGGTATTGTAAAAGCAGTGGAGCAAAGTCCTAGGCAACATATACTTGTAATCCCCAGTGGTGTTACTCAGCTGAAATTCACATACCTGAATCACATAATTCTCATGAAAAAGATGTCATTTTACTGTAAGTAAGATACATTCTACTTTAAACACAAGGGAAAAAAGTATACTGTAAGGGTAATTGAACACTGGTACAGTTTGCCCAGGGATGCTGTGAAGTCTCCATACTTTCAGATCTCCAATCCTGGCTGTACACAGCTCAGAGCACCCTGCCATCGCTCACTCTGCTTTGAGATAAAGGTGTTGGACCAGGCACTACTCAGAGTGACTGTCAATGCCAGCTGTGCTGAGTGTCAACATGAAGCAGACCAGACTGCGGGAGCGACAGAACAATTGCTCAAACAGTATCTGCCAGAAGCCCCTTCCAAACTAACCAGTTTGCTAGCTGGAGACTGAGATACAAAGGATATAATTTCTACCTAAATAGAATGAGTACCTCCTATTTACCTATTATTCACGTTCCCACCTGTGTTGTTTTACAACTGTTGTTTTTTAGCACCTAATTTCCTAGCATCATCTAGCCTCAGCATTTGTCCCTGGTTTTGTAGTAGATGATACTTAAAGCATTGGAGAACTGGGGCCACTTCAAAAATAAATAAATAAATAAATAAATAAAAATAAAAATAAAAATAAAATAGCTGACTCTGCTATTTTTTGCTCCTTCTCTTTCTTCATCTTCCTTCACTTATCTTTTGTACTTGCTCTCACTCTAGTTACAGATAAACAATTATTATTACCCACATTCTCTCCTTCTTCCCATTGCACTCACCTTCATATTTTTAACATGCAGCCTCCTTTCTTTCTAAAACTCATTAAGGGCTAGACCACTATTTGTTCTCACAAATAGCGCGTTCTTAAAACAGTATGATCTGTGTATGGACAAAAGTTCATAAAAAAGCATGTAAGTGTCCAGGCATTGCACTTAAGAAACTGGAAGAGAAACTCTAGGCTCTAAGTAATGCAGCATGGACATAGGCTGAATGTAGGTCAGCTCTCTGCAGTTTACACCCTTAGGTCTGACTCTTCGGTTTTGCTACTACCTTGATTAAGCTTTGTTTTAGGGCTTATTACTGTAAGCCTCAACTGATATCAAAGTAGAGCTCTAGAAACTGGGCTGGATTGTTCTCTTTCCATCTGTTTTCTAACCTGTCTCTTCTACATAAATACAATTGGGCAAATGAGGATTCAAGACTTGAAAGTGTTATTGAGACATTCTGTCAGAAGTGGTTATCACAAGTGCAGAATGAAAATATTACTCAGTAAGGACGCTACATACCACCGTTCTGAGCTTTTTACCTAAATTACAATATTGTAAGACAGTTGAGAAGTCTGCTACATCTGAAGATGAGTTTCACTCTGCCTTCTCCTACACTGTCTTTCATACCAATGCTCAAAATATAGCAGAAGTTTACGAGCCAAAGCAATACAATAAATGATACACAGAAGAAGAAAAGGAAATCTGTCATTATGAATGTGCTTGTATTGGGATAACTAGTATCTTTTAAGAAAGAAGTTTTCAAGGAACTTTGTGGGCTAGAACAAAAGATACTGAAATCACTTGAGAGATGAAGCTATCCTGAAGTAGGGTAAAATTCAGTTTTGACCTTGTTAGGCAAAATCTATGTGTTTCTTCCCAACTTTTAATCAGCTTAGTGAAAATGCATGGCATTCCGACTGATACTCCAAGCGACACACAGAAGTCATAACAAGCAGCTAGCTTGTTATGGTCTTGAAGGAAAGGTACTATTTTGGGGTTGTTTGTCCCTAAAGGAATACTGCTTTATTCTCTGAATTAACCCACTTGATGTCTGGTCAAAGAAAGCCAAATTTCTGTACCCTGAGCTGTACAGACTATAAAGATCACAACAGGGGCAAATCGTTCACGGACAGCAGTTCCATTTAGGACATGGTAGGCAGTTCAGAAAGAGATCAAGGAAGAAGAAACGTTATTCAAAGTGTGACCTTCAAGCTCACAGAGATGAGAAGACAGCTAGCACAGGCTAAGTGTGATGGGAATTTCAGACTCTGTTTGTTCCCTTCCTTTGCACTGCTGCACAAGTCTCAAAACACAGACAGAAGCTTCATACAAACATTCAAAAAACCCTCTAGCCCCAGTGGGATTAAGTACACATATGTTTCCCTCTACTTCTGTCAGATTCTATTTGTTACTTTCTTAAGAGAAAAGGGGCAGCTTTAGTGAGAGGTGGGTTTTTCCTCCTTTCTGTCTTTGGTAAAATGTTCAGAAACGGTCTATCATAACAGTAAAACAGTTGCAGTAACACTCTGGTCTGCAGCCATCCACTTCCAGTGCATCTAGCAAGTAAAAGAAGTGCTATGTATATTGTCCTCTTGCTGGAATACAGGCATCCCATGCTACAATTTACTATGGTTCAAATTAGTGAAAATGTTTCCATCCTTTTAACTATGCTGTTTCAAACTTTATCCACTGACCTATCTTACATCAGTTTCCTCCATGCTTACATCCGTGCTATATTAACATTTGCAAAACATGAAGTTGGTTATTTTGCAACTAGCTGTTTATTTACAGCCATTTTTTCAACAGGAGGAGTAGAATAAAACAGGACTAGAATAATTCTTCCATTAATTCTCCCAGAGAGATCACAAGCCTTCTCCTGCCCTCTTTACTTCAGTTCCCTTTCGTTATTTTTCAGTTTCATAAGCTGGTTACATGGAGTCAGACATACACAAAAAATGAGATAGAGACATCCTGGCAGACTGCAGAGAATTCCCACTGTAAGAACTTTCACATCCTCCAGCAGGCAAGCAAGCCAAGGTGTTTTATAAGAGTAACCCACAAATCCTAATGAATACATTTAAGAAATTAACTGAACCATTCAACATTCATACTGCAGCATCTTGCAAAAGCCTAAAAGCCTCACCTCCAGACCGAAGCAACCAAAAGCTCCACACAAAGCTGTTCTCAACAGACTCCATATAAAAAGGTGCTTAAAATGTACACACAGAGAAAAAAAGAGATATCTAGGTTTCACCAGCTACCCTGATGAATTTTTCAGTGATATCTGGAAGTCTAGCACACCATTCACAGACCAGTGTATTTTTTCATACTAATCATATTTTAAATCTGCTCTTGCATAGACTGCAGACGAACCCTAAATTAATACAGCTCCTGAAATCAATCATCAGAAACTGCTATCTCTCCGGGTTCTAGAAGACAAGTGAAAAGAAGCAACACAAATATAAGAAAAACTTCCTTATATGGTGCAACTCAACTCCAGCTAGAATCCAGAACAAACACAAACAAAATACTCTGGTTTTATTAGTGGTGGTGAACAAATGAACTGATTTGCTTTTTGTCTTTTTCTGCTACTACAGTTTGGAAAGATAACTGAGTGAAATGAACATATTTCAAGCTGCCCTGTCATCTGAGATAGACAACATGAAGAGAAAAGCAAAAGAGAAGTTATTTTTACCTCTTCTTACAGCTCTTCTGTACATCTTGCTAAGAGGTTATTAGAATAGCCAATGGACTGGAAGCCTGCAGAGGCATGAGGCTCCTTATCACACAAACTAGATTCTTTTCTGCTCTTCCTGTAGTTACAGGAAGAAGGCAAGGGGAGGCACGTTGGCTCTATGGCACTCTGTGGTTGCTCAGCACAGAGCTTCCAGGTACAGCCAGCTCTTATGCACTGTAGTTCAGACAACAACCTCTCATGCCACATCTCCTTCTGAAGAGATTAGATACTGTCAGTCCCACACTCCAGCCATTTTCAAGCTCTGTAAGCACAGAATTATTCAGCAAGGACACAGTGCAAGTATGGGACAGACGATGCCCGTGAAAAAAAAATAGGATAAACAAGCACTAAAATGTATGATGTATAAAACAAAGTATTCAATATGATGCAAATGCCTTCCATGAACCCAAACGGGATGAAAATTTTATCCCATATATAAAGTTTTTATTCTGCAGGATATAAAGGAGTGGTGCCTATTCGCATACTTTTGTCCAATCTTAATAGAACACTTTTTCCCTCTTTCACATATAAGGCTAAATCAAAAATACTACTGAATGCCAGTCTGATCAATCCAGCTACTGGGTGATTAGTTTTTCAGTTTTTGGTTTTTTTCCCTAAATTACTTCCTAAGGAAGAGTGGAGAGATTTTTAATGATAAGGTGTCTGGGGTGACAGTATTGCATGTCCATGAAGCAACAGAAGACTGAAGAACTGCCTTTTATGAATGCAAAACATGCATTCAAATTTTGGGGAATATTTGATGAGATTTAAAAAAAAAATTAAATAACTATTTTCCAAGGCAATCTAGATATTTTATTTTCCCCATTACCCCACAGCACCAAATATGAAACAATGTCTATATGCAAAGTTGGAAATAATTTTGCTGTCACTGAATTCGAAGACATATGACTCAAGGAGTTCACAGATCTGATCCTTTTTTTCCCCAGAACTTCACATTATACTGACCAAAATTTAATGTAAAAAAACTCTCTTCACCTTTGCATTATTTTACTTATAGTCAAATGCCTCAGGTTGTATTAATTACCAACATATATTTATGCAGTAGACTTTCAGAGGAGGTAATATTATTATTCTGGGTATGACTTATCAAAATGGTGCTATGATCTCAGGCCATTAAGTATTGCCTTAATATAGTAAACATACTGATTATATTAATTAAGAGAGTGTATCTGGGATGCAGTGTCATTGGTAGAGCTATACTTAGAAGTTCAGGTGTGAATGCAAACTCTGGAGGAGTTTGAGGTTCACATCACAGAAAACAGAAGGTCATTCTTTTCTAATGAAATATTTAACAGTTATTTGTAGCTCACAGTGACATTTCACAATTGCCACACACACTATGTCTGTGATAAGTTTGTGAAGGAATGTATGTGAACTGTGAACTCGTATTACTGCTCTTGGTAACCATCACTGGTTATATTTAGAGAATAAAATAAACTCCACACTTGAGGTTGCTGCCTTCTCATAATTTCACAGTCATTATCCAGAAAGTGTACCCTTATTAAAATATGACCTACCTAATCAACTGCAACAAAAGAACCACTGAAGTTAAACCTACTGATCATCTAAGGCTTATTTTTGTGCAAAAGTTCTACTTGAAAATACCAAAACATGGCTGCCATATTGAGTGCTCCCAAGAAGGTAATTAAGTTTCTTATCAGGCAAAATAAATTTTTGCACATCCACCTTCAGGGTACAGTTTCCTTCTTAATTTCTCCAGTGTGTTGAAATACACGTGCAAATTTTGGAAGATGTGATAAACATTTGGCTTTAAAGAGCTAACTTTAGATGCTGCCAATCACCACTCTCATTCAGCTTCCACTAAGTTGCTTTCTATTTGCAATTCAGAAAGCTCTGCACAAAAATAAAATTTACATTTAACATTTGTTCAGTTGTTGGAAGTTTTCTATAGTATCTGGCCAAGACCATGAGCTGCAGGCTCAATGTTGTTTTTCAGGATATTTTACCATGACTGCTCTCTTTTAATGTTACCAAAAGACCACAACAAAAAGAGGTAAGGGAAAAAGTTACTATCCTTGGACTATCTAAACTTCTGCTCTGCTCAAACCTCATCCGCTCCAGGAACTCTTCTATAGGTAGAATATAGAAACACCAAATATACAGTAGGTATCTCTGAGAAGAGTAATGCCAAGGATAAGCCAGTCTCTAAAGTTTGCATCTTTGTGGTAATATGTCATAAGCAGTAATGAGAGAAAGAACATATGGTTAACAGGAGCCTAACAAAAGTCTAGTTTACCTCTCCCTCTACAGACCCTCAACTATACACCCTAAAAATAAAAGTATCTCTTTTGTATGCAGTAAAGAAACATTTAGTCCTCATTTTTCTTTTATTTTTCTTTTACTTCTTCCTTCCCCCCCACCCCCCCCTTTTTTTTTTTTTTTGGATTACAGTTCTACTGATATCTCCAAATTATGTTTGATGTGATCAGTAAAATAATACAGTAATAGAGTTATAGCCCTTTGTACATCCGTGATACATGTCCCTCCATCAAGCTGTAAAATTAAAAAATGAATAAGTGGAAGAGCTGAGATGTCTCCCTCCCAAAGGGACTTGATCACTTGCCATCCTCTCCAGCTGACACTTACCAATATACACACAGCAGCTCACAAAAATGCATCCGTCAGATAGTCCTGTAAAACAGCAGGCACTGCAAATACACCTTCTACTCTTGCCACTGTTTTTCTTCACATCTATTATCTTAAGGCAACATTTGCAGTATGCTTTTATACAGCATGGATTCCCATCAAATAATTGTATTCTAAGTCATATCAAAATAAATTTAACTTCCTACTTTCTTCCTCCCTACACTGACTCAGTATTTTACTCCAGAAGGTGTTGTATGTGGCTGTTCAGAAGAATGGAAAGAAATGGTATTTGTCATAAAAAAAAAGAGCAGAACAACTTGATCCAAAATTCTGTATTCCAACTTGCATCTGTCTCTGCCTTTACTTACCTGATGAATGAATGAGACACTAATTGTGATTGCCATTCATTTGGTTATCTCAACTGCTCTTGGTGCAGAAGCCTTAATATGTAAGCTTATACAATCCACAGCTATTATGGAAGACATAAAAAACAACACTGCTTACCTTTCATCCCAAACTTAGAGTGTCTTCCAAACTTCAGAATAATGAGCATTATTACTAAGCCAGTGCATACCAGTGCTGCAATTCCCACCACAACATACACCTATAAAAAGAGGACACAAGTAGATTTGTTTTGCTCTCATGAACTATCTTCAAAGACATTCATATTTATTAACCCAGTTATTAAGAAATTCATTTCAATCAGGAGGCATTTGCACTCAGATCAAAGACGACAGAAAACTGCTACTTGTTGAGGTTTCTTCCACCCTATGGAGACTAGAGATTCAGAGAACTTCTGAGAACCACTTTTTCAACATCTTACATGTTCAAGGTGGGGAAGGGACACAGAGTGGCATGTTACAGGAAAGCAAAAAAGTAAAACGTGTCAGAAAAAAGCTGCATCCAGTTCTGAAGCCCCAGCACAGGAAGAACAAGGAGTTGCTGGAAGAGGAGGAAGAACAAAGATGATCAGAGGGCTGGAGCACCTCCCCTGCATGAACAGGCTGAGAGAGCTGGGGCCCTTCAGCCTGGAGAAGAGAATGCTCCAAGACCTTACAGCAGCCTTCCAACCTGAAAGGGAACCTACAGAAAAACTAGAGAGGGACTTTTTATAAAGGTAGGTAGTGGCAGGACAAAGATAAATGGTTTTAAACTGAAAAAGAGTAGATTTAGACTAGATAATAAGAAGAAATTTGTTACTGTGAGGATGGTGAAACACTGGAAAAGGTTAGCCACAGAGGTTGTGGATGCTTTCTTCCTGAACGCATTCAAGGCCAGACTGGAAAGGGCCTTGTTCAACCTGGTCTAGAGGGAGGTGTTCCTGCCTATAGGAATGGGATAGGAACTAGACAGTCATAAAGGTCCCTTCAAACCCGAACCATTCTATGATACTATGATTTACTGTGAGAGTTGTTGAACACTACCACGGATTGCCCAAGTTGGCTGTGGAGCCTCCAACCCTGGAGATATTAAAAACAGAGACCTGCGACTGCTGTTGCCAGCCCCAGTTTGAGCCTGTGGGTGAGAAAACCAAACAATTTTCAGAAGTCCCTTCCAATCTCAGTCACTCAGAGGCTCTACTATCAGAGGAGATAAGAGTGCCTGAGATCCTCCCAGTTTTTCAGCACAGTCTATCACCGTGAAGCATTCACTGAGACAACACCAGCTGGCAGACCTTCCTTTCCTGCCTCTCCCCATATCACAGCTGGCTCCCTGAGCCACAGTGCACAGGCTTTCCCCCTCCTGCTACTGTGCAGGGTGACTGGTGTTGTGGACAGCCATGGTAACTGTTCACCTGCTGCTGCTCTCCAGCAGCTCAGTAGGCCAGCATGAGATGCAAGGATTCAGGTGAGGAGACCCACCAACACAGCTGCATGTGCTGAAGTCAAATACAAGTGCTCTTATAAAAAAAAAAAAAAAAAAAAAAAAAAAGATAAAATCACATTTTAGAGACGAAGTTAAGTGTCTGAGAGTTCATTACAGCATGACCTCTCCTGAGTTGAAGCTGAAGGACTGTATTCAAACAACAATTTTTAAATTGCCTTGGATGTCTTTGTTTTGTAAATAAAGAGTTGTTCTCTTTGGCTTAAATTAGAAGCAGAGTCTTGGCCTAAAAATTTACACTTAGTTGCTCAGAAGAGCATGAAACAAATTAAATAGCAATTTCACTTGGGAAGTAATTCACTCTTTCAAAAGAGGGGATGAGGGTCAGAGTGGGAGGCACTGCTCTAACGTTTTCTTTTTTCTGATTTTGGGTCATTTGTGGTAATAGCTCTGTTTTCTAGTAGCATAGGGTCCTATTACAATCTCCATAGTTTCACTGGTTATATACAGAAAGTCTGCCAAGATTAGGGATCAGGAAATAATGTATATACTTACAGTGATGCTATCTTCATTCTCTTTGTTGGAAACATCCGGAGAAGTGATTTGATTACTGTTATTTGTGGTGTCTCCAAGATCATTAGGCGTGGTTTCATATTCTTAAGAAAGGGGGAAAAAGGGTTGCTTTTATTATTTCTTAACTTCAGAAGGGAAAGAGTTGTCTTTATTATTTCAGCTCTGTAACACAGTAAGGTCAATAGCATATCTCAATACATACTTGCTTTTGTATCTGGTATACTATGGAGGAGATCCCTGTCACAGACAACTTTAAACAAATATGTTGTGACTGACAAACTGGAAAACAGAAGGTTGCTCTCTCTGCAGCTTTATAGAGAAGCAGTCTATGTCGTCATCTCTCTACTGGAAAACCTAGAGTTAAATAAGAACTCCATTCATAAAGCTATTTTTATGTGTTTCTGACTTCCCATTAAAAATGAAAGACTGCCCTCTACACTGAACTTCTCCAGCCTTGTATTCAGCCAAATATAGGACTGTCTTAGAAATTAGCATGGGGACTTCTGTCGAGCTGAGGTGAACTCAGCATGGCTTTTTAGCTCATTTATAACTATCAAATGTGAAATACCAGTTTTTCTTAGTTTAAAAAGTAATTAAAATATATTATTGAGTGTACAAGGGTTACAGTCTAGCATGACAAACTGTCACACAGATAAAACTTTAAAGAATTATATGCCTGAAACAGTATGAAGAAATTTGATTTATCAAAGTATTCCTACTGACATAGGTGTGCATTTGAATCTATTCCATCAAAAGGATGAACAGGCTTCAATTATTTATAATTATTTAAAAATGAAACAAATATATTTACAGTCCATGATTTTCCGTCAAATTTATTCCAATGAGATAAAAATAATTAAATACTATTCATATTTACTTAGAGATACATACATTAAAATACAGAACAGAATATATTTTAAGATTACATCTGGAAATATACATAATGTTTCAATTTTATGACTGCAGAGTGTGCAGATGAAAGAAACAAGGGCAATAACCGCATCTATTACTAATGCACCTCCAGCATTGTAATTTAAATTAGCAATTAATTGTGCATTTCTTTGTACATTTTGATTAAAAACAGTTCCATGAGCCTACAGATGAAATCATAGCTGTGAATATGAAAAATGCAAAGTGCAGAGGCACAGCTTTCACTAACCGCACAGGCATTAACCCTTGCTGCTTAGCATGGGGAGGAAGGAAGGGCTGTGCCTTGGTAGAATTTGTCTTCTTTAGCTCCCAAGGCCATTTTGGAGAGCTCAGCTGGCACTGCTAGCAACAAGCGGCACCAGGTTTTTGATCTTCATGCATGCACAAACACATTTTCTGTCTGTAAAACACTCAGCAGGCTGCAGATTTTTTTGGATGTGAACCCACACTCTGCCACCAGCGCTACAGTCAGTACAGTCGGGTTGTCTAATCAGCTCACGTAGTCTGCTCTGGCTCTATACCACACATGCCGAAGGATAGGATTTTTTCAAGTCAAAATACATATTATGTCTACAGAACTTTCATGGGAAACAAAATTTAATTTCCTGGTCTTTTACCATTTGAACTCTCCAACTCAGCACTGTATCTATGTCTACAGCTTCCTCGACGATGAGGTCAAAATACTAATGAAAGGCAAACAAACAGTATTCCTAACTCTAGGCAGCATAAACCCTACCCAAACAGCTCACCTGCACAAACAGCCAAGCCTTTGAGACAAGGAACTGTGCAGACCAGCCTCTTACTACACATTTTGCTACAGCAAAGGAGGAGACTTCTGTTTTATTTATTTGTAGGCAGTACACAGGCTCTTCACCAGAGCAGAATCCTGTTTGTAACAAGCATCTCAGCTTACGAGAATGGGCTTTCTGTACAATTAGCTGCTCCGTGTCTTCACTAAGGTAATTTTGACCAAGCCCATACTTACAGTAGCTTTACAACAAGACCAATAAATAAAACAAATATTTAGAGCCTTCACTAGTCTCTATAACACAAATTTTCAAGAGAGTTTTGGTTTTGTTTTTTTCTCTTAATCTCTTTTGTTTTTTTCTCTTAATCTTACCTATAAATCATGGAAGGTAAAATCTGATGCTCTTTGCCATTCTGTTTATGTTCAAATTTGTCCTAAGCCACTGGGAAGCATATCCTGAAGGATTAATGAGAACTATGCAAAGCATTTCAAGTCTGGCCTGTGAATCCTCTGAATACAGTTTTACGTTAAAATGGGCAAGAGAAAATGTAGGCCATTTCAGTACACTGGTGTTGCACTGCCATTTCCTACTGTATAAGTGTGAAGCATTTACTTGTGAATTATTGCCAGATTTTCAAGTTGTCTTGAAATGGGCAAGCCAGGCAAGGAAAACACACACAACAGCTATCCAGCCAAAACCAGCAATTCTGACTTAAGCAAATTCTTGTTCACTTCACTACAAAATCCTGCTACAGACACATAGCATTCTGATAGAGACAGGGTCACGCCTCTCAACTCACTCTCTGGGACTTGTATAGCTTCAGGGCCAGATTCCCTGGTGCCTAGCACCTTATACATCACCTATAACCGTGCCAACATCTTGAGCTGCAGTATCCTGCTGCTGTTCTATAAGCAAGGTGCTAAGCAGCTGGGACACAGACGAGATCACCACAATAAGAACCAGGAAGTCATTTTGCACAGCTCCCTTGGGGCTGAATGCTTCAGGGCATATTGTCTCTCACGTAACCATGTTAGAAGCAGCATGTCATGGAGACATGAGCTAGGAGCCGAAGAAGATGGCTTGGCATCAGTTTCCTGCTCAGCCCCAGGCAGGCAGCACTGCCTTCCACTGCCTCTCCCTATGCAGCATCACAACAGCTCTCTTCTTCACTTTTTGCAGGAGGCCCACACTATCCACAGGCCCGAGACAAGAACCCCAAGAAAACACAGCATGGCACAGGCTGCTGCTGCCTCATCGGATCTGTTTCCCACAGTATTTTTAAAGCATTTAATGAGAAGCCTTTGGAAACCATCTCATAGGGAGTGCAGAACACAGAAGGTCAGGTCCTGAGGGAGGGAGTGGGCCATAAACCTTCCTTTTAGCACCATCCAAGCTGTGAGTAAACATCAGCACAGGGATCAAGCCATATGAACAGGAGTCATGGAAAAGGCTCCATCTCCAGAGGGAGGCAATCCCAGTGGGTCCCTGACCACCACGCAGGCCCTGGTTCTTCGCGGAAGTGAGGGAGTTTCTTGTCTTTCCAGCCTGCCTTATATATTAATCTCATCAACTGGGTTTGTGAATTTACAATAATTAGGGAAACACTCTAGACTGCAAAGTGTTTCTCAAAGCAAGTACTGAGTCACTGAAGCAAAGATCAAAGACAGCTATTTCAAACAGCAGAGAGAAAAGCCAGAAATAAAAAGGAATACTGCTTTCATCAGGACAAGATCTTGCTGGCTCAGATTCATTTGCACAACTCAGAGCGCACATCTCAACAGAGCCTACCAAAGTCATTTGAAGCACAGTGCTCGCAAGGTGAGAGCCAGATACATGCACTAGGACCCAGGCAAAAAACTCAGAACCACAATCCTCATGTATGTACCTTATGTAATAGAATGTAAGTCAGAACCTGTGCCAACTGCCACCACCATATGCATCCCTCCAAAAAAAAAATACTTTGCAAAGAGAAGAAGGGGAAGTGTTTAGTATTTCTGAGCACTTTAAGCCAAAATGATGCTTCAATTGCACATTTGCTAAAGTTTAATGACATGGAATGGAATCAAAGCAATAACATTTAAATCAGCTTAAGGAAACTTGAGTTATGGGCCATTTCATCCAAATAAAAGTACTCCAAATAGGATCAAGCTCCCATTAGAAGCTAGGGGGTGTTTGGGTATGTTAGTCAGGATAGACTTTCATGATCACCAGAATGTTATGTAAAACTAACTAGTTGTTTTTCTGCTTATAGCTTCTATTCCAGTGCATGCTGACTTTCACTAGGTACAGTCTAAAACATTTTGCCTATCTAAAAAGCTAATGTGAACACCATGTCATCAAATCTTCTGGCACTCACTCAGATATCACTGAGCTGATGCTCTGCTTATGCAAGAGAGATTAAAGGAAGGTACAAATGAGAGGGCAAAGAAAAATGAATTGCCTACAGGAAAACTTACTTGTGCCAACTTCATTTTTAAGTGGGATTTAGGGGTACATTTTTGGAGGCTAAACAAGTATGGAAACATTCCTGAAAAATAAATTAAGTTATATAAGGAGAAATCATGAACTTCCTTTCCTCTGCAAAATGCCTCACCAAATCTCATGCCTCTGAGCTACATCAGACAGCTGTCACTTTATAGGACCAATTGCAACCATTTGTAGTGGTGGATTTATGCCTTTCCTAATGTGAATCAAAAGCAGTAGGACAAGTAAAACGTCATATTGCCCTCATTGATTTTAAATAATATAAAGCAGGAGAAGAATGAACAATACAAAATACCTTTCAAAATCCTATTGTAATATGTGCCATTTCAGTTTAGCTGAGATTGACATACAATCTTTTAGTAGTTTGAGCTTCTACATTTCTATAATTAAAAGAAAAGAAAAAGAAAATCAAATATATACCATAAACGTCTGGATCCACAATTGGGCCACTACCTGTACATGGAGAAGAGAAAAAAAAAAAGAAAGAAAAAGCCTTTGTAAATAGATTGCAAATGCTAGAAGAACAAGAGTTTCTTTAGTGTTTTTTAAAGGTTGACATGTTATTTGCAATAGCAGTTACCAGTACCTACATAAATACAAAGCAGCATCAACATATTGCACTACCTATTATCAGATTACATGTAAAATATTTTATAGGTATCCCCAGTGTTAATGCTTAGCTTTATGTGAAAAGCTTACATACAGAGTATTGGCTCTTCTAAAAGCAGAAATATTTCCCAACTGGGCAAAATGCTGGAATAGGTGAAACAATAATTATTCTTGTTGGGAATCAATGATAAAAATCTCCCTGACCTTAAGAGGAAGCATATTTCAGTGACAATTACAATCACTGGCTCTTACCTGATCGAAAAAATTTGCAGTATAAGCATTGTGAGAGCAAACTGCCTTACAGTTGCAGCACTCTGAGCTGTCAAGGTAAGGGCTAGAGTTAGCAATGACCTAACCATCACCATCTCATTCACACCATGAAAGGATGTAATTCAGAAGACAGCTACACAGATGAACTGCAGGCAGAACTCAGTACAAAAAGAGTCAGGTCTCCCACAAGCCAGCTTTTACAGAGGCAAATGGACCCATCTATCTTACCCTTTTCTAAATTTTACTAGTTTCAGTTTCCAAGTTTTTTTATAATTACCACACATATGTAAGTCTAATCACATATGTGAGCATAATGCACAGGACACCCACTGAAATTAACATAGTATTAGATGGTTCACACTTTGAAAGATATCTGTATTATATTTCAACATACCCATTCATCCTGGTCTATAACGTATCTATAGCATTGATTATGTAGTAGACTCCTAATTATCTTTTCTATATACTCACTCTGTTGTTTTGGAAATAAAATTAATAGATGGTTAAAACCTCTAAAGATGAATCAAACTTCAAAAGGCATAAGTTCTTATAATGTAATTCCACACCAATGGCATTACACTAGCATAAAGTCACTGTCAAGTATGACTAGAACAATATTGTTTATGCTTATGTCAGCACAGTGTGAGAATCTGTGCTGAAAATCCAAAACAAAGAGTTGCAAACTATTAGCAGAATGGCAGCAGGTAATTAGGTTTCCCTCTAAATGCATTTGAAAATATTCTACATAGATCACTCTGAAAGTAATGCCACCTATTTATTTCCATGGAAACTACAAATACAAAGATCACAATAACACTATTTGATAGAGATACAAAACACTATCCTTCAATATAGGCACCACCATTAGCTATTCATTAATCTGCATGCCACACTCATCAAAATCTGCACCAGTGGAGGCAATCCACTGTTGCTGTTGCTGCTGCAGAAACACAACATCCATGGCCTCACTGTTCTTACTGTGATCACATTCACTTGCTTTCCACAAATGTTCAGCAGGTATCAGTGAATATCAATGGTTGCCATTTTTTCTGCATGGAGGAATTCAGTGACACACCTTTGCTCCATATGCACATCTATGCCACACGTCATTCTGTCAGACTGCACCACTGCTGCCATCCATTGCACAACAGCAAAACGTTAGGAAATGCTGATGGGAATGTTCAACCTCTACTGCCATACCATCAACATCTGCCTCTGATGTCATGGGCCAACATAATAAAATAGGAGGCATTACTTTCAAAGCAGCCCTCGTAGTATCCAGATACATAGCCTAATAGACCCCATGAGAACTGCTGTGAAAATAAGCAGGAATGAGTAAAAAGTGAAAACAGCCTGTAGTACTGTCTGTGCTAAAGCAACTTATGACAAGGTTTTCCTTCCATAGTTAACAGATTCACTTTTTCCACTGTAAAACATCTGATAAAAGATGGTATTCCTAATTTACTTCTGTAATTTCAAGGAAAAATAACAACAACAAAACTCCCAGGCCTTTATTTCCTGAGTTAAATGGCAACATTTCTGTTACTATTTACAGGAATGGGGCTGAAGCCATCAAACTAGTTTAACCCTTAATTCCTGCGAGGAGCATTCAAGCTAGAAAGTCATTGACTCCATTCAATATCTTTTATATAACAAAATATTTTACTTCAAATAAAATTGCAAAAATCAAGATGCCGGACCAAACCCAAGTTTCTCTTTAGTATTGCCTATATAAAAACACATCTTCTCAATCATCAAAACATCAGTTGAAGCTACTTTAACATTAAACTTCACCAGAGTAATTTTGCGTGTTTACATGCAATTAATTATTTTTTAACAAAGAATATAGTTGTTTTGGTCTCTGTTAGAACAGGTTGTTGTAAATAAACTATTAGAGATTTATGATATTCACTCATCTTCATGAAGTACATCAACTGCACTTTGTTTGCGTGCTTCTTTCTTTATGAAATTGACATTTGCAAAATAAAGCAGCAGCAAAAGTCTCAATCCAAAAACATACTTTTGCAAAACAGACCCTGTTGTTATGCCACACAAGCAAGATGCTACTTCTGAAGAATATTTAACATATTCTTTTACTTTGACAAGGTACTATGTGACTTGAATTCCTTCCACTGAATTTTATATTATAGCGTTGGTCGATGAATAAGCTTTCCTAAAAACAATTATTATTGGTAAAAATCTCTCCAGCACTCATTAGATAGTATGGATCAACTCTGGGAAAGCTCTCAGAATAAAACATGAATGTTTTCTGCCTATTGTTTGCCATAATGTGCTCCGAATAAACAAGTTATCCTCTCCAAAAACAGCTACACTGGAGTTCAAGAATTTTATCAGATTAAAATTAGTTAAAAATCTAGGTAGCAAAGCCTGAAATTTCTTCTTCCAGATGTTAGCATCTAAAGCAAAATTTTAATTTACAGCACTAACTGTAATGTCATTAACACAATCGAATTTCACAATGTGAAACATTTGTTTCCCTTTCCTTTATGTGCACTGTTGATGCTAGGAATATGCTGTAGACTTAGTCACATTTATTTTAGGTAAATGTATAGTTTATCGGTGAGGGCTTTTTTTATATTTTATTTTATTTTTTTTTACCTGCAGTTCATTTGTCTGTAAGTGATGTTAATAACCAGAGAATCAGTTCAAAGCTCAGTGAGGATGCCCCACCCCATGAGACATCGGGGCTGGTATTTAATTCAATCATGAAGGCATGGAATTGAATATAATACCAGGGTGTGGGCCTTAATCTTTGTGCTTCATTGTACAATATGTGGGCCAAAAGAAGAAACTACACAGTAACGACAGCACTGTTTAAGGTTTTAGAAAAATCCTGACAGAGCTTTAAACAGTAATAGTAAATAATAATAACAATATTATGCATGGAGGAGTCTGTTTTTTTAACCTTTGTTTTTACATCTGCTTCAGTAGAGGAGACAACAATGTAGTGAAATATTAGAAAGCTCAAGTCATTATTCTTATAGAAAAAAATCTACTCTAACTAAACCAACATTGAGAAAGCTAACTAGATAAGCACTTTCCCCTGTTGTTAATTTTTAAGACTGGTTTGGAGCAATCCACCATGCATGAACTGATTTCTAATGCAAATACGTCCTGTCGACAAGTAGTCTAGCTTCCTCCATACTGTTTTTGTGAAGCTTAATCCATCACAGAGCTTGGAAATGCTGAAAAACGCAGCACAGATTATCTTGGAGACCTAAATTCCCTACGAATGTAAAAAAAAATGGAGCAAATAATAATACTATGTTTGTAATTGGGAGGATACCTCCTGCTCTATTCAGTGATTTTAAAGGCTGGGAAGAAGTACAGGGGAGAAGCATAAAAGCAAAACAGAACAGTAAGAGGGATATGGATTGAAGACAAAAAACGATAAATTATTATAGGTGTATTAGTGAAACTGTTATTCTGTCAAGAAAATGAAGCCAGATTCATATTAAATAGTCAGAATTTGACAGAGCTTCCATTGCACAGAGAACATGGAGAAGGTGAACTGTTACTGAGCTGTTACAGTACAGTATCAGAGGATGCCAGTAGCTGGAATCACGGCATGTTCTTGTAATGAGTCTATTTAAGGAAGAACTGCAGAGAAGAAAGAAGAGAGGACTGCTAAGGACAGCAGGAGTTAAGAGAGTCTGGCTGTATCTCTCTTCACCTTCTCTTTCTAAAGGTGGGAAAGGAAAGGACCTGCTATGTTTTGCCCTGTAGCAGATCGAGTCGTTAGGAGCAAACGCTAAGTATAGACCATATTTTTACTGTCTCTAGCCTGCCTGTACTTCCGGAGAGAGAGTTTAAATATTCACATCTTCTTCTGTCAGATAACATCAGCATTGCACATAGCCACTTCAGAAAAGAAGGCTTTTTATATTCTGTGATTAAAAGCTGAAAGTACACACATGCTCATATTTTCTGAAATGACTGTGCAAATATCTGCACTAAAACATGCCTATGTTTCGACTCCTGCTGTGGCTGGTCTGCTCAGAGAATTCTTACAGATAGAATAATAAATTTGCATGTGCATCTACATTCTCTTACATTCACTTCACACGTGGTTCTGAAGATGTGGAGAAACATCACACCACACAGAACATCAATCACTGGCAGTGATTGATTGAGTTAGCCTGCCTTGAGCCTGATCATGTACCGCTCAGAGGGCTGAGACAGAGCAGAAGATGCACATAATTAACATAAACCATTTTGAGCACAGATATTCATAGGCATGTAGGTTTTCAACCTCAGCTGAAACAAATGAGAATTTGACACCTAAATGCCTGTGAAGACCTGAGACTTCCTTCATCCTAGCACAGGGTTACTTGTTTTCTCTCCAGCTCCCTCTTGTGTCCTAAACAATTTGTTATTATCAACTCAGAGGACTGCAATACTGATTTTGCCACAAGACACAAGATGCTATGTGGGCACTCCCTGTGTCTTTGGATACACTGCCTAGCTGAATTCAAACACAGTATAGAACGCTTGTGGAGTGCCTGAACTGGCTCCCAGTGCTTTCCAGGATCAGTACTGAGGTTTGAGAAAATGCTTGAGAAGCAGCTACCTTTCCTCAAGCCTCACCTAGCACTGAGGAAGTTACCCGAAGGAAGAATTCAGAGAGAAGTAGCACAGCCTCCACGGTTAAAGAAAAATATTATTTTACAATGGATTTTAAAGATATTCATCCACAGAAAAAAGCCTTGCTAGAAGCACATTCTCATCAGTTTGCAATGGCTAACACTGAAATCATACTCACCATCTCCAGGCACCGACATGAAATGAGCATCAACCCGCTTTTCATCTTCTCCATACTCATTCTTGGCCAGTAAGGTATAAGCACCATTGTTCAGGTGGGTTGGGTTGTCCAGCTGAAGGCAGCCATGGTATTCACTTTGATTGATAACATGTATTTTAGTACAGATGTATTCAGACTCATTCAATACAGCTCCTTCATAGAACCACTGCAATGTGGGCTTAGGGTTCCCTTTCACAGTGAATGGAATGCACCAGTGGTGGTCCGGGGTTGGAGACTCAATAAATGTGATATTTGGTGCAACTATATTGGAAAAAAGAGTAGACAACATCAGAATATCTGGAACACATCTTTTCCCCACTCCCTTAAGTCATATTTTTCATTCACAAGTATCACAGGAAGTTACTTTCAGGAATGACACCTATTCACAGCACACTCAAACATGAAGCTCATCAGCTCTGTGTAGGTTACTATATTTACAACTGAAACCATTCTTCAGAGAAGAAAAACTAACTGCTTTATCCAAAGACTGGACACCAGTTAGATCCCATACCTGACAGGTGTGGGAAAATCAGTTTCTGGAGAAGGAGAAAAGAGCAATTTTATCTTTACTCTGCAGAAGAAAATGGTGCAGAGCAGTGCTGAAAGAACAGAACAGCACTGAAAATATGTAAAAGTTGGCCCAAAGCAAGCAGTACTGGAAATATCCTCTGCCAGGAATCCAAACTTTCAGATGATTTTCCTCACAGAATCAAAGCCAGTACAGATGACTTCATTCCCTGGATTATTCTGTCAGGGAATGACCATTTTCTACTACAGGTTTTCTCATTCTTTATTCAAACCTGCTAAATGTCTCAAGTTTACAGACTTTTTCTGTTTCCCTCAGGAGACTATTCCAACACCTTGCTCTTTATTTCACTATTGGGAAATTTTCCTTGATATTTATTCTTAACTGCATCCAATTTCATCTAGTTACACTCCCTTTTATCACTCATAACAGTGCCAAGCACAGAATTTCATTTACACTGTTGAAATATTTCTAGTTTATGTTCCTTCCCATAGCTGTTACATATCCAATTTCAACCTACAAGCCATTTGAAGTAGATCTATAGTGATTTTTTCTCTAGTTTTCCCTGTTGTGAACACATACTGAGCAAAGTTTGCCATCTACAAAGAGTTATGTTCCGATCTTCAATTAAACAGAGGGTTGCAACTTGTGAAAAAATGCTGTCTAGTTCACACAAAATGAATTCAGGATGGGATCTTCAATCTAAGTAGCCAGTTTCTCCATATCTCATGCTCCTTACCCCTCTTTGGCCCTGACAAAAAGCACATTATTCAAGCCATGACAAATGAATTTACATCTGGCAGTACAAATGTTTCAAGTGTGTTATTTTCGAACAAAGCAGTTTTTGCTTTACATAATACAAACTTTAACATCTTACAGTTAGCATCTTACAGTTAATTCTATGCATTCTTAATTCCTAAGACAGTATGTATGTATATGCACACCACTACAAACCTTCCCACACTGGCAATGCTTTGGCTTTCAGACTATTGTTTACTGGTTGTCCTCACTGAAGATAAAGCCTTTAGAAATGTATTTTTTGCAGAAAGCAGAGTAGAAGAAGACAAACTCAGCAACTTCTGGCTGGGCTATTCCCAGTATTAACTGCAATAGGCAGTTCACATGCTTCAAAGGTGCTCCTGTTTTAGCAACCTGTGCACCCCAAAAATATTTATACCCAAAAGAGCCGTTAATAATGGGGTTTGGCCTCAGGAGCTGCATGGAGGCCTGGGTACGTACAGAATACCGTCAGTTCTGCAGAGGTTTGGACCTCTCCCACAATGTTCTCCGCCACACATGAAATCCACAGTCCGCTGTCCATGGATGAAACATTCTTTATGGTTAACGAGGCAGGATTCTTACTTGTATCACTCTACAAATGATCAGAAAAACATGCATGTATCAACTGCAGCCTAGAGAAAGAAGGGAATGGTGGGGAATCACTGGCCACAACTCAACAGCATTTTTTGCCTTCCTTTCTCCTTAGTTCTATCAATCTGTAATTAATCAAAATGCTACTTGGCATCCTATCCAGCAGACATAAAACACAGAAACAATTGTAACTATCAGGGGCTGAAGTTTGAAAAGTACAGTCCTGCAGTAAATACTGTACTCATCCACTTTGCCCTGTCCCAGCCAGATTCTGCCTTTTCTGAACACTTCTACCCCTCTACACAAATGTTTTCTTCTTCACTCATAGCCTTGTTCATCCCTCTCTTCCACTTCATGACTGATTTCTTTGGTATGTCCCTTCCCTTGAACTTTTTCTTCCTCCTTCCTTCTTGATGCTTGCTTTATTCTTTCTTTGGTCTCCCTGCATTTGTCTGACATTTCTTACACTGCTGCGTTCTGAGCTCTGGTGTCTTTTCCCTCATCCCTTCCCTTGCCAAATTTCTTTTAAAAGTTTCTTCCTCTCATAAAGCAATTTGTGAGAAATGACATACTTTCTAAGACACTACTGCCCAAGTACTGTTTTATGTGTTTATATACTAAGGCTAATTAAAGTAAGAATTATAATTCTTAGAACTCTTGATTATTGTGATTCTTAGAAAGTTCACAGCACCTTTATAGCCTAAATGCCATATTAAATATGCAGCTATGCTACACTTCACAGAGTGAAGAGGACTGTATTATAACAAAATAGTAGCTAGCAAAACTAGTTGTCAAAGACAAAGTTTTCTTAAACCAGGTCATTCACATGATCTCCAAATAATTACTATTTCCACACTTGAATACTTCATAAAATGCAAAGCTACTTTCTTAAAAATGAATAGAATCAGAACACATTTGGAGAATAAGCAATAATAAGTATCCTTTTTAAAAACTCCTTTTGAGGTACTTTTCTTAGTGTACACATACACGTCAGTGCTGCACAAACAGATAATACACCTGTAAAAGCAGTGACTTTCACCAGCAGTCAATGGGGACCCAGAGGAACAGTTCTGCATACAGAACTGGAACTTTGAACCTTGAGGTAACACCTTAACTCCATATGAGTTAAATGCGTTAAATGCCCCACTGATATCAGTGTGACACTGAGGGAGGCAGAGTGGAAAAGCCAGCAGCTCCCTGTACATTTCTCCACATGCAGCCCTCAGAGATGAGCAGTGCTAAAAAGAGGATTCACAGAAAGGGTTCCAAACACAGATTCGTGACTGAAATCTATAGCAAAAAAGAAAAAAAAAAAATCAGCATAAAAGCTGAATGTGTGGTTAAATCTGCAGGAATAGGGTACCATTTTAATTTTTGTTAACGTTTCTCTCTGTAAAACACAAAAGAGAGAAAAAGCAGGCAAAAACAGCACAGGAGGTGAAGAAAAGGGAGGCAGAAACACAGATATGAAAGTGAGAGGAATGAAACAAAAACAATGCTAGCAGAAAAGGGAAGAATAGTTGCAAATGAGAAATGAGGTTTAAAAGGCACTCATTCTTCCGCTGCTGAAAAGACTACTGTGCTCCACAGCTAAAGTTGCAGCTAGCCTATGCCACGAGCCCCTCTGAAATCTCACACATGAAGTTATGCCAGGACAGAGTATTTCTGGAAACCTTGAAGCAAACTGAACACAGCGTTTCAAGATAGGAGGGTTAAAAAATGAAGTGATCTCACTTCTTGAACAGTATCCCACATTTGTTTTGGCTCATAACTAAAAAAAAGAAAAATAGATGAAGAAAAAGCACAGCTTGGCATAGGTTCCCCAAACGGTCTAATTTCTTGTTCATTATGATGACTGGTGCCTTTGGGTAGTTTTACAGAGTAGAGGAAAATTTAAAAATAAAACTAGAGCTCTGCAGAATTCTTACTCATGAAAGCTGAAAGACATACTGGTCGAACCCTGTGAAGACCCAATATAATGACATCAAAGCAGAAAGTGCAAAGATTAAGAGGTCCCAGAGGTCCTGGTTCTTCTGCATTACAGAAACAGTTTTAGAAGTACACATCTCACACTTTGCACTCATCAGGAATCTTCAGGCAGCCTCATACTCATGAACAGTATGAAGCCAATGCCGTAAAAGTGTAAATAACAGAAGGCCTTAAACCATGAAAATTGATGGAATTTAAGGCGTCTGCAGCTGCATGTGGAAGACACTGCTCCTCATCAGCATCTCCATCAAAACAAATTGTCTCCACTGCATGCACAGTCCAAGGCAAGGACAGAGAACACAAGGGTCTTAGAAAACAACAGTCCTGTTGCCTGGGACTTTGTTAAGAGAATGTCTTCAGACTTCGTAAGAAAATGCCATTTTTTTTTGTAACCTTTTAATTACCTTTTAGTGACCCTGACTTCCAAGACTTCATTGTTGCTTTGTTTTGTTGAAGAAAAATGAAACAAAACACAAAATAATACCAACAATCAAAACTGTCAAATCAATAGGTAATAATGGTCACCAGGGTTTTGGCTTGAAAATACAATACAATTTGCAACACAAAGCCTTTTTCATTGTCAGGATATGTAAGATTTATTCCCTCTGTGTAGGTGCTGAGAAAGCACTTTTGTTTAGTATCCTTATTCACTGTATAACATCCAAGAAAGTACAGTGCTCTCATACACAAATCTCAAGGAGCAAATGTTTGACATTTTCCAGAACCACTGCAGCAGTTAGCCTGGGTTGAAACTAACTGGAATATAAATGTTATCCCAACATTAATCTTCATCTTTTTGATAAGAAGTTAACTAAAGCTGGACATGAACCTTCATTCCATCCACAAGCAGGTATCTCTTCTCTCTGAATTGTCACTTCTTTGAATATGAAACTTACCTCATGGTTTGAAACAAGATTAGTGAGCACCCAAGACACATTAGGGGGTGGCCCTCCGGTTGTATCACAGTACAGTGTGATGCTCTTTCCTTCCACCACAGTGATGTTATAATTGCTTAAGTTTGCTGAGGGTAAGTCTACAACAGAAACAACAACAACAACAAAAAAACCATACATATTTGCTTTTGACAGAAATAGATGCTCATTCTATACAAACTGTATAAGTGCAGGCAAAAACACTCCACTAAACTAGATATTCACCGTGGTCAATTGCCCACAATTCAGCCAGGGAGTACAAACAGCATCTCTGGAAACATATAGCAACAATCTTTAAACTGCTACAAAACATTTTTCTGCTCTCCCTCCACTTTGCATCCTAAGAAAAAGTTACTGCGTGTACAAAAACATTCAGCTAATTTTAAAGGAAAATGCTTCAGGTGGGCAAATAGAATTTACCTTCAGTTTTTAACTTCAAAATAACCATTCTCCCTCTCATTTATTAAAACCAGAAATTTAATCTATCTCTCCGGTACAGTTGCAAAAGAATTTTTGTTTTCCAGGATCTAACTGGCAAGTGGTGCTCTCACTGTCCTCCACAGCACCAAGAGGAAAATCCCACCAGCCCCTGTATCACACAAGAGATTGTAGCCTTCCCTCTCATGCAAAGTTCACAGAAAGCACAGCCAAACCCAAGTATGAGGTGAGGGAAACAAAGCACTGAACAGATCAAAATAGAGGAGAGTAAGTTCAGAAGTGCAGGTTGGCTATTGTATAGAGCTGCTGTTCAAGGCACTTCAGCAGACTTAGCTGTTGCCCTCGGGAAAGCAGAAAAGCAGCATGATGGTACCAGGGAAAAAGGCCAGACTCTGCAAGATCCAGCACTTCCCCTCCATCTCATAGCTATAAACCACTTCACACCTCCATTTTCAGCACCCAAAGCAATGGGAACTTCCAGAATAAATAATATGTGATACACAAGGAAAAATAATAGATCAACCATCTTCAAAAATAATGCCAACAGTATCCAGCATTCTAGCACACAGGACTGACTTCTAGCACACAGGAAGTCATTTGTCACACATTTCTTTGCAAGGCAAATAATCATTCATCATGCTAAAAACATCAGATCTTTCTTAGGTCATTCCATGCTTTTCTATGGAGCTGCTACACACTGTCCAAAGCCTTGCCCTCATTTATGAGGCATCATCATCAGCTGTTCCAGGCAAGTTTTGCCCAGAGTTTATGATCTCAAATAGCCTAACCTATCTGCTATGCTGGATGTGTATGCATGACCTTGCTACTACTTTTCTCTTTCTAAAACAATGGCCCTCTCTGTTTTGTTTTATTTTTCTTTCTTCTCTTTTAAATTAGAGTACTGTAGTTTCATCACAGACTTGCAGGTATAAAAGTTTAAAGAGGAACTGCTTTACTTATGTAAAAAGTCCCAAACAAACAATGAACAATCTTATTAGAGTGAACTGTAACATTTTGATATGTTTGTTTAAACTTCAACGGAATTTGTATGTTTTGGAAATCTCAGGTTTAATTAGTTCATTAGAAATGAAATGAGAGGAACTAACAGCAAAGAAAAGACTAATTGTTTTCCAAGTGGTTTTCTTGCCTACTAATATCAGCATAAATGTACAATAATTGCTTAGACAACTTTACTTCTTTAAGCAATAATATGATTCTCATTATAGGTGTCATAAATTTCTTCTGATATGTTCACTTTACAAATCATATGTTGAAGTTAACTGAGACAAAGCTGGGCAGTCTGTATGTCTTGATGCAGTAATCTGTTAGCAAAGGTAGCCATCTGCTCTCGCCTGCTGTGAATTCAAATCTCAGCAGTGTCTGTCAACTAGTATGGCAGGAAATAAAGCTAATCTTGGGGAACATTTGGATATTAATTACACTGGTTGAGGAACAAGGAGAGAAGTAATGAGATCATCTACCACATAAAGTTATCCCTCCAGACTACTTTGAAAAACATTCCAATTGCTTTTGCCATACCTGAGAGTATGAAGACTGTAAGGCTCCCTTCTTCTTGCATTACCAGGGACAAAGTATACATGATAGATTGACGTTTCACAATGCAAATCTGCATGGTTATTACTAGCACATGATTCTACATGAATCCTCTCATATAAGCAAAAAGCAGCTTTGGTCCCTTAAAACTCTCCTTCAGTAGCTGTTAAATTCTGAAACAACCTCTTCTTACTGTGTGTTTACTTATAGGACAGACAACAGAAATTGAATTCCTCTGATACTGGCTCTGGTTCCCACTAAGAATTTGATCAGGTCCTCTTCACTTGTTGAAGTCTGCGTGTGCCATCCTAGTGTTACATCCTTGAGTAAAACAGCTACATCATGCTTGTAACTGGCCAGAAGGTTATAAAATAACAGTGCTTTTTATTTTGTAGAGTCTTAAAATTATACTAAAAACCAGTCGCTAGATCTTGCAGAAATCAACACAGTAAAAAGTGTGTAATAGTTACATGAATTATATTATAGTACAGAATCATAGAATCACCAAGGTTAGAAAAGACTTCCAAGATCATCTAGTCCAACCATCCACCTACCACCAATATTTCCCCATTTAACCATGTCCCTTTGTACAACATCTAAACATTCCTTGAACAATTCCAGAGATGGTGACTCAACAGCCCACTCCTGGGGATAGCTACCAGCAACAGGCACCGTTCTCCAGTTGCTCCATGTAATGTCCCCCTGACATCATCACTTAAAAAGTCCCCTCCCTAGACCAGAAGCAAGGTCACTCTGCCTGTGTCACTTTTGACAGATTTGTTTAATTTAGAATTAGACTTCTGTATCAGATTTATTTAAAATGTTTCTGAGTAATTAGTTGCATTAAATTTAATCAAATGTTAAGAGTATATCACAGTTGAACGTTGCCAAATATTTTCAATGAAACTATTCACACATATAGTACAGTATAGCATAGTGTAGCATAATCACATAGTTGTGTTTTTTTCCTTTTATTTCCTTTCACAGACGAAATAGGTGGGTGGGAAATAAAGAAGAATTGCTTTGAGATACACTTTTTTTTCATTAGGTATATTGAGTTAGTGAACTGTAATGGAAGGTCATTTTGTCCCTTGTTTCAGGTGTCATCCAGACTGCTACACACACAAATACACATTAGTTGAGAGGCTCTTTTTGGAAAAAGCAGATTGTAAAATAAGACCTTATACATAGAAAAGGTGATGTATTGGCCATGTCAGCAAAGCTGTGAGACCAAACCACAAAACCTGGACGAATAAATAAATGCATATAAAAAACACACTGCACTCTAACAGACACATATGCTCAGTATGTGTGCTCAGCGTATGTGAGTTACCATTTATAAGAGTCAGTATCATTTTGACACCTACACAATCACAAAGATATCCAACCATGCTGCAGTTCTTCCTGATTTAATTTGACTTAATTTGGAAGGAGTCCATTGGAGGGCCACAAAGATGGTGAAGGGCCTGGAGCATCTCCCCTGTGAAGAAAGGCTGAGTGAACTGGGTCTGTTCAGCCTTGAGAAAAGAAGACTGAGAGGGGACCTGATCCAGGTCTATAAATATCTAAGGTGTGGGGGGCAGAATAGCGAGACCACACTTTTTTCACCATTGTGTGGAGACAGGACAAGGGGAAACAGACATAAGCTGCAGCATAGGAAGTTCCGCACAAATGTGCGCAAGAACTTCTTTACAGTGAGGTGACGGAGCACTGGAACAGGCTGCCCAGGGAGGTGGTGGAGTCTCCTTCTCTGGAGATGTTCAAGACCTGCCTGGATGCCTACCTGTGCGACCTGCTGTAGGGAACCTGCTTTGGCAGGGGGGTTGGACTCAATGATCTCTGGAGGTCCCTTCCAACCCCTACAATTCTGTGATTCTGTGATTCCGTGATTCTGCGCGACTGAATACAGCATTTTAGATATCTATTACTTATGTTGATATAGAAGTACATTTTAAAGGACTTTGTATATATTAATTAATACAAGCAATCAAACAAGTTCAAATAGTTTTGTATACTGCCAGCGCAGTTTTCAGGCAGCACCAGGAGAGTCCACACAAGGTAGACATGACATCATCTTCCCACAAGTCTCATCCTGATATCTGTCAGACAGAGATTAACCTATGCCCCAAAGCCTGAAACATAATATCTCTTTCAAACTTTGATAGCATTCATTTTTATAATTCTGGATATCAGTAATAACCCTGCTAGTATACGATTTATTTTTCTAAGTTTGTTCTATTCATAGCTTTCTGCAGCAATGAGCTGTACCTTTCAGGCTGTAAGCAAGAGCATTCCATTTACCTAGTTCCAAAATTTGTCTCTGAAGTTCAGATTTATTGAGCTCCTGCACAGCTGTGAGAGTACAACAGTTTCTCAATTGTTTTTTTAAGACCGCTCTATTTCATTTGTTATTCTCATGTCACTTTTCTTAATAATTATCTACCCAAAGCTTTTCAATCTTTCAAAAAATGGGAGGACAGAACTTGCTATTGAATATTCTAAATTGTAAACTTCAGTTTAATGGCTGGCAGCAAGCATATACTAAAATTGATGTCTTTGAATTCAGATAGGAACAACCTATATTATTTATAAGCTATAGTATTTCACCACATAGAGAAAATCTGCTTTCATATTCAAATTGGTAATACTTTTATCCAAGGAATATTTAGCAGTTCTTGGTTAGGACAAGCACAACTCACTCAAGCAGAATGAGGCACAACACAGGCAAGCAGGAAGGACTCATTTTTGCCCAGTGAGTCTCTACTTATCCTTAGAAGAAACAAAGTCTCACTTAAGAGAGCACCTATTTACCTTTGCAGACCACTGTTAGTGTAAATCAGTCACTTGAAGTCTGTATTACAATGGAACAGCGAAGCACCACTAAGGAATGTCTTGTATCTTTCTTCAGAGTGCACAGCCGGGACTTCAACAATCACTTTCAGCCAAATTCTTTGGCTGAAATTTTCAAAGGTTACTACAGTATTTGGCTAAATATCTGTCAAAGAGAATTAACACAGAGAGTATGTCCAAATTCCTAGAGGGCTTTCACAGTCCTCATGCTGCTTCTTACTATCTTCTATAGAAAATATACACTGGCCTTGGTGGAGCAAAATGGGTGATATATCTACCAAAGGAAGTGTGTAACCTAATTAAGAAACAGCTGAGAACTAATACAAACTGTGGTCTGCAACCAATTCTCAGAACGAAGCTCAGGTTCTAGCCAGTATATTACAGCAAATTCTAGAAGAGAGTCGTAAGTAAGGAGAAAAATGAGTTCACCCTTACACCCAAGATGTTGTTTCATTGGTTAACTATCTTCACAGTTCCAAAATATTTTACAAAATTATTTCCAGATTGAGTTCTTCAGCTTCGTCTTACACCCATTCAGTTCTGAGATTTTTTCAGCTGCTTGAAAGCCTTCATCAAAAAGTTCTCTCAATAGCGTCAGTTACCCTGCCTAGTACCTCAGGAATGACAAGATGAAGAAATGAGTACCTAAGAGAACATTGTACATTCAATATTGCATTCATTTATTATTTCCTCTGCATGCTAAACCCCTGACTTTCATCAGCTGTCTTCAAACTCCCACGAGTCTAGCCATGATGTACTGTCACTAAATGGTATTTAATGTGGCCCATGACACCTCTTTTTAGCTTGGTATATTTTTGCAGGTCAACCTGTTCCTGAAAGAACAAATAGTTTTCAGGAAAAAACTGACATTTTTTCTCATTACAAGTCAACTACATCTGAATTTCAATAAAGTCATTTTAATCCCTATCTGAAATTCTTAATCATCTTTTTAATAAATATATCAGACCCAGAATGATTAAATTAATACTAAGACCACCAACCACCTATCAAACTGAACCAGATGAAGAAAGAACCACTGATTTATCAAATATCCTCTATGATTCGTAAGATACAGTGTTCCAGATCTAGTCTGCTTGCCTCACATAAGGTTTAAATACAATCAAAGTTTCTTGGTTTCTCTGGTATTGCTTTTTCTCTCTAGGGAAGAGGTATTCCACTAATTAAAGCACTAGCTTGGAAACATCCAATACTTGTATTATCTGGAGCCTGAAAACAGGATATTTAGTAATGCCATTTGTTTAAGAATTGTGTAAATGGATCTGCAAGTTTCAGAGATCTTACTGGCTCTGACCACACTTTTCTCAACGCAAAGTGTAAGAAAAGTAGTTTACTTGTATCATTCCATTAACATTCTGCCTTCTTTGAAAATATAGGAATGTTTACAAATTCCTGAAGTCTTTTCCAATGGGCTGTTACGGGTTTAAAACAGCAAAGCAAAAAAAACCTTTCCACTAATTCAAGATGTAAGGCTAGAAGCTGTTATATGTGATATGTGATTCACCTCCTGTGTTTCACTTAGCAACTACCTGCAGCCCAACAAGCTCCAAGCCAAATTTCATCCATGGGGTAAGTGGGCATGTTTCCACTGAACTCTACAGAACTCTACAGTGTCAGAACTCAGGCTGACTGCATTTTCAAAGCACTTCAAAACGGGCTGTCCAAAAGGTTACACACAAAAAATGAAGAAATATATCATCAGATTCTATTTACTGGTGCACCACAACCATGAAATCAAAATGCTCAACACATAATGATAACTGCAGAATCTCACAAAAGTTATCCCCAGATGATAACCACAAGCATCTTCAGTGAAAATTAAAACATTACACAAATAAAATACTGAATCAGCAACAAGTAAGAGACATGCAAAAAAAATTACCACCTTTCATATATCTTCATTTTTTCATAACTTCACTTTTGCTTCATTGACTGCTCTAACTGCTAGGACTACTCCACTGTAACTTTGCTACCATGCAAAGCCCAACTTGGAATGTCCATCAGATTAAAATGATGAGTAATAGCACAAATCTAAAAGGCAGGGTAAAAGGAGGAGAAGGAATCCTGTCTTACGACCTTTGTTCCTTTTTATTTCCACTCTGTGAACTGAATGTTAATGTAAATTAAAGTGTCCCAGAATAAAATCTCTTCAGCTCTTGTGGAGGATATAAAACTACTGAACAAAGGACTGAAAAAACACTGAATAGAAGTAGAATTCTCCATGAGGCACAGCAAATCTTGAAAAGTATTTTCCATAATGATCATGGTATTTTTCACAGGCCTGACAGGTTCAAGATAGAATATTCTCGAATCCTGTACGGGTTAGTGGCAAGGACATTTTCCCCTAATCTGCAGGCTAGACCCCTTTGAATCAAGAAAAGGGTGACATATCTCCTCCCATTGACACAACACTCCTTTTTTTTTTTTAAATAAAATGAAATGAAATGAAATAAAATAAAATAAAATAAAATAAAATAAAATAAAATAAAATAAAATAAGAAGATAGAGCTTATGTTATGCCTTTTTGAAAGGAAAAAGTATAAATTCCTACTATAAGGAGAGACTATGTCCAAACTATGTCAAGGAGGTAGAGCCTCCTTGACAAAGTACAGAGGACAGTTTACGGCTTGTTCCCACCTTCACCATTTCCTAATGAGCAGTGAGAAAGCACACTGAACCTCATTTCAGAATAACCTCTTCAGACCACCCAGATATGCATGCTGCCTCAGCACACTGTCTTAAAAGTCCAGGTTTTGCTTTTGTAGATGCAGGATCTGGTACTCACAACAGTCACCTCGTCAGTCTGTGGAGAACATCCTTCTTCAGGGAAGCAGACTGTGTGATGTGGCAGTTCACTGAGCCACTCAAGTATGCTGAAGTATTAAAAGAAATCTGCCTCCAATCATGACATGTCTGACTGTAACATTCGGCTGGGAACTTTTACAGAAAATAACTAAACAAGCACAGCCTCCACCGGAAGATGATGATTCTTTAAAATATGCTTTCTCAGAGCCAACACACCCTTGCTCTGCGTTCATACTTATCCATCACTCCCTGCTTAACTGACATTATCATCAGAAACAAACATTCAAGTAAAGCCCATCTATGCCACCAAGAACACAAAACTTACTAACACATCTTCATGACCACAGCAATAACAACCTCTGCAGAACAGTCAGGGTGCACAGCTGCATCATCTGTATGCCTAGACAGTGCTTTGAGCACCATCGTGAAAACTAGGAAGGTAAGAACCACCATTTGGAGTGCACTGTAACAAATTCACCTGTAGAGACAGACAGCTTCTGCGCAGAAACTTCCAGTTGACTTTTCAAACTAGTTGAGGGCTCATGTCTCCATGGTGTCTTTCCCCAGCTAAGTCAGTTCCTGAACTTCTGCCCGCCCTTCCAGGTCACTATTCCTGGTGTGGGTTCTAACAAAAATGTGCTCATTCAGAAAGGATCTTGCAGAACTTGAATCCTCTGATTTATCTCATCCTCAGTATTAATATCAACATTTTTTCCACAAGAATTTTCAGACTATATATTTCTGTAGAGGCTGCTGACCTTATTACCCCCTTTCTTTGGTAACAGTCTCCTGAAGGTACATGGTGGCCACATTTTCTCTCAACTTCCCTGAACAATTAAGGAAATTAAATTACATCTGGAGAAACTGTTCTCAACTAGTATGTAAGTTTCAGTCTATCCACATCAACTTTTAAAAGAAAACCAAATGCACTCAGTGTGGCTGGGGAGAATACAGCAGCCACAAGCTTAACAGATGAACTAAGCTAAACAGTCTGTAATGCAAGATAATGAGGCCTGAATTAGCTTATGTGAACCTCTAACAAATGGTTTCTTACTCTTTTAGTGTATGGTATGTGGTTATGATTCCTGCAGCTTTATCTGGAGAATTCTATGTGTGTCTGGAAAATAATGAAAATAGCGCCAACCTGTCATGACCCTGAAACAGAAACATTTTCAGAGAACCACATCAATGAGAAAAATGATGGGTTTCGCCCTTGATACCTTGTTTGCATATGGATGAAAGGACACCTTCATGAATTATTTCCAATTCTTAAGTGAAAAAAAAAATGACTTTGGAAAACAGTTATCCAGTTGTTAGTCTTCATCACACAAATTACATCAAATCATTACATCATTACATCAAATTGTGAGGCCCCTTCTGGAATACTGCGTCCAAGTGTGGAGCCACCAGTACAAAAAAGACAGGGAGATGTTGGAGAGGGTCCAGAGGAGAGTCACGAAGATGATCAGGGGACTGGAGCATCTACCCTATGAGGACAGGCTGAGGGAGCTGGGCTTGTTCAGCCTGGAGAAAAGAAGGCTGCGGGGTGACCTCATTGCAGCCTTTCAATACCTAAAGGGAGCCTACAAAGAGGAGGGGAATCAACTCTTTGAAAAGGTTGATACGTGTAGGATGAGGGGAAATGGTTTTAAGTTGAGAGTGGTGAGGTACTGGAACAGGCTGCCCAGAGAGGTTGTGGATGCCCCGTCCTTGGATGTGTTCAAGGCCAGGTTGGATGGGGCCGTGGGCAGCCTGGTTTAGCATTAAACGTGGAGGTTGGTGGCCCTGCATGTGGCAGTGGGGTTGGAGATTCATGATCCTTGAGGTCCCTTCCAACCCTGGCCATTCTGTTATTCCGTGACAAAAGCAAATTAGGAATACCTATATCCAACAGCCATATTGCTGTTCTCTCTCACTAGAATAGTATTCAACATGTACAAAGACAGGCCAAGTCAGGCACAGAGAGTACCCTGACAGAACTGCTCAACACACTGAATTCAACAACATTTCAGTGGTTACATTTATTTTTCTTAAGTAGTGTCTTTCCGCTTTATATTTTTAATCAGCTTTGTATTTTAAACCTATTTCACACAAGTTCATGCAGAAGTCAAGTCAGTAAATAAGTTATGTACATCTCTGATTCCTGTCTTCTTTTCAAACTATTGGTTATTTTAACTTAAAACTGAAATAATGTATTTTTTTCAATTCAGCACAGAAAACCCTAAGAACATCAGAGCAGTAAAGTCCAATTATTGTCAAAACGCTCAGGAAAAAAAAAAAAGAAAAAAAAAAACCCTACCTTCTTCATGCAGCCCATGATCACAGATAAGAATTAAAACTAACAGAGAAAATATGAAGAGTTTGCCACCATACATCATGCATAACATCTGATTCTCAAGCCAAAATAAACAACACAGGCTAAAGAGCCCACAAATGCTCTGAAAGGTAAACACGGAGAATGTTTAAGGGTTTTTCAAAAATCACTGTAATAGTCTCTTTCTGATAGTCTGTGTCTATCTGTGAAGTCTGGCTGATAATGGAAAAAGATGTCAACACCCACTGGATTATGCCTTTGCTCATGGTTTTAGACTACTTTGCACAGTGACTGCCTAAGAACTAATGCTTATTTTATTGACTCACTAATACTACAAATCTTTTCTGTAAATTTAAAGAAATAAACCTGTCAATCCTTCAGCTTGCCTTTTTCCCTCCGTAGAATTTATAACTGCATGACTCCAATCTGGTTTTTCCTTTACTTGCCCACCTCTAAGATAAAACTCTACCACCAGAATGCAGCTGAAATGAAAACAAACCAATCCCAGTCCATTCATAGTCACCTGAGTAGCTGCCTGTGAACACATCATGTCTTTCCCAAGCAAGCAAGAAATGGGCCGTGCATCTCTTCAGGTTGCAATTCTACATCACAGCAATGACTTCTAAAGTGTTGTTAGCTCACATAAGAAGCACCAGTAAGAGTAAAACCAACATTCTACAGTGCCTTGTACACGAAGGAAAATGTTAAGGGTTATGTCTCAGGTCAGACAAAATTTCTGCATATCTAAACAAACAGCTAGCTAGCCCACACATATGTTTTCTGTATGTTCAATAAATCATTATATGAGAAGAATTTGCCGCTTCATTCAATAGCTGGCATATATAACCAGTGAATACATATGACAAATGAGCACAGAATGCCAGCAGGATAAAAAAAACTGAAAGTCAGATCAAGCACCACACCGGCACACATAAAACAATTTGTCCAATAAAATCGGCCAGATAAGGCAAAATGGCATTACCAGACCGAGATCCAGAACAACAGAAAATACACATGGGACTGGAAGACAGTTGTAGAAGCCGTATCTCTACCAAAGACACCACAAAAAAAAGATATCTTCAGTACCATTCAACAACAGCAGCTGAGTGATCAAATGTTTACCTGAGAGTGACACCTTAATAATTAGTTTTAAAGAACCTGTTTTTCTTTCTGCAGCATTCATTGAGCTCCAGGTTATCTGAAAACCAAGAAACTTAGAAATGACCCTACCCACACACCAGTAGTGATTGCAACCATTGCTTACAGAAACACAACACCCAAAAATGTACTTCTCTTTCTAGGTTTTCTAATACAGTTTACCAGGTAGAAACAAATTAAGAGGATGGTCTAGGCAGCAAAACTATCTCTGCTGTATGGACAACCAGGAAATGCTGTGAAAACAGAACTAAAATGCCACAATTTCTCTAATACTATAACCACTGTGATAGATAAAAACCTTTGAAATGACTTCAAAATCAAAAAGTATCTGACAATTTTTGTCATGTATAAATACATCTCAAATGCAATTGAAAAAATATTGCTGCAAATATCATAACATTTGAATATTAATTGCAGCTGGAAAGGATCTTCTAGCAAAGCATAACTGATTTTAAACCTCAAGAAATCACAAATTTGATGGCATCTAAATTGCAAACAGCCTTTAATGAATTAATGAACATTTCCACTATATAAGCAATAAGTAAAGTACCTCAGAACTTTGCTAATTTTCACATCAATTACCTACAAACCAGAGCCTTGTGATCAAGAAACCACAGTGGTCTCTTCCAACTTCCCAGCAAGAGGCTTATTAAGAGCACACAGTTGTGAGATGTCCTGTTATCAAGACATTTACCACACACTGTACTGGCCAGTTAGTATCATATTATGAAGTAATTAATAACACCTACACCCATACAAAAGAGCAGATTTGCTCAGTTCCTAAATAAATAAAAAAAAATAACAAACAAGAGAGATGGGTTGAAATCTTTTCATTAGTAGAGAATGTTAGAAAATGTTTTACTAACAAAATTCTGAAGTCTCTGAGCCCAAAAAATTTCTAAGGACCACATAGTCCAAAGAAAAAAAAAAAAGGAGTCTACATAACATGCGTCAAAAGGTGGATTCTCCTTCTGTTTAAGTTGCACTTAATAGCCCCTCAGAAAGTGCTAGAAATTAAATGAACTAACCACACCAGTGGTAGCTTGCTTTTTTTTGAAACTGTCTTGTGTTTTTAAATACAGAAAAAATATCTGCAGGTATCCTGACAAAATAGTCACACAGTGGATCTTCCAGATTTCAACCAGAACTCAGGACACACTCACAAAGGCCATTTCTTTTCACCTGGGATTTCCTCTCCCGCACCTAGGAAATGGCTGTGCTGTTACCATAATTAATACATTTGTTCATACTGAAAAAAAAGTAAAGTAAATTTAAAAAAAAAAAAAAAAAAAAAGAAACTGAAAAAGAAGGAAAAAGGAATGAAAAAAACAGAACAAGCCTGCACAATGTGCACGTGTATGCACACACACCTACACAGTATCAACAGGTCAGTGCAACTGCAGATGGTGAAGACCTTGAGAGAAATAAGTAATGCCTCGTAAGTTTAATCCTGGGTATTTAACACGGAAGGTTTTCAGAGGAAAATCATAGATGCCTGATAGCGTGTGTCAGCCAAAGATGATGTAAGAGACTATGCTGGAGTTCCCGTTTCATACCACCTGACCTCAGTCCACCAGGAGACCTTTCCATGCTCACCAGATTAGTCCACTTTGTATTTCATCCATCTGAGCCTGGGGGTTGGGTATATATAACTGACCTTGATATCATCTCTCATTTCACATAAATCAGATCTTGCAGCACACAAGATCTCCTGAATAGGTTGCATGTTATTTTTAATCCCATCAGACTCTAGCATAACACACTACCACACCTGAGCCCAACAGGGATGCAGGACCAACAAGATCAACAGAATGGCCATGATACACGCTTCTGCCTTTAAAGACAGCAGCACGGGTTAGGACTGTATCAAATCTCTTCCATGGCTGCTCCTGGCTGGCAGCTGCTATCAGACAGTCCTGCATGTTCCAAACACTGTGGATAAAAGGATGTTCAGTGAATGGTGAAAGGACAAAAAGTGTAGGTTTTGTGTTCTTCCTGCCATCCACCTTCATTTACAGCTTCCGTTCAAATCAGCCCTCCATGAAGAAACCCTGATCTCTTTCCTTTTTGCCTGCCAGCTGCTAAGCACCCAGCTGCCTGCTCTGCAAAGAAAACTCCAGACTTTAGCAGGCCTCATGCTGTGACTGGAACACTCAAGCTCTACCTCTCATCCACAACAGATATCAACCACTCTCCAGCTGTCCAATATATAGGAAGCAAAACTGTATCGAAAAAAAAAAAAGGCTTTTTGTGACATTTTCCCACAATCTTCAAATCCACTTACACTAATGCAAAATATTACAGGCCTAAGCTTGCAATGACTCTTTTGCATAAATTATACAAGTGAGCTCAGTAGATTTCCATCTATGTGAAGAACTGAGCTATTCCCTAATTTGTGCTGTTGCTGACACTTTTTCTTTTTTTCTGAATTCTCTTTCTTTGGTACTGGCACTAGAGTTTACAGTTTTGAAAGAAAGTAAAGATTTCATTAACCTCAAATAGTTTTAAAAAATCAAGGAAGAATTCTGTGCCTGTTCAGCTTGGAAGTGCTACCATTTAGTCTGACAAAGGCACATGTTTCTTATACAATTCTTCTGTGTTATCTATAATTCATGTTCTGTCCTCCTGCACTTGAATAATGGTATATTTTTAAAAGGATCAAGGAAAAGAAGACTATACGTGAAGTTACTCCATGTGGGATGGAAGACCACAGACAGCTTAATCTCTCTCTTAAAGCACTTTCTTTAAATAGAGTTGTTGTCATTCTGAAAGATATCTCGCAAAAAATCATGTTTGTCTTTCCCATCTTACAACAATTTAGCAGTAAACATATGTTAAAAGAATATTACCGCAGTTTGGGACCTTCATATCCATCAAGGCTGTCCGCTTGTTATTGTCATCTACGCAATATATATCCTGAGCTTCTGTGTAAAACTTGGTCTCTTGAAACTTCTTAATCCACATAATTTCACAGGAACACTTGAATGGATTGTCCACCAGTATCCTACAGGAAAGAGAAAAGTATATATATTTAGAAAGCAGAATGTATCACGCATGTAGGAAAAGCTGATAGGCAGAGGGACTCAAAGTACTCAGCTGAGTGAAAGTGGAAAGGTACACACCAAAACCCTCAGTGCAATGTAAGCTACCTACCAAAGCAGATAGCTATTTCCTCACAGAAAACAAAGCTTTGCTTGCATCCAAACTGCTGTAGATCAAAGAGATCACAGAGGGGCTCAGTCACAGTCTCCAATTAATTGATGTAATTCAGGAGACATTAGGCTCCATTCTTGTTGCTTCCAGTTGCTTCCAGTACTTGTGCTTGTATATGCAGAAGACTAACTTCTGAGTATGCAAAATGTTCAAATCATGAAAAGCTCAGGTTTTCAGAGCTGTAACCTGTTCCTTCAAAAGCCTGTTCCTCAAAAGCCATCTGTAATTCTTTGTGGATAAAAAGCTGCAGGGATCATTCTTGCAAACCTCTTAAGGAACAATCTGTAGTCACAGCAGTTATCAGCTGGACTTCCACAGCACTACTGCATAAATAATAATCACTTATGCAGGACAAAATATGAATACTAGGATCTTGGGTCAAAGCCTAAAATGTGCATTTCTCATTTCTCAAATAATACTATTTTTCTTCTGTTTCATTATACAACTTCCATTTAAAAGACAATTTTCCCTCAATCAGTGGCTAAGCATTCCTTTCATCCACTCTTATATCTTGTGTCAAACCCATTAGATGAGTTAGGCATATAATGGGCAGGATGCTGGATAGAAGCATGATGACTCTCCATATATTCTTGTGTGAAATAAAGAATCTAACCTAGTAGAAGGAAATTACATGTCTTTATCTTGTTTGCCGTAATTTTACAGCTGCAGCTACAGCTTGTTCTAAAAGAAGAAACCTTTCAAGGTGGCATTTCCTTCCCTACAGTATCTGGCAAATATCTTCTACATCACCCTTGCCTGAACTTTTCATCCGTTTATGTTTTGATTTACAAGTGTGCTAACAACAAGACACTTCTTTTTCAGATCTAGAGTAACCTTCTCACAGGCAATTTATGGCACATTCTCCTCTCAGAATTCCCTTCCAGCATTCTTATCCTCCCCATTCTAATCTTCCACCTGTATGTTACCTATTTATCAACAGAATTGTTCAACTGATACTGGTTTTATCACCGCTTTTCCATCTTCCAGGCTCTATTTTGTTATCCCCATCTTCTTTCCCTTACATTTCTTATGTCAGCTCAGTTATGAATAAAGCAACATTGACTTCATTCTCCCTCAGAATCTTTGCAAGCGTTTACTCCACATAGAACCTAAAAGAAACTGTTCACCTGAGATGAAGAAGTCCAAGAGTGGTTTGATTTGTGCTTGAGAATAAACCTGTTAATTGCAGCAGACTAACTCCAAGGAAACCCCAACAGAGTTGGAAGCACAGTATGCCTTCAAAGTTGCTGTAATTTCCTTTCGAAGTTACAGCATACCCACCCCTATAGTTCTGCATCCCATGGAAGTAAAGGTGACTCTGTTTCTACATTATCTGCTTAGAAACATTAGGCAGACCCCAAACAAAGCACACTGCACTGGTCCATATCTTTCATCCTATTATTCAAGGCCATGACTACAAAAACACAGAAGCTACAGATATGTACACGCTAACAGTGTCTTTTTGGCAGGGACTTAATAAAAGTGTGAAGCAACAGAAGCTTCAGCAGCAACAGATCTATGGAAGGCATACAGCAATTTCTTCTGCAGCTAGCTAGTCTTTCATCAGTGATCGGCTGTGCTCAGCAACTGCCAAGTTATGAAAGAAAATTCCAATGAGCAATGTTCCTGCACTGTAAAGAAAGAGATTATACCAACTTAATCATCAACAAAACATACCTAAGGGGCATAATCTCCTTTTGCCTCACCGTGATTTACTCACTTCATTTCTCACAGGATGGAGTTCACTAAAAAGGGGTTCAGGATTGCTAAGCCTGCGTTGCAATTCTTGAATTGGCATTTGGGTAATTTCTGACCCTGACCTCTGAGCTCTATGAGAGCAGCCTCCCTCTGCAGTACAGCTCCAACTCTTTCAAAGCTCCTGAATTTCCTCTACAGGGAATTCCTCTTCCATATATTTGCAAAGACTGCACACAGAAACACAATACCAGGCCTGAAAAGTTCTTTCAGAAAAATCAGTAAGGAAAATCATTATTCCAAAGTATTCAAAAGACAGTCTCTGTCTTCCCTATGTCTTATGTCAATATCCCCAGTCCCAAAGTCATTTGCAGACCTCATCTTTTCTGCAAGCCTCAAATATAAGAAAACACTATCTTCCTCAGAGGCAAGTTATGTCCTCTTCTCTCATTTTTTAGCCTTTAAGAATAAAATTTTGGAATGTGCACTAATTCATAATCTCTGCTTGAAAGAGCAGAGCATAAAAATGTAATATTGAAGTGACTGGCAACTACACGTCCATCAGTACTTATTAGCAAATGATTTCTTAAGGCACAATGCAACTCAAAGGGAAAATAAAAACTTTCTTTAATATCCTACTACAACCACAGCAGCTGTAGGGTCAATATATATGGGAATGTAAGACAGATAAATCATTTGACATTTTGTAGATGGCTGTGCTAAACTAACTCAAATGACATTTTCTGTGAATTAACTCAAAAACAATAAAAATATTTCACAGCTGAAGAGGCTTTTTCAACCTGTTTATTTTTTATAAAACATACGTTTGATTCCAGTCAAGCCCTGCAATGAAAATTTTTCTGTATTTAAATCACTGACATCACTGCTTGCTTTGGATCTGAACTTCATTCCAAACCACTGACGGCTGTCTATCTTCTTCAACAGAGCAAACTTTTAAGTCTTGTTCTTCCACTGTAGCCACAAATAAGCTGTATTTTAAGAAATGTCAACTTACAGATCAGACAAACCCAGATGGCGAAAAGGCTTCTTGGACAAACTTGAGAGCTTGTTTCTAGATAAATTGCTATGGGAAAAGAGAAAGATTGCATTAATTAGGATTGCTTCTTCTTAAACTGAAAATAGAGTTTGTCTCTCTTAATGAAATGAAGAAATAAAACCAGTGCTAAAAAGCCTTTATTCCTTTTACTTCAGTTGGAATGAAATTGTGCTCTTTTTACAGCTTGATGGGTTTCAAGCATTTGAATCCAATCTGTATCTGAAGTCAAGTACATTCAAAATCAAAGTCAGCAGGGGACAATATTTTCACTTTTAGCTCTTCTGTTTATTGCAGAAAAGCAGCAGATTTAATTGTGTTTCAAAAGTATTTTGTCAAGTCCAGGTGTTAATTACATGCTCAATTTATTCATAAGTGAAATGGGTGTATCCCTTCCTTTGATGCTGCACCATACTCTGTACTCACACAAACCCTCCTTACATGCTAGCACACATCCACATCAGAGCCTTTTAGTTATTCTTTTCAAATTGCATGTACAATATGCACCCACATGGAAGATCAAAAGGAAAACTGTAAAATGCCTATATTGGGCTTTTTTATGTCAATTAAGCACTTATGGTTTCCAATGGTAATTAAGTGAAAGGTCCTATCACTTTATGCAAAGAAACGTTCATGTGAATCAGAAATACTAACCCCCTTCCCAGGCTTACAAAATTGCTCTCTCCACCCTAACCCAAAATAATGTTGTCCCTCTATTGATTTATCAGTCCACCAATTAAAGACAGTGAGAGCAGTAAGCTGTAAAACTGCCAGCAGTACAGTGCAAATCAGTGTTATGAGCCAAAATACCACACAAGTTTTATGTGGTATTATAAAGGCGCCAAGGGGGCTCCATAGCTATAGCTGCATTGCATTTAAAACCAGGGATTAAACCTTTTTTTCACCCTGACTAAAGAACATAGTATTTAATTCCCAAATTTTCAGTCCTCGATTTCTGAGTACAAGTCAATTTTCAAAGAAATTACAAGAGTGCAAGTTGGATCTTCTACAAAGTTTCATATCAGAATCCTTACAAGATTTTATTTACCATATTTCTTTATTGATTTGTTCCAGCATGCAACCATCTGAAGTTTACAAATTGTGTGGCTCTAATGTTGGAGCACAAAATAGATGAGATACTATTTCAATTGCCAGATGAACTAGCCTGCCCTACTGCTGATGTAGGTGGATGCATCTAATTGTTCCTGATCAAGTAGAATCATAGAATCACAGAATCATTCAGGTTGGAAAAGACCTTAAAGATCATCGAGTACAACCGTAACTAACCATACTAGCCTAACTCACAACCCTCCACTAAATCACATCCCTGAGCAAGTATATATCAAAATTGAAGTACACTTTGCACATATGGCAGAAAACATGTTTGAGTAAAATACACCACTTTGAATTTTTTCCCTAGTAAGCAGAAGCTATATGTTGAAATGCTAAAAAAAGATATACATGGGCTTTTGTCTCCAGCATCAAGGCAACATGGAATATTGAATTTAACCATTCCATGCACAACACTTCACTCACCATGTGGGAAAGCCCCTCTAGTTGTGACACTGCTAAGCAGTACATGTGGATGCCTCCATGGCACTCCCAAATGAGGCAAGTGCCTGTTTTTCCTACCTGCACAGCAACTGAATTCTACCCTTACCAAAGGACAGTCATATATACATGGGCCTCCACTTGCAGGAAGGTGTTCATGCCCTCGCTAGTGGGAGGCAATATACTCCACATCATGTATGGACCAGATTTGGCTCCTGGTTTCCACGTAACACGGGACTTCCACTTCCATTCCAGGAGAACCTAACTATCAGACAGTGGACTCCTCAGGAAAATCTCTGTCCAGCTGAAGCCATTTTGTTTTGCACAAAATGTTCAACAAGGCCAGCTTAGAGAAAACAAAAATATTTTAGTAGCTGTAATTGTTGTTTCAGATTTTTACCAGCTGCACTTGATGCATACCAGAAAAAGGAAGTGAGAAGCAGTACAAAGAGTAACAAAATTAATTTCTGCACCTATATTCCTGGTCATGGGTAGATAAATTTAGTAATTCCAAGACCACAGGGATCACAGGCCTTTAGTCCATATAGTTTAGAGCCTTAACGTTTTTCAAGTTGAGAAGTAATTCAGTAGAAATTTTTCAGGTCACCATTATAGAATTATCATTTTAAAAGACACTTTGACAGTATATTTACTGCTATACATCTTTTTTTCAGGAGCTGAGCACTTTATATTGATTATAAAGATTCCTGCTGTGATCTCTTTAATTCATGTTAAGTGAAAAAATCACTACCAGTGTTATTATGAAGTAGTTAAGGCCTGCACTTCCACTTCCATGGAAGGAGAATATAAATTAGTTCCCCAATTCAACTACACACAAAAAGATCATGGTGAGCAGGAAGATCCATCTGGGGTTCTAAAGCCTTAAAAAATAAAAAGTGTGTTGCAGCACAGAGCTTGGCTCTAAAACTGCACCTAAGAACAGGACCAGAATTCAGTCAAAAAGCATGTCTGTTTTTTACATACAAATATCAAGCTCACTTTAAACTAACTAGCCTTGACAAAACCAAGTTGTGGCAATTCAGGGAGTGCAAGAGCAGCTTGAGAAGCTATGTAAATATGTAGCAAGGTAGCAAGACAGGCACAGCACTTCACAGCAGTATCACTGAGCCGCTTGCCCCACTGCCTTTAGGGCTCCACACAGGGAGAGAAAAGAAATAGGGGGAACAGATCTAAGGAGAAACAGGGAGAAGAGTTAAAGAAGTGGGCATTTTGCTACGCTCAGTCTCCCTCCACAGGCAACTGCATGATCTGCTTACAGCTGGAACCAGCTTTGTATGTGCACATGGGAAAGCTGCCACTGGGTTTCAAACACTTTCATTTGTTTGCATTTCCTAAACCTGGTAGACAAGTAAGCACATCTTATTACCTAGATTTGTATGCATGTAATAAACACACATTTATGCTTCATCAGTGCAATTATACAAAGCCTGGCACATAACCAGAGCTATTTTTCAATATTCCAGGAAATAAACACTTGCTGCAAAATATATTTTTGTGTTTAAAGATATTGACAGAATACCACGGATGTGTATTACACAAGTCCATTAAAATTACTGTTAGTAGCAGGCAAACTTATAAATTACAGAACTGCTACTACTAGTGTTGCTTGTTAAATGTAACTGTTGACTAAATGTGACTAATGTGAGTCCAAGTTCAATGAAAATATCAGAACTAGATAAGCAAGATTATTACCTTCATTTAAATAATATCTATTTGAGCAATTCTCCTTCAGTTGTTTTTCTTTTTTTTTTATATTATTACTCAAGTCTTCTTATCATCCTTACCTCCAGAAAGGTATTTGGCTACAAATGTTTGTCCAAGAAAAGAAGATGACGACAAAAAAGGGCTTAAGGAAATCTCTTAACAGATTCCTTATTATCTCATTTTTCTAGATGACTTGGAAAACAAATGCTGTATTCATATAATAAAGATCTTTAAATATATCAGAAGATTTTTCATGTTAGAAAGAGAAAACTACAGCAGCATCACCAGCAAAATTAAAGCTTATGCAGCTACTTCAGTAAAGTGTTGGCAGCTTTTGTTTTCTTTGTGGGGTAATGGAAAACTGCTGCTTTAAAATAGAAAACTTTTCAAAGGTCTGTGCAGTTTACTCTTGCAAAGTGAAATTACTCCAGCTCTTGATAGATTTCACTGTCCCAACCACAATAGGAACTGCATTTCATTCTCAGTGCAGTCAACATGAGTTTTACTGCTGATGACAAGCACTGATTTGCTGGGGTTTTCAGAAACATTTTAGCATGCATCAAGACTTCCCAGAAAAAATAAATAAGTGCATTTTTTTGCAGGATTAATAGATCAGCCTCAACAAAATATATCACCACACTTACTGTTTTGTGACATGTATATAAAGCAGGTGGTGTCATCTAAAAATTTCCATCTTATCTGGGGTTGCCCTGTTTCTGCTAACATTAGTAATTCCTCACCAAAACAAAATGTAGTATGAGACTGAATAAGCTCCTGGATCACAACATAATTATCTTGAATCAGGATTCCATGTACATCAACCTAACAGATGTCACCCAGTCTAATTTGTTTCTAAAAGGTCATTCCATGAACTACAGATCTCATAAAGCCTGATCACCAATCACTATGTGTTCCATGTTTGCCTGCGTGCTCCAGCTGAAGCTCTTCCTGTGGTTAAAATATTTTGGAGATATCTTATCCACATGTTCTTTCAGTGAATTTTTGCAGTGTCTACCTGTCCATACGGATGGGAAAGACTTCCAAACATTCATCTACCTTGATACAAATTGAACTCATTATTCATCATCCTATGTTCATGGTCATAGAGACAACTGATTACTCTCCTCATTACAATTGCTCTCTTTTTGAAGATAGAGATATATATTCCCTTTCAGTCTTCTCTCTACTGGACTGAACATACTCAGCATCTTAATTTCTTAGAAGATTTCTTTTACAAAATACTCTACTAGTCCTCCCTGTAAGATCTTTCTACACATGTAGATTTTAGTATCCTCATCCTACATTCAGTATACTCATTTTAGTATCATTTAGTATCTAAATAGATGCCTTTCCTGGTCATGGGTACAGATGCCAGGATAGCAGCTACACTAATGGGAAAAATCTAACATTAAGTTCATTTTAATCCCAGACTGAATTTTCTCTGTTCTACTGCATTAAGCTAAGATTCTGTCCCAGCATAGCAACTGAATTGTTCGCAGCTGTGCCTCTTGACCAGTAAGTTCTCATTGCACATTTCCACAGACAGCACACATGCATTGGCTTTATAGAGTTTCATCTTTTGCAATCGTAATTCACTGTGTAATTCCCACATAAGCAGAAGAACAAATTCACTTCAGGAATGTACTTCCTTATATCACCAACTAGTTATAGTAAAAGTTATTCATTAATGACTGTAAGAAATAATATGGTCTTACAGCTAAGCAAAGTCTAGTTCACAGTCTTCAAGTGACAGTAATTATATTTAGGCAGAAACAGATATTCACATCCACTTCCTTATGTAAATTAATTGCTATTCTTTGGAAAACACAGGTGTAAAAAGTGATTTCATTTTATTAGCAAAGCCTTGAGCTTGGTTCAGCAGCTCTTACATATTACATGGAAGTATTTTTGGAAGCCTGCGGGTTGGTCTTCTGTCTTTTTGATCTCATTAGGACCTAACAAAAACAAAGGGTTGAGTAAATGCTAAACATCTAAAGAAGATGGAAGGACTGAAAATATACACTTGAATATTTGATTAAAATAGAGTACCTGTGAGGAACTGAGCCCGACACACAATCTCAACATTTTGTAGTACTGGACCCATGATCTTCCATGTAAGTAGCAAAGTGATCTATTCTTTAGCTGTCCTAGCAAAAAGTTCTACAGTCCTTCACAGGCATGTATGCACATCTAAAGTGTAAGTAAGCTCAAAAAACACAGGCAAAAAACTCCACTGAACACCAATTCAGCTTCCTGAAATTCATGAACCACAAACTGCAGCTGGGTATGAAAGTAATCTCATTCTTATATTCTGCTTTGGCAACATTTGCTTAGATCATGAGTGAGCTTCTGAAGTGAATCTTCTGTTCATCCTCACTTACAGGGCTCTGCTTCACAATCTTGGCACAGTCTATGGGAATGCAAAGTGGTCAATCTACACTTGAAGATATGCTTACCCCATGCATGCAGCTACTGCACTGTAGCTGCTAAAATACATTTGACCCAACGAATCAGGCTAAATCCAGTCAAATCCTTGTCACTGAGTGCAATGCATAGAGGGTGGACAATGTGCCTGCAGCACCAGCTCAGTTCAGCTGAGACAGACACTGTGCTATACTACGTACCAAAAAAGACACTGCCAGAGACCACTGCTAGAGACAGGATAATGAGTTAGACTGTCTTTTCACCAGCCTACATTATGTTCCTATGATCAGCCAGTTCTATATCATACTTGCCCTACACTCTGCGAGTTCCTTACCATACATACCCTACTCAGGTCAATGAATGACAGATGGTCACTATACATCTGTCTCATTATAACATTTTTTATTAAAGAAATGGTAAAAGAGAGAAAGAAATTCACAAGAGTTAGGGTTTGGATTTAAAAGGCAGGTGCTTTTCTTACTCACATGTATTGTAGGTTGGCATTTTTCACAAATGCCTGACGGGACACAAATCTTAAGCCTGAATCCACCACGGTCCTGTGAAAACAGATAAAAATGTTAGAGTAGTCCATTTACAATACAGTGATAAGAACAATGATAATAAATGGCTAAAATGAGAGTGTGGGGGAAATCACTACAAGGCTGAACTGCAAGATGTATCACTGTCCTCTGTAACATATAAAGTCATACTTACACTCTAACGAAGTCTGTACATACTTCCATGAGAGAAATGAGAAATGAGAAAAAGTAATTTTAAAAATATTTTTCCATGTACTCACAGATTTTTAAGTCCAACGTAAAATCCAACTTCATTGTCATTGATACTTTCTAATTTTCTCTGGTTTGCGATGTAACTGTTGAAAAAGCAGGACAGAAAAGAGTATGAGAGTGGTTCCTGTCATGGCTTTGATTGTTCAGAGGCCAAGTATTGAAGCCTGCATGCTTCAGTGGTTGCTGACCTATTGCAACTAACACTAAGCCCTAGTTAGATCTTCTGCAGTGCACAGGTACATCTTAAAATCTTCCCCATTATTTAAATTATACTTTGAGGTCTGGAGGAGAAACAGTTGAGTTTTACAAAGGGAAAATGAAGCAGTGCTCATCAAGGAAGGAAGTCACCCTGAAGGCAATAAATAAATCTGCATCACAATGTCACCCTTTTCCAGGACACTGCTTCCCTACATCATGCATTCTATAGCAGCAAAAGGGTCAGCCATGATGGTGGCAGTGGAGTTAAGCTACTTACATTTGGGGTGGGATCCCTTAGTTTTACTTCCCTTGTATGGTTAGCTTAATCACTTGTTAAACTGATATCCACCTTGTCACAAAGCAGTTTCAATTTTATTCACAAGATGTAGCAATGAGAAAACAAAGGAAAGGGAGGATGCATTGCATGATACTACATAAACAAGAGGAATTTAAGAGAAGAGAAACTGTCGTAGTGGAGCAAAACACTGAGAGTACACTCTCATATGAAGAATAACTATCTGAACCCCCAAAAGCTTGCGGGCATGCAGGATGGTCCTTTGTGTTACTATCATGTGCGAGCTATGATTGTCCAGTGGTATCCTACAGATTTTAAATAAAAATGTTGTCTGTGGAATTATATAAACTGTTAACTCTTCTTCAGCAAGAAAAGAGATTTCACAGCACAAATAAGGCTGTCTAATAGAAAGGGTTAAGTAGAAACTGCAATTCGTTTACCTTCACGGGCTGAAAAATAACTCTGATGTACAAAACGTCCCTTCTAAAAAGTCCATACATTTCAAAAGATAACACCAGTCATGAAGAAACCCAGAAATGCACTTGTACTTTCATAAACATCCAGAACTAATCAAAGCCACAGGTTTGCTTATAAGGTTAAAGTGTTTCTTTGATAGAATAAAAATTGTTTTCACTTTAAGAATTTTTTTCCTATTTAATGAGAATTCTGATGAAGTGGAAAGAGTATTGCTTTCCCAAAATCAACTAATCTACTTTAGCTGGTACGTAAAAGAAGTATGTTGTGTGCCCACATCCCAACAAAAGCCTGAGAATCCCAAGAGTTGGGCTGGGCTCTCCTCCAAGCTATAAAGCTGACTTGGGCTATACTCTTGCCAAATGCCAGGGAAAGCAAAAAAGCTTTCCTTAATGGCATTCACTGTCTCTTGGGAAAAAAAGAAAAGCAGTGAAATGGCACTAGACATCACTAGTGTGACACTAGACAAAACACATTATCACTGCATCATACGACAATGAGCGCTCTGCGGGTCTTCATAGGCTAAAACTGGCCATTACAAGACTGTGGCTTACTTTGCATTTTGTGCATGCTTCCCCGAATTTTTAAAGGCAATCTGATCTCACCTCTAAGGATTTGTTAATCTATTTTGTTAGTGGTGGTAGTTGGGAAATTTATATATTTTGCCAAGTAAAAACAACAGAATTGTTTATTAAAGACCCCCAGTTCATCTATCTGAGTACTGCAGGGGGGTGCATCTGGACCTCCCTTGTTCATTATTCAATCTTCTCTGTGACTTGGACCTTATCATGCCAAAAAGAAGTTATGCAAGGGATGTCTAAGATATCTTCCTCATCCTGTCCTCAGTGTTCAACCAATGAGAACCCTGCTGAGACCAGACAGAGACAGAGAAAACATAAGAGAAATGAAATAAAGGAAAACAGACAGGGAAACACAGGAAGAAGGTACTCAGAGAAATATAAGAAAATAATCTGATGGACCAATTGCACTAGCTGAAGATTAAGCCGTCAAAAAAAGCTCTGACAACCACTGCCATAACACACATCCATCTCTTAAACATATTTATCACACATCTGCATTTGACATCACAATTTTAATCATAAAAGCATTGAACAAGAACCTCCCACTAGGACAAGCTACAGAATTCTGACATAACTTACAGAGTTGCATAGAAATATATTAGTGTATTACATTCTGTGGTAAACCTCAGCCTATGTAAAACAGCTCAGCTGTGCTGCAGTGAGAGAAGCCACCACAATTTGCATCAGACAAAGATCCAAACGCACAGTCTATTAAAATAAATCAGTGTCAGTCTGCTAGGGAACAAACTAAAGGAACGGCATTTGGGAGGAAGAAGCAATAAAAATTCACAGCCTTTTCTCGTCTATCTTTCTCTTGCTGTGCAAAGAAGGGACGTTCTTTACTCTCATTTTAGCCTCTTTATGGTGGATATAGCAAATGACTTATGATTCCAGTTTCTCACTAACTTGAAGAATCCCAAAAAACTCAAAACCATTGACTCTGCATAACTGCACTTCAAGTGAAGACTGAGAAGAAATTCTGACTAACTCAGAAAAATAGCTGCTGTGTGTTAAAACACCCTCCATACAGTAAAAGGCAGCAAAACACATTTCATACCACTAGAAAACCTTGCAGAGTGGACAGATGTAATTTACCATAAGCAAGGGCTCTTAAGCTTCCTCACTTGCTTAGCAAGACTGTTTTAAGTTAAGCTTCTGCAGTTTTTTCATAGCACTGAGAAAGAACAAAGTCCAATGACTAGCTGTACACTTTCAGGGGAAGTTCTGTTTAATTTAGAGGGAGGTTCGAAATAAAACCTCTTCTCTAACTGAAGTCTATTTTTACCTTCTTCACAACTACTCTACCTTGATGCTACTTATCATCAAACATTAATACTCTAAAAGCTCTGTCTTGCAGTGGGCGGCGCTGAGAAATGTAATTTGCCTGCATGTCCTTAAGAACATCCACCCTGTTCTTTAACTGAAGGTTTTTATTGTAGCAGAGAAGAAAAACATCCTGACTCACTGCTGGCTGAAGTCACATGAGGGGCTTGGAAGCTTCCCCTGCACACCACAGCAAAGTGCAGCACCACCAAAACCTGGCTGGATAGCACCCAATGGGATGGTGTAAGGCACCTCGCAAATACCAGCCACTGCCTCTAAGCCAAACCCTCTGCTGTCCGCAACGCTACTCACTTGATTATACCATAGCATTCTGTATCTACTTCAGTGAGTCATCAGTAAACAGTATCTGGTTTTAGACCTTTAATTTCATCTCCCCTTTGTAAACTACTGATTAATTCTAATAAAGGCATTCAGAATCATAAACCTACTGACTGCATATTGCAAACTACAACAGTATGTTCATTTCAGCATGCTTCAACAGCTATTGAACACTATACAGTTCAATACAGTACACTACAATAGTACATGTATATGTAAATGTATAGTACAATACAGTATACTATACACAGCTATAGTATCACACACTTTACTCTTTCCGTAACCTTCTGGAGAGGATATTTTGAAATCCCATAGTGAAAGAGTTAGCTCTTCCATACTCTTTTCAGGAGGGCCAGCTCTTCATTTCTGCTTTTTACATATATGAAAGACTGCATATTGCATTTGCACGAAGTCAGCAGAGCCACAACTGAACTATGATAGCATGGAGAAACATGTTCTGCACTTTAAATCAATTCAACTTCCTTTGTGCTTCAGCAGCTCATAAAACTATTAAACTTAGAAATGACTTTCAAAGACTTTCTTTTTTAAATTGAAAAGAAAAAAAATCGGCCAGCAGAATTATATCCCTTTAAATTATATGATTGACTCTATTTCCTCTGTGCTAACATACATTAATATATACTACTCCATTTAGAGCTGCAAGGGCATGCTGGATAACTCAGCACACACCAGCCTGAACAACATAGATGTAAGCATATAAGACTGTAATTGGGCTCCAGAAGTACTGCTGCCAGGAAGCTCCCTTTATGGGAAATGTATTTTCTTAACACACTGAAAAATAAACCAACGATATGTTTAGTCCTGATTCATATAGATGGTTAAAAAAAATAATCAATAAACATTCCCTAGTGAAATGGAATGTTTCTGAACTTTGGGAAAACTTCATACTCTAAGTTATTTTTTGATGTAGTCTTTAAGGAGAAAGGCAGCACACTCCAAACACTGGACTAACGTAGATGAATTACTATTTAATGACATGTCATGGATGTCCCTAATCTACATTACTGTGAGAGTTGTACGTAACATCCAAAATTAAACACTGCAAAGTTCTCTACTGCTGTATTTTCTTACAACTCAAATGTCAAAACAAGTTCATCAAAAGGTATAGTAAAACTTTCAGAAACTTTCAGCACACCTGGGCTGATTTATGATTATGCATCGAAATCATGCAAAATTTGTAAGCTTGACACAAAACTTGATGGAACTTGGCAGATTCAAATGGATTTCATTTGTAGCCCCTCTGAAATCAAACTTAAAATAATGCTCGAGGGGTGTGAACTCACATAGTTTGAAAATGAAGCATAGAGCTACACAATGCTGTGTACAAGGAATGCCAGGTTTCAGGCAGATGCAGGGACCAATGATATAATCTTTACTCAAGCAAGAAATATTTACACATAGAACCAAGCTCCCCACAGAAGAGAAATTCTGACAGCATGCAATGAGTACAGTGCAGATACCCACAAACTGAAACTTCTCTACAAATAAGCTGAATTTTATACCAGTTTTTTACTGGTTCCACTGTCCTCATCTGCTGTCATCAGTGCCAGATTTCATTAGGCCAATCTCAAGAACTTTGATGGCTGGAAAAGCATGCCCCAACTCGGGGAAGAAGTGCAGTGTCCAGTTAGTCCACCACAGATCTATCAAGAATTCAGTAATTTTACAAACAAGTGCTTGACTCCTTGGCTGTCAGGTGTCTTCTGACAAATTCTGAGCAAATGCTGTGGTGATTGGTGGTTTGTTGTGTTTTTGTTTTGTTTTGTTTTGTTCTTTTAACTGTGAATCACCTTATATTTCATGAAGAATGGAAATGCAACTATCACAGGCTCTTTAAAAGTCATCCTTTAGGGCTATTCTTCCTCCCAATTAGAGCATTTAACCATGAGTTAGATAAGACAACAGGAGATAGCTCTTCACATATCATGAATAACACATATCACTGAATAACGCTGGGACCTGTCTTTGCAGCCACTGGCACATGCTTTTTTTGAGCAAATGCTTCAGTACACACTCAGATAAGATGCTGTTCAGGTCCATCTGGAGCAAGATATCCCAGGTCAGTGAATACAGTTAGCTTTAACAGATCCCTGTTCTTGACGTATGGTTGTGCCAACTGGAGACAGCAGTGGTTTTATGCCAAGCTACTGAGGTTATTCAGTCAGTAGTATCCAATTGTTACCATGCAGTTTCCATTGGGAATTTCTCCTTTAATGCTGAGAATCCTGAACAGTTAGTGCCAGCCCAAGAACTTAAAGCAGGAGAAAGCACAAATGCAGTGGAGATCCCAGTTTGGTTCTGGCACTGCAGGAGCAGATCCATAGCCTTTCTTATGATTACAACTTCCTGGGAAGTGGAAAGCCCACAGTTTGCCAGCCAGCCTTAGTTCACTCTTTACAGAATGCAAACATGAAGGCAAAAGTGAAAATAAACGAGTATGTCTGCAATGCAGAGTTTAAGGAAACAGTTACTATATTTAGAGGCAGAGAAAACGAAACATAATGCACCCTTGGGCTTACTTATGTCTCTGGTTTGGCTTCAAGGTGTTTGCTCTGTTCTATTCAAATAGCACACTACCAAATGAAGCTAACTCTCAAGACAGTTCATGCAGCTGCCCATATTTAAGATTCATGCCCTTGATACATTTCATATAAGAACTGCATTTCCCAAAATTAATGCAGAGCTTACTTAACTATTTTCTCCATTTGGATCACCGCTCAGAGTACCTGTCTTCCCCGCTGAGCTCCATGAAGTTCATACAGCTAAAATTTCACCAAGACATCAATTTTTGACATTTCTCCAGAGGTCAGTTGACAGCTATGGTCTAGCTTTTCTTTAGCAAAGACATTTTGGAAATACTGATATTCCTTGATATATTCAGAAAGAAGTATCAGTTGGACAGACAACAAACTATTAAATCAGAAAGGTATATCTTAATCACTGACTTTATACTTATCTAGAAAATTCATTTCAACTACTGTGCATGAAATCGTCTCAGCAGACTGTCAAGAAGAGACTTAAACTACTGTACCAGGCCCTTTATAACACATACACTAAAAATAACACATTATATAAACACAAAAGAAGAGTGGTGAATGTGGCTCTTTATTAGTTCCTCACAGTGAACACACAGAAGAGTAAACATTCTTTTTTATCTTTTTGTAATTTGGCTTGTTAGTATGAAATACCATCTTGAAGGAACATATAAATACAAACAAATATGTGACATTTTTCCTCCTACAAAATCACCTATTGTACTGACTTTTCAAAGGATAGTAACACAATTGCTCTTTTTTTCAGCACTTGTATACACTACCTCTGCAGCTGTTACTGGCCTGGATGCAAATGAGAATGGAAAAATATCAGTTCCGTAACAGGATTGCTCCTAACTATCCTTCAGATGTATCTTTTCAGTTCTCTCAGTGAATCAAAACATTAAAGCATCTCAGTTGATGTCAAAACCTTTGAATTCTTTTCTTCCCAGGCACGAAGCTCAGGCAGTGACTGTGGAATGGAAGTCTGAAGTGAGTTGCACATCCTTCAGTTAGATTAACACTTGTTGACATAAATCAGTCTGCTTCACAACAGTTCAAGTGCTTTTCCTATTTTCAAGTTTTAAGATGTTCAGCATTATGTGTGTCTTTTCACAGAAGTTGCCCCGAAAGTAATGCCTCCTACTTATTTCCATAGAAATTATAACAGCTACAAGGAGCGCGATAACACTGTTTAATAGAGCAAATTCTCAGCTACAAGATGGAATTTTTCAACATAGTCACCACCATTACCATTGGTCTGCATGTTGTGCTCGCAAAAATCTGCACAAGTAGAGGTGACCCACTGTCACTGTTGCCACTGCAGAAATACAACACCTGGTGCCTAAATGTGCTCACACCCATGTTGTTATCTCTATCAGTGTTCAACAAGCATCAACAAATGTTAACAGGAGCAATTTTTTCCAATTCCAATTTTGGAGGAATTCAGTGACAGACTTTTGCCGCATATGTACTCCCATGACAGACACCATTTTGTCTGACTGCTCCTCTGCTGCCATCTGTTACGTGGTGACAAAAGGTAAGGGAATATTGCTGGGAAGGTTCAACCTCTACTGCCATACCATCAACATTGCTGCTAATGTTGTGGGCCAACATAATAAAATGGGAGGCATTTCTTTTGGAGCAGCGCTTGTAATCTAAGATGAAATATTCCCTCTGAAATTCCCTCTGAGATCAGTCTGCCTTCTACATTTACCTCCACTAGTTGAAATCCACACTTCGCATTATTTGGTTTCAAATTACCAGATCTTGGAATATCAAATATTCTGTTCATGATATTCTGATCAAGAATACCTGCTCTACTTTGCACTTCACCATTCACTGTGTGTAGCACAACTTCCTGCCAAATGCAGATCAGAAGGCAGTACTTTCAAATGATGAAGTGAAACTACAAAACTTGAGGGCATCTATTCAGGAAAATCCACGTATATCCTCTTAATAGATTAAATTTGCTAAATAATTTGACTGCTGACATCTCAGATAATATTCCCTTTTCCATAAGCTATCAAAAGTAGTTCTTCCCCTATTTTTACTTAAGTCTTGAAAGTCTACACACGTGGTAATAATCTCTATCACTTTTCTCTGTGATTACTAAACAGAGAACTCAGCAGGTAGACGTTTTTCCAATCTTCAACTGATACCATCTGCTGCTGTGGTTCACAATTCATTTCTTAGTCTCCTTTTCAGGACCTGTGAAACATCTTGGGTAGACTTCAGTGCAGGTCTGTCTTCTCCAAGCTTTACACTGTATTTTAATGGAAGATATACACAAATACATCTTCATATTATGTTACCATAATATTGTTTTGTTTGCTCCTCTAGGCCCAGAACATGTTGCCACCTAATGTATGTCAGTACCAATATTATTATTTTTATTTAACCACAGCATTTTTTCAGAGAAGGTTTAAACAGCATTATAAGTACTTTGCTAAAGCTTTCCAGGGGGACTCTTTGCTCTTCCACATCTACAGTCTCCTCTTTCTATTATCATACTTATTTCTGTTACATTCTCTGTCCTGTATTTCTCTTCATTTTAATTGGCCAATGTTTTTAATTTACAACTAAAGATAGCACTTTTCTTCACTTGAAGCATCCTATTTTTCACTTAATGAAAGTAGTTTCCTACTTGCACTGCTTATATTAGCATAATGATATATTTGTTACACTGTCTGAACACGTGTCAGGATCCACCGTATTTCTATCACTTGTGCTGACTGCTATGTTACAGCCTCTTTTTCCATAAATTTCTGTTTCTGTACTTGTCCAATTTGACTTTCGGAAAATCCTCCCATGCAGTGATACACACAAACCACTGTACTGTATCTTCCTTCAGGTTTCTATTTGTATTTCTGTTTATTCTATTGCTTGACCTATACACATTGCCTTTGCTAAAATGAGATCTGATTTATCACTGCATTCATTTACTGTTACACTTCACTGTTACACTTTAGCAAAATCTACTCTTTTCTAACTGTTAATTTTGACATTATTTCTAATCTTTGATCAGCTTTTCTGCTGTTTTCCCTTCAAACTATACACTTGCTTTTCATATACCTCTGTGTTGAAAGACTGGTCTTCTACAGTTTTCCTCCAACTTTTCCAATATTTCTGTAAACTCACCTTCTCCTTATCCACCAGTGCTTTCATAGCATCCTTCCATTGTCTTCTGTCCCTGCCACTGCTTAGGAGTAGATCAACATTTTTCTCATCTGTCAGCAGTTTATTCTTAAGGCTCTTGCAACCACACCACATTTCTGCACACACCTTTCAGTGCTCCTGCAATCTATATACCTTGCAGCACACCCCTTTCCCAGGATGGATGAAGTGTTCACCTGCAATTACATAAGCAAGTGTCAGCCAGACATTTTGCTGACATCACCAACTTTTCAGGACTCTCATCCCCTAAGTCTTTCACTTCAGATAACCTCTGTGAAGAGAAAAACTGCTTCATGCTAAATTGTTCATTTTATGTCATGACAAGAGATGGAAGTATTTTATAACAGACTGATTCTGTCCATATAATCAGACCAAGCCAACAGAAGGACCGAGTGCCCTTTCTCTTTACAGACAGAATGCCATGGAGGGCTGGGAGAAGTGTTCAAGGCAGGAAAGATCAATACAATCTTTCTTCCACCTACTCTCACTTCCAGAACAAGTGGTATATTTCTGCAGCTGTGCCACCTAGGTCCACGTCCGCCAAACTTCACAGGCTCCAGGCAACAAGGCGGCCACTGCACACAAACACAGTGCAGCAGCTGCAGTGATTGCTAAAACTGAAGGAAAAACAAAAAATAAAAACAAAAGAAACAGAAAAGCCTACAGAAGTAGCATCCAGCTTTAATATTTCTTTCTAGTTAAGTGCCTTAAAGTCACATGCAAACGTGCCAATTCAAAATGTTTGTAAATACGTTTGAATCTAACTTGAAAAGTTTAACATTTTGTGTACATGTGTAAGTGTGCAATACACTGTATTCAAAAGATATTTACATTCCTTCCACTTTAAGTAAAATACTTCATTGTATGCCTAAATTCACTAGTTAGTCCCACTAAAGTCAATAGAACTGCTCCCAGCAGGAGGGTAGTGTGTTCACCAGGTGAGGACTACTGTACACATAACATGTTCAAAAAACAGTTTATTAGAAATTAGAAAGACGTGAGTCTGGAGGAGGAAACAGGAGATGAATAACCAATATCCTATTCACCTGCCTATACAAAATAAAATGGAATTTCACCCTCTTGAACTAGACCCATAATCACCAAATAGGTTCTGTTGGTTTAAAAATCAGATCAAAAGCCTGTCTGTATGAGGTAGCAGGCCACAGGCTGGAAAGAAATTATGGATATTGCTGTCCACTATGGTCCAGAGCACTGGGTTCAATTCTTACCTCCTCCTAAGGGAAGTCTCTCAAAGGACACCATACCATAATGCAACCTGAGAGAGGGCAGCCTCAGCCATACCTGTTTGTGCAGCTCCCCTTTCTGCTGTAACCGAACTCTCTGTGAAGCAGGAACAGGACCAAGCCTTCCCCTGCACAAGCACTGTGGTCATTTAGCTTAACAGACTGTCCTCTCTGGCCCAAAAGCAATTCAGATGCTCCACATCAAGTAAGGCAACTCAGACGGGAAGAACTGAGGCAAATCCACATCTGTATGCCATACAGGACAATGTTACAGTTACAATGCTGACATGCAAGACCCAGGTTCAGACCCGCACTCTGCTTCAAGCTGTGCAGTCCCAGCATGCTTCATGGAAGAGGTTTGGTTGGGCCACGCAGACATCTCACTAGACAGCTTGACACTTCTTGCTGGAGGAATAGTTGTGCTTTTCTGTTCACCTCTCTGAACCAAGCCCCCCAGGTTCTCTGCAGAGAGTGGAGGCAGAGGATGTCTCCATCAGGTAATTCACAGCAGGAATCTAATTTGGCCTCCTGAATCACTTCCTGGAAGAAACGCACTCTCCACTGCTGGCAGGAGAGCAGCCAGATGCATTAAGAACCTTCAGTGCAGTCTGCAAGGAGTCACCAGATTTTAAACGCTGCAGCCTAGGACGTTCCCAGACATGCTGAGCAAGTCCAGCGCGTGACACTCACAGCACATGCTGTGAAGTCTCTCAGTGCATGCCCGTCAGTCTGACATGCCCAGTATGTGCACTTGATTTATCCACATACGCTTGCTGTGCTGTCTGGCATTTAGAAAATCAGACAGTTGTTGCAAAAGAATGGGAAAAGTCACGTCCTATACACACTTCATATGGGATAAAGCATCTGATTGTGTAATAAGCACTGCACTGGATATCAGCTGAATATGGCCCTAATTATTTTTACTTGTAGGCTCAGAAATAAAAAAGTAAAAATAAATCAACGAGTCTCGAACTGAGAGATTTCTTTTGGCTCAGATGTCAAACCATGAGGAAAAAGAGTGAACTCGCCTGGGCCGAGGCAGAGCTCCCATGGAAGCCCAGGAGTATTGTCCTTTCAGTGATGTTATGTTTCTGCAATGGAGTAACTTTGATTAATGCATTATGTCTTTATTTAAATACCAGGTGGACATAAATAGTGGGCCATGTATTCTCTGTGGATCCAGCAAAAGCTTCTGTAGTGACTGCAGGTACCACTATTTTGCACATTGGAAGCACTGTGCAGGTTTATTTCAATAAAGAATTAGTGAAAAATTGAGAAGCATCCTTCTAAAACATTCCATCTTGGTGTCCCTTTGATTCAACGTATGTAGTCTTCAGAGGGTAGGAAAATGCTGGGAAGCCAAGAAAACCCCAGAGAAACATACATCAAGTAAAGCAGTAATAGGCCCCTTCTGTCCTAAGGGTAAAACAGGTAGGAAAACACCTGAAAAAAAGTCACTGCCATTCTTCCTTTGCGTCTTCTACTCTGCCTTGGTGGAATATCAGCTCTGTCAAGTTTCGCCATTGACTTTAACAAGGCCTCATCTGAGCATCAGCTTTCGCTTAAATAAAAGGCATCAGAGCACCTGTCAGAGCACCTGGCTGGATTAGAATCAGTTCAGGTTGGTTCAAGTCACGCCATTTAGAGATTGGAGATTAAAATGCCTTGGGCTTCCTTGCTCCACTTTCTCCTAGTTCTGCAAAAGGTGTATTTCTTGAAGCCTTGTCTGGGAACCAAGAAATACTGACCTGAAATTTGATCTTCAGGAATACATCCTAACAGTGACTAAGTCAGAAACAAGAATAGATGAATTGGTGTGAAATATATTTAATAGTTCCAGCTATAACTTCTGCTGATAATCAACATTCAGTGGAGGTCATGTTCTTCCAGGAAATTTTTTTAAAATTGCATATTCACAACAGAATATCCATGACATGGCTTCTTTCCCATAAGTGCATTATGGTTCTTCAATGTTATGTTAATAGAAGCTCTGTAAGAAACAGTATCTCCATATACATATTTCAGTGGAGTTTAAGCTTCATTTGCTTTATGTGGTTTCTGAAAATATAGGCTCACTATCAAAAGTTGAATTAAAGTGCATACCCAATATACATGATTTCAATAGCACCTCTGTGCCTACATGCATTTCTATAAAAAGATCCTAGCAAACACAAACAGTGTGCAGTAACAGAGCAGTTCAGGCATATGGCTTTCAAACGTCTGTAAATTTATTTCTCCACTTGAAATAATGTGAATTAATACAATCAGTGCTCCACTTTTTAAAAGACAGCTTTCAGAGAGAGGCTTTTGAGATGTGACAAGCTAAATATACTTTTAGCATCAGTAAGTATTGAGAGAGTTTTTAGGATTTTTAGAGTTCCCCGCTTCATTTTTTGTCGTTTGTAACTTTTCATTACCTGCTATACACATCCAGCTTGGGCAAGGAGATTCTGCTAGCCACCATCATCAATGTGTTGTTAGACACTGCCACAGTGAGAGATGACAAACAGGGATGAGAGAGAAGCATAATCCAGAAAGATTTTTTTTCCTCTTATTTGACAACAAAATCCAAAATGTAGAAATAGGACTCTTGTTTAGTTGTATAAAAAATTTTATTTTATCATGATTTGAGATCTGGAATCTTGCTATGCTGCTGTCCCCCTTTCACTTAGCATTAAAAAAAAAAAAAAAAAGAGAAAATGCCATCCTAACCATATCTGAGGCTGGACTGCCTAGCCCTCTGTTTTCCCATTAGTAGGGGAGGAAATGCAAGCCTCTTGAAAACAGCATATTCAAGAGTAAAGTCTTGAATCCAAAGAAATGGCCTTCATTTTCATGTATAAATCTCAAACATCTCTTAAAACTCGAGCGACCAAAGGCAGTGTTTTGCCAGCCCACTCCTACACAAGGCTGAATACCTCCTGATGGATGCTGCACTCACCCAACTCGCCTCAGCCTGCTGGAGAGAGCCTCTGCCAGCCCCCAGAAGCCCCATCGCTCCTTACCAACCGGAAGGACAAGGAATAAAACATGCCATAGAGAAGGCGACCTGAAAGCAACAATAGCCAGCATATACAGAACCCTTTGATTTATGATCTTTTAAATGTTTTTGGAGTCTGGAAATTAAAAAACTGATTTCCACAACGCTTACTTTAAACTTACCCTAACCCATCACCCAAAACTTTAAAGAAAGATGAGAAAAAAGTGACAAATTCCTAAAATGAGCTATTATATCACCAGTGTCCAAAACCTCTTTAATAATTTGTAGCCCAGTGCCTTGTATTTTACTGTATAACTCCAAGCCACTAGAAAGAGCTTTTCAATCCAGCTAAGCCACCTAACACTGCAGAGCCAACAGTTCCTTTGAGGAAGAAAAGGCTAGGAGATGAGAAACCTTCTAGATTTACATTATATTTATAACTTTACATTATATTTAATCTACAACGGTCTAGAAATCTGAAATGAAAGAGACCCAAAATACCAACAGCACTGAGCTTCAGATGAATTTCAATATGCCTTTTTTTTAGCACAAGCTCACGTGACTTGTTAAATAATTTACTCTATAAATTACTTATCCTGTCTTATTTATTAACAATTCTAGAGTGCTTTATATAACTGCATTAGTAATTTACTTTGTGGTTTTGAAACGTACGCAATACACAATCACCTCTCTCTTCTACTAGGCAAGCATGAAGAAGTCACCTACTATTTTGCTGGCAAGCAATTCTTCCTGACACACACCAATTAATTTCAAATTCCATTTACCTGAATAATCATAAGTCAACGTATTAATGACTTGATACCAGAAACTGGGCCAGGAATACACTAACAGCACAAGGAGTTTCTTTGAAATCAAGATCTATGAACTGTCACACTTGCTGACATATACTAACAATACACACTTCTTAATGAGAAAGTATCAGACTGATCCTTCCACAAAAAGTCTTGAACACTTTTGATGCTAGTAATTTACTCCCTACTAATATTCTTGCTCCAGTGATCTCAGTGAGGACTACTTATCTGCTGTAGTGCCTGGATTTAACAATGCTCATACACTTGTTTTGCTCTCACCACTCTTGTTCCTCAGCTCTTAGCATGAGCTTCAGTGACTGATATCACTGTTTTAATGTAGGGCTTCACTTTGGAGTACCATTTATCTCCAGTAGTATCAGCGCTACCAAACAATTATTATGATTGAGCTCCGTTTTGATGAGCAGTTTTAGCACTGGCATATGCTTTCCAGATCAAGACCAGCCCATGTCAGCATTCTAACAAACAAATCCAAAACCTTATGAGAGGCAGAGCATTTCCAGAGTCTGTCTCTTATTCCTCAGAATTAGAAAACTTGCAAAACAACAAGGAAGGGAAAGAGTGAGAAAGATGACTAAGAAAAGCACCAGGCAGAAATTCTCCTATGCCCTCCTACACTGAGTTGCAGCAGTCGGGCTTCACATGGCTGATGCAGAAGTGCTCTAGAGGTCTTTCTGCTGATTTCTGTATGTTTAGACGCAGATCCAAGCAGGAATACAGTTACACTTGGACTGGTAGGAGTGGGTTCATTGGGCTTTAACCTGCCATTTGCCTGTGGGCCACTACAGAGACGAAGCTCCATGCACAGGGCAGTATGGGCACACAGCACTGTGGGTCTGCTGTTCCTACCATCACCACCCCATCTCTCTTCCAGCTCCCAAGGCCAAGGGGACACCGTGCTGCCCCTCGCATCCTTCCAGCTCAGCAGCCAGCCCTCTGCACCACCACAGGGTTATGTGTCCACCTGAACCATATGGTTCTTGCCAAACCCCAGAGTACGTAGCCTAGGTGTGGGACTTTAAGCAGTCAGTGGACGCCTTGCCTAAGATTGCCAGATCCACTCCAGTCGAGAGGAAGGCATAAGGGATAAAAGGAGGATTGGTCTCAACAGGCATGTGGGAAATAGATGGGGACAAATTACCAGAAATAGTCTTATGCTCTTCTCACTCTTATTCATACCAAAAGTAATTCCACCGGAGATGAACAGAATTGTGCTCTTGTATCTACAGAGCACAAAAAAAGTAAAATCAGGTCTCATGCTTTGTAAGTAAAATGTAATGCTTCAGTCTATTAGTTTCTTAGCTAGAATAAAGCAGGGTATGCAGTGTTAAAAAGATGTTTTCACAATCTGCATCTACCATATAAGAACCACTTTCTCACATATTTACTGTTCACTACATTCTCACAAAATAATATGATGGCCATTGCAGACCAACTTTTATGTCAACAAAGTCATCGAAGAGCCTTCACGTTCTATGTTAAAAGTACTCTGGGAAAGACGGTCTTAAATACGTGCCACAGCATCTCCTGAGAAATCCGTGAGTCAAAATTATTTTTGGATCACCAAACACGACAACATGCAATGTCACAGAATGATACAGTAAAAACTGAGCAGAACTGTAAAGACAGCAATGCTGAAAAAAACACAGGGCACAATAAAAGCAAGAAGCACCAGTGCAAAATGACTAGACATGTTTCAAGCTGGTCATGGATGGAGTACAAATTTATGTACGCATTTCTTTCCCTGGCCTTTTAAATAGATTTTAAATTCTAGGGGGAAATTGCTGCATTGCCTCCAAATAGGAATTATGAAGTAATAAGCCTAGGAAAGCCTATGAAAATGAGCGGTGATTCATAGTTTGAAGCAATCTTTTTTAAAAAAGTAATCCACTGAATATTAAGCAAACATCTGAAACAATAACTGCTGTAAGAACTTGGAAATATTGTAGCTCCTAAAATCTACTAAAGATAGGCTACAGAGGAACAGCAGGGATGAAAGCCCCCATTTTTTCCCCTAAACTCTCTGGGAAATGCAGCAAACAGACTACCAAAATCTGCAGAAAGGTAGCCCAAAGGCTATTGAATTAATCTAATGTCACACGACACTTTGTGTCATTTTTGTGTTGGTTCTAAAGAAATCTGAGAAAGAGGAGAAGGAAGTAGAAATGAAACTGCGAGAAATCTGTACGGATTTAGGGAAAAATATTCCAGAAGCTTTTACAATAAAATTGTCACGTGAAAAAACGTTTGTGAATTTTTGTGAAAAAATCTGGAAACAACAGGGCCCAGGGAAGAAAGAGATGGAAAAAGCAAATTTAGAAGTCTTTCCCCCCAGGTCTGTCATCTGCACCCCCGTGTCCAACATTTTTGTTCAGCAAGTGTCCTTGTGCCTTTTCTCAGCTAAGGCATGCAGATGACCCTCAGTGCCAGGCTGTCAGAGGATGCAGGATTGAGCAGGAATTGCTATACAACTCCCTTACCAGAATCAGCTGCTGGCAAACAGAGATGGAAGTCACACACAGGTTGAGACAGAAAAAACTTTTTGCTCACTATTAATGGATTTCCTAATCCTCCATCACTTGCTAAGAAAGCACCGGGCTCGTTCCCCTGCAGGCTAGGGGCCAACTTACTGAGAAGGGCAAAGAAGGCTCGCACTCCTATGGCTCTGGGAGGGGAGACAGTTTGCGGCTGCTCTTTCTCAGAATATGCCGCATCCCTTCCCTTTCTTTTTTATTTTTTTTTTTTCCCCTAACAGAAATAAGGTACAAGTGAAGAGACAGTGAAGAGGGTGAAATCCCACTAAAGCTCACAGGATTAAACTGGGGGCGCGAAAGTAAAATAAATCAATAACTTAAGACCTTCTCCGGGTCCGCTGCAGAGGTGCGCTGGGGGCTGCGCTCGCCCCGGGGTCGATCAGGACTGGAGGCAACACCGGGCTCCCACCCCGCTCCGCGCTGCTCCGCGGCCGGCAGCGACTCCGCACCCACCTCCCGTCCCGCTCGCGGGGAACCGCATCGCGGCAATGGGGATTTATCATCCCAGTGGGCTCGCAAGGGAATCGCTGGCAAGTCGAGTGCAATTAAATCACAGCGGGCTTTCGGGCTCCCAGCCACCGCGGCTGCCCGCGGAACAAGTGCACCTCCGCGCGGGGAAGTTGCCCTCCGCCCGCCGCGCCCGGACTGGAGCCGAGGCCGGCCCGTACTCACATCTCGGTGACATTGTCATCCTCGGCGCTCTGCTGCGGCACGGGGAAGGAGGCGATGCCCGGCACTGGCTCCGAGCACCAGATCCGCCAGGAACTGCAGCGACAGGACGCGGGGCAGCCTAGCGCGCCCCGCCAGCAGCCCAGCACCAGGCAGCACAAGCCCCACAGCCGCGCAAGGCCGGGACCCGGCCTCCGCCGCCAGGACACCATGCCTCCCGCTTACTCCAGCGCTGCCCGACTGCCTCCTCCCGCTGCTGCCGCCGCCGCCGCTGTCGGGGCACACGCCCGGAGGGAGGGTGCGCAGCCTTCTGCGCCGCGGGCCAGCACTCCGTGGCCGGGGCTCACATGGGCGCGCCGCGCCGCAGCCGCAGCCGCCCCGCCGCGGTGCCTGCCCGGGGCTGCGGAGCGGCGGGACTCGAGCGAGCGGGACTCGGCGTGACACCTGCCCCGGCCCCGCGGGCGGGCAGCGGCGCCGCCTGCCCCCGCGGCGGCTCCCGATGATGCTGCAAAACGCTCCGAGTGGAGCGGTCGGGGCAGGTGGTGGAGGCTGCGCTCCTACCTGCGGGGGCTCGGGTATCGCTGCCCGCGAGAGAGAGGCGGGCGGGGAGGGAGGGCGCAGCCCTCGGCGGCGGCGAGGCTCGGGGTTCCGAGCTCGCCGCTTCACGCACCGTCTCCTCCTCCCTCCAGCTGATAATAAAGCAGCCCTAGCTCCTGCTCCCAGCCCAAGCCGGGGAGCTGCCGGCAAAGTGACGTGGAGCTGACGCAGAGAGGGGCAGAAACTCCACAAAATGAGCCTGAAATCTGAAATCCAAAAAAAAAAAAAAAAAAAAAAAAAAAAAAAAGGGAACAAAAGCAACTAGGGAGGGAGGAGGGAGGAGGATAGGAGGGAGGGTGCCGAAGAGAGAGATACCAATAGGCAGTCTGATCCGAAGCCTTCGCTCACTCGCGTGTACAGCCACACTCGCTCACACACATACTCATGCACACTCACGCACCCCTGGGATATGTGGGACCGCCCCGCCGCAGGTGCGGACGCTGGAGCGGAGTGGGAACACTTTGCCGGGAGGCAGCGGGCAGCTGCCGGGGCGGGGGCGACGGCACCCCTGGCTTCAGGGCGCTAAATGAGGATGCCTTAAGAGCCCTGGGAGGCGGCAGATGAGCGGCCTTTCTCTTTCCCCGGAACGCCCTGTTCATCCCTCGGCAGCTCAGCAGTCTGGTTCTCGTTCTCCCCCACAAACGTCCCCATGTTCCTCTCCCCCCCCTCCCCTCTCAGGGTGCGGATTTTCCGCAGCGATTTTTGCGCCCGGATCCCGCCGCAGTGGCCGGAGCTGCGCGCACCGCAGGCGCCACCGCGCGTCCCGCCGCCGCCATACACCGCGCCCGCGGCCGCCGCCCCGCGGAGCTCCGCGGCACCGGCGACAATCGGCGCCGGCCGTCGTTTACACCCGCTCCCTCCCGGCCCGTGCGGCGCCCGGCTATGGGGGCTCCTAGAGCTGGGGGTTATCATTGGGTACACATCTGATCTACACGCGTGTCATGTGTTTGCAGATTCAACGAGCGAGCGGTCGGGGAAACTGGGGATCGCAGTGTTGCTGTTCTGTCGTTTCCGAGTCACTGTTCCCCGTGTCCTGATAAATGCCGGGCAGTCACTGCCTCATTGGTTGGCAGACTGCTTGCTTGCCTACATGCCATTATATTCAAAGATGGTGATGGCCCTTTCTTACTGAATTGCTAGGGCTGTGTATTTTGAAATGAGTAGATCAGGGTTCCACCTCTGAGTTAAAGAAAGAATGGTCACAGAATTTTCACTACGATGATACAGAACAAGTTGTCACTGTGCTGTTTAGGAAGTGCTCGGGAATCAATTTGACATGTCACATATTAATTGACTGAACACTCTGTTCTATTTGCATTTCTCAGGCTACGGAAAAATACAGTTCTTGCTGGGTACATTCATAGGCCTGACACAGTCACCGTCAGGGCTGTTCTGCTTTCAAAGAACATCCTGCTAACACAGCTGCAGACATACCTCGCCGGAACTCTGATTCATGCTTCTGTATAGGGCAATGAGTAAAGACTGGAAAAAGATATGTAAATTAAAATAGTGTCAATCAGGTTACCATATTTACGTCAAATCTATTAGAAATCTGAATAAAATGGTTACATGTGTACAGGTCTTCTACTCAGAATACAAATCATTCCTGTCAGGTCCAGCAGTCTGCCATTTCAAAATAAAACACAAGAGGGGTTCAGATAGTCCCAAGCAGTAAGAATGTCCTAAACCCACATAAAGCAGCATAGTGCAGCAATGCGAAAAAATCATAAAAGTATTATTCAAGCACAAGATATTTTGTCTGTAGGTAACACAACTCTGGAAAAAAAATGGGAGGAGGGGGCACTAATTATTTTAAATTAGGATATTTTTTTCTAAATGGAAATGTTCTTAGAAATATAGCAAGTAAGATAAAAAAAAATCATAGGACAATGTTCTAGATGTAGTATTGGTTGGGATTTTTAAAGTATTTGGATGAAAGTGTTTAAAGAGAAGAAGAGAGACTGGAAGATTAATAGCACAAATGGCAATATGATGCTATTTACAAAAAAAGCTGGGGAAATGTCTCTAATGCAGTTTAGCTTCCATATTTTGGAAACCACTGCAGAATGTGAAATACTGTTCTGTGGAGAAATCTGCTTCCAGGTCTATGCCTGATTTCCTCTCGGTGAACACAGGATCAGCTCTTAAAGGCAATAAATGCTCATGGTAATATCCCTAATGACTTCATGACAACAAGCTTCAATTTTCCTGATTTTGTGTGCGCTCATACTGGACTTTACTATTTCATGGGCATAAGTTTGTTTTCAGAAAATTGAGAACTGTCAAAATTTTATGTGGAGCCACACATTTGGATCCAGTAATCCAATGGATCAGTGGTGTTGGAAGAATGAAGCTCTACAGATAAGATCTGGAATTTGATGAGCTGTGAGTCCATATTAAATGACTCTGGAGCATGCATTTGAAAGCAGCATTAGCATCTGTTATAGATGATGGCTTGGATTTTCCATAAAAGCATTGCTGGGGCACATGGCAGTCCTTTTGTAGAAGGGTTGGGGCTCACAGCACCACCATCTCTACATGTAGAGCTTAATGACATGGATTGCTGGGGTGGAGGAAGATAAGAAAAGACGCCCACAACATGTGTGAAATGAAGGGAGTGTTCCACCTGGAACCACATAGCTGTCCTGCAGAGCAGGGGAAAGGGATACTCCTCCATGGGCATGGCTGTGAGCCTGGAGTCCATTCGATTCAGTGTTACAAGTGGCACAAAGAACGTATGATAAAATATTACTATTTCTACATGAATGCATTTGTCTATAAAAATAGCACAATTCTTCTATGCTTTTTCTCACAGAATAAGGCTTTGTTCAACTACTGCCTATGAGCTGTTACCTAAAGGACAACCACAACCAAACCACCAGAGAAAAGGAGCTTTCTGGGAGTGCCACGAGAGCGCACATCATTCCAAAGGTGGTAAAACTAGAGCAAAGCCCTAAAAATGTGACACAGCAACAGAGTGTGATCAGAGGCCTAGAAAATACAAAGTCTGCGTTAGGATTGAAAGAGCAGTTTTGTTCGGTGCTCAGGAGTTTGAAGGGAGGTGCCATAACACTCCTGAAATACGCAAAGTGTTCTGCAGGAGATAGGTGAAAAATTTTTCCCTTGTCTGCTGGATAGGACAAGGAATAGTGGGCTTGATTTACAGCCAAGAAGATTTGTGCCAGACATTACAAAAACTTCTGTATTGCTAGTATGACGAATGGGTCACCTCAAAGAATGCAAGGATCTCAAGCACCAAGCCTGTTGAGGGGCAGGAGGTGAGCACCTCCCCACATCAGGTGAGTCAGAGTCAAATTTGTCACTTAGTTAAAAACAAATTAACAACCTTGCAGGTGTACTTTTCCCTTGCAGTAAGCATTTCTTTGTCCATTTTTTACTAGTGCAAATGAAGTTATGAGAACGTGTTATGAATTTGCTGAATAATCAAAGTGTTTTCTTGAAATTACTTGAAACTTGAAATTATATATCATACATAAAGCATCTTCGTGTATCATAGAACAGAAATTACAGTAAGTATGTGGAAAGGTGCAGCATGATGGATTGGAGCAAAAAGACAAGGTCTGAGAATTCAAAGAATCTCTGCAAGAGTGTTGTTATTCAGCTGGGGGTATAAGGAACTATGCTATGGAGGCTAGGGAAAGGTGAGAGCATGATGAAAGCTTGTGCCAGAGTGTCCTATCCTTATTCAAAGGCATGCACTCAAAAGGACCAGCCTTACATGTCAGCACCAAAGCTGCAACAGAGGCTTTGCATCCTTCCTGCATTTTTCTTGCTGCCTGGAAATTCTGAGCAGTTAGAGGAGGGGAAGCGTAGACTAATTCTAGGAATTCTAGATTTTATCAGTAGCTTTTTGCTTACCAGACTTTCATGCTGATTCCATTGCAACTTCCCACATTAAGATTTTCATGCATTCATACTGAACCATGATCAGAGGGACACAGCTGCACTATGACTCACAGCACACATATAAGCTTAAATCTCCAACGTCTGCTACGTTAGTAACTATGCTGAGGTGGACTTTTCCTTCTTTCTCAGTCTCCCACATCCTTTCCCTCAATAACAAAAGTCGCTTCCACACAGCTCTTTTCAGAATTACCACCTGTCTCAAGGTATGCTCTAAGTGTCCTAGCCCAGCTTTTGTTATGTGCAGTGTTCTACTTGCTTAGAGTTTTATCTACCTTCTTAATCGTAACTCATTTTGTATTGCTGAGTAATGAATTGATTTCCCCTTACCTTTTTCAAGCAGAGATTTATGTTCGTTGCCTTTAAAGTGGAGCTCAATCCTGCCACCTCGTGTTCAAGAAGATTAGCACACCTCTTTATTTTGTGAGGAAGGGAAGGCTGAAGAGAGAGGAAAGGTAAGATGTACCTACCACATTTCTAACAAGCAAGGCATTAAATGAGACTCTGAGCATCTAATGGCTGATTCCAGTTGGATGTTAACAGAGAATTCATTTATCTTGTGCAATCATTTTTCTAGGGGCACTCTTCACACTTCAGTGTCACTTCTTACATCCCACAGAGTTTCAAAGATGAAGGTTGTCAGTGGCCTTCCCAACACACTAATAAAGCAAGGCGTGTACCCCAGTTTCCTGGCCTGCCATCTATGTCTGTCTCATGGCTGAGGTATTAAACAGAGTTCCTGGTAACACTGTGTTAACGTTTATCACAGTGTGTTACAAGAGCAGCATTACATGCTTTTCATCAAGAAGCAATCACATCATGGTAGAAGCAAGGATTCTCCTCATTTATCACAAAAGCTTGTAATGATTGCATAGAGCACAAAATTCCATTTTCTGCTGAAGTCCAAGGCAGAACTTTTTTCTGTCTTAAGGGACTTCACAGCAGCAATCCCCTGTCTCGATCACTGCAGGCTGCTACACCTATTTCACTGCTTTATCCACCACTCTTCTGAGTCTCTCTGCAGACAGCCAAGCAGGAGAGCTTGTTTGACTGTACATCTATCTATGTACAGCTTTCTGAACGCTTGACATCTTTACCTCTGCATTGGAACAGGCTGCCCAGGGAGGTGGTGGGGTCACCGTTGCTGGAGGCATTCATGAAACATTCAGATGTTGTACTGAGGAGCATGGTTTAGTGGAAAATATTGATGGTGGGTGGTGGATGATTGAACCAGATGATATTTTCCAATCTTGGTGATTCTATGATTCTGTGTCAGTGACAAGAATCCCAAAGTAGCCAATTAGTTCTACTATTCCATTTTTCTGATTTTGTCAAGTGATATTCATTCAAGTTAAGTTTTCATCACATGCACGGACTTGCACATTCACAGTAATGATTGGTCCTCCAGACAATCCAACTTATTCTCTGTATATCTATATGCAGACACATATTACAAGGCTCAATGGGTGGAAAGTGCAAACATAATAAAAATCTGAAAATCACGCAGTTTTCTCCCAGTTTAAAAACAATTGAGACACAAATGATTTTTTTTTTTTTTTTTTTTTTTTTTTTTTTTTTCCTATACTGAGCCAATGAAGTTTTGAACCTTCCTTTATAGGAATCAGTAAAATAGTAAAATAAACAAACAAACAAGGCAAGCTCAGTTTTTGGTACAATAATTTAAAAGATAAGAAATCATCTGAAAACTTAACTATAGAACATTGCAAGTCACTTTCAGTTACCATTGCAAATTACTAAATCACTGCTATGCTCATTATTTCTTGTCTCCCTATAATATGAGCTACGTACCACAAATGTGTTTCGCTCATGATTTTGGAGTTAAGGTAGTTTCACAAGGGACTAAGACATAATTTTTACTCCTTACCTATTGGGCCATGTGTAATACAGCAACCAACAGAAAGAAATCTCTGTAGCTTAGTAAGATAGAAATCACTTGATTTATGATGCAGATATGCTTGTCACAGCCGTTCCAATGTCTCGCTCAAGCTGGGGTACCATTTCATGACATGGCCTGTTTCTCCAAGGGAAAACATTTCATGTACAGTGCGTATTGCCTGTGGCACAGGAAGGACATGGTAACTCACACAAAAATACAGATGATAGCTGAAAACGCTTCTTCTCAGAATGGTATGGATAGCAGCCATGAGCAGAGATAAGCTAACTAGCAGAGAACTAGAAGCTCAGGAATTGCTTGTTTCAAACTGACCCATTTCGAAATGAGAGATGGCCTGTGAGGTGAATAGAGGTAATTCTTCCACTTAACTTATGCATAATATACTGTGAACAGTTTGGTAAATTTAATCTTCTTCCATCTGAAGGTCATGTATACAGGAGCACACTTCATTAGTTTTTATTTTGTTATGTTAAAAATATTGGTACCAGAGATGATGCTATGTAGAAGTACTACTTCTAGTTAGCAGATCATGTTTTATTTTATTCTACCTGTCTCAACTGATGTCCTACAGATACTAATGACTCTTCCATACGCATTTAAACACATTACAACCATTTTTAAGACTGAGCAAGAGGAAAACGGGATTGCTGTTATAAAAGACCTACCAACTGCGGACATAAAACAGTACAATACTCTGCTCTCAGAAAATGGCTTTCTCATTCTCTGCTTACGAAATCATCTCTTGATGCTGATAAACTTCTGTGCTTGACTTTTCTATGTGAAAAACATGTAGTGACAAATTTACTACCAAGCCATTTTGCTGCAGAGTTTTCTGGTCCCTTTCAAGTTAGATTTCAGGATTTAGTCTGGAGTGTAAGTTATGCAGATCTCTTTGATTAATATCTTTTCCACCCTGCTCTTTCTCCTTCAACTTTTGATATGGCCACCACCCTTGCCAATTTTTTTCTGTGGCTCCACAGCCTTTGCTGTGCACACATTTGTGTGGCAACTAAGATATTGTGATCTTTTTCCTGTCTCCCCTGGAGCCTTTTCCTTCCAACAACACCCAGATTTGGTAACAGGCCATAAGGGATTGTTTTACATAACGCTCTGCGGGTTTCTATGGTACTTCCACTTGGTTTCCCACAGCAACCACACAGTATAAGAGACATTTTAAGCTATACCATCATCATCACTTCTTAATCCTTTTCATAAGATCTTGATAGTGTTGTTTCTTTGTGCAGGCATTGTCTAGGCACCACTTGCTGCTGAATTTTCTGAAGTTCAGACAGAGTTGCCTTGTGGCTTGGCAACATCTGGATGAATGAAAAAGCTGATAGTAGCCTTCTATATCACAGGAGCACACAATCTGAGAACGTTTTGGTTTTGAAGGTGTTAGCATAATTTAATCTTGGGGCCTGAGATTTTTTGGTACTGTTTCTAAACTGCTAGCTAAAGCAGTGAACAGCTGGTTCTCTGAAGCTGCAGGGCTTATTACATGAAGTGCACTACCTACAGTTCTGCAGAGGAAGCAGTGCCTGTTAATAGTATTCACGTTCATTTAAAATGAATTCAACTTACAGTTTAAGTCCTAAAGCTGAAGTCAGGAAAAGATTCCTATTGCCATAACTATCATTTATCTGTCCTGCGCAGCTCTGGATTTAAATGCTGCTTGAGTTGTACTTTTTTACCTTGGCCTTGCATTCCATCTGTTAGCTGGAACTAGTAAAGCAGCAGAAGTTTATACCTATTTTCATTGGAATTTGCTAGAGGTATTTGTAGGGATTATCTTCTCTAGATGTATGAAAGTTCTCTTTAATTTCCATTCATGCCCAAAATATTTGGTTATATTCCTTTTTTTTTTTCATATTGCACACTGAGGCCTCAACTTTCATTAAATATATTATTCACTTGAACCTTTCATCCAAGAATTACAGAGAAAAGAAAAAAAAAGAGGAAGAAGTAGAAGAAGAAAGGGAAGGGAAGGGATGGTTTTTCCCCTCTCAACTCTGTAACTACAAACTGAAGATTTTGTTTTCTTAGCCATAGATTACGCTAATACTTCCAAAACTTCAGATCAAAATTTGCATTCCAGTTAAATGTATTTTTCCCAGGGCATGATACATATCCCCCCCCCCATATATTTGTCATGAGCTCGTGGGTCTTTAAAGGAATTAAGCTGTAATTTTGCATAAGCCAGGAATAATGGCTACAGTTTTTCTTTGCCTAGTACAGACTTAACTCATCAAATTTCTGAGAACATGCCATGAGTCAGCCCCCATTGCCTTTCCAGTCACTGCCTTCAACTTAGTGAATCAGCTGCTCCAGTTCTTTGGCTGGTTCTCTGTATCTTAGAAAGATTCCGTCATTTCAAATGCAGTCTGCAGATTTTAACAACATTTTTAAGAGCACCAAGTTGCAAAGGCAATTCAGGAGCTTCTACTGAGGGTGACACTAAAATATTTGAACTTGATTTTCCCCCATCATTCGCAGTTTCATCACTCATCCTAAGTGATGAAGATTAAATGAACTGAGTGAACCAAGACAATCCTACATGTTCTCTCATCAGACTCTTGCTTTTGTTTCTCATAGATGTGGACAACTCTATTCAGGAGTTGTCAGCTGTAATTCTTAATTACTTAATTACCATCTGTCAGTGGTAATTCTTAATTACTTTTCATCTTGAACTGTCAGGTATCACATCTCATTCACATCATAGGCCTTCCCCCAAATTTTCTGTATAAATACACACCACAGAATTGTAGAATCACAGAATGTCTTTGGTTTGAAGGAACATTAAAGATTATTTAGTTCCAGCTCCTTACCATGGACTTGGTTGCCACCCAGTAGACCAGGCTGCCCAGGGCCCCACCCAACCTGGCCTTGAACACCTTCAGAGAGGAGGCACCCACAGCTTCTCTGGATAGCTTGTGCCAGTGCCTCACGAAGTTGTGAGTAAATAATTTCTCCCTAACATCAAATCTAAATTTCCCTTCTTTCAATTTTGAACTGTTTCCTCTTTTTCTATCACTATCGGGCCATGTGAAGAGACATTCTCCATCTTGTTTATAAACTGCAATTTATAAACTGCTCACTTTAAATACTGGAAGACCACAATGAGTCTCCCCACAACCCTTCTCTTTTCCAGTCTGAACAAACCCAATTCCTTCAATGTTCAGTCTGGAGAAAAAAAGGCTGCAGGTGCTACCTTCCAGTTTTTAAAGGTAGATTATAAACATGAGGGAAATCAAATTTTTGTACAGGTAGACAGCAATATGAGAAGAGGGAATGGTCTTATACTGAAGAAGGGAAGATTTAGATTAGATGTTGGGGGAATTTTTTCACTGAGAGGGTGTTCAGGTGCTGGATGAGGTTGCCCAAAGAGGTTTTGTTTGTCCCTTTCCTGGAGGCCATGTCAAAAGGGATCGTGGGTAAGCTGATGTAGTACTTAATCTAGCAGTTGGCAAACCTGCCTGCAGCAGAGAAGTTGAAAATTGATGATCCCTGAGATCCCTTCCAATCCAAGACATTCTATGATTCTATGATCTACACGGACTTCCTCTGGATCGGCTCCAACAAGCCTATGTCATTCTTTTGTTGGAGACTCCAGGACTGGATTCAGTACTCAGCGTGGAGTCTCACAAGAGCAGAGCATATGGAGGTAATCACTTCCCTCACCCTTCTGGCCAATCGTGTTCTTCTTCAAGAGAAGAATGACCAGAAGATCGAATGAGGTGACTCTGCCCCTCTACTCTGCTTTCGTGAAATCCCACCTGGAGTATTGCGTCCAGTTCTGGAGCCCCCAGCAGTTGTTAGAGTTGGAGCAGGAGGGCCATGAAGATGATCGGAGGGCTGGAGTGCCTCCCCTATGAGGACAGGCTGAGAGAGCTGGGACTGCTCAGTCTGAGGAAGAGAAGCTCCAAGGAGACCTTATAGTAGCCTTCCAGTACCTGAGGGGGGGCCTACACAAAACTTTATAAGGGCAGGTAGTGATGGGATGAGAGGAAATGGCTTAAAAATGGAAGAGGGTAGATTTAGAGTAGATTAGGAAGAAATTCTATACCATGAAGTTGGTGAGACACTGGAAGTGGTTGCCCAGTGAGGTGGTGAATACCTCCTCCCTGGGGGCCAGACTGAATGGGACTTTGAGCAACCTGGGCTAGTGGATGGAATCCCTAACTACAACAGAGGGATTGGAATTAGATGATTTAAAGGGTCATTTCCAACCCAAACCATTCTATGTTTCTATGATTCCATGAGCATGTCCTGAAATTTTCTACTGACAAAAAAATCTTCGGGTGACTATCTAGGTGTGGAAGACTGTTTTCCGTATACTTCTGCCTTTGAATTACCCTTTGAGGAAATTTCTGCTGAGGTTCCTATAAATATTTAGAGGACACAAAGCACTGAAAGAGCATGATCAAAAGGAATTTCTTGTTCACAATTCTTGACCATCTTTTATTTCTGCCAGTGATGTGTAAGAGACTTGGAAGAGCATTCTCCTCAAAAACAGTAAGTTCCCCTGCAAGTTCAAGAGCATCATAATCCAGTATGCCTACACTGTTAACTCCATTGACCAGAGGCCCGTAGCACTTAGTTTTCATCATGATTCAGACAGAAGGTTGTCTTTTCTACATGTAGCACAAGTATTTTGTCAACTGTATAACTGTTCAACAGCATTCAGTGTCTGTTTTCCAAGATTTATTCCTATAGAATTTATCTCAGTTTTTGCATTTGGGCCCCTGATGCCTATAGCGTAATTGATCTGATTTTTCTGGCTGATACCCAACTACTCAAACCTCCTTCCTCCCCTCGGTGGCTGTAGGCATTGTACATCCTCGGAAACAAACTCAGTTCTGAAACATATGCTCAGCATCCAGCCCTGAAATTCATGTCCATGTAGTCCACTCCTGTTTGGTTCGTTTAGGCACAGTGGTAAGTCTACTTCTCTTGCACTGTCCTGGCTAGCATGCAAAACCCAACTCTTCCCGTGGTGCAACGTTTCCTCATGGCCCTTGTACTTGGAAATAGACATCTGCGATTCAATATTCTTCCTGGCACAGGACTGTGTCTCATCAGTGTTTTGTGCAGTCATGTCTGCCAGAGATTTCCCAGGTGTTTTTATTGCTAAGAATAACTTTCTTTAGTCATGTTTCACGCATGGTCAAACCCAATTTATGTCCTGGTTTCACCCTTTAATGCAGGTACAGCTTACTTAAAATTGGATGTACTCTCCCTTTCATTTTTTGCATTCACAATTGCTGAGCCAGTCTAGATCCTGCTATAGCTACAGAGTTTCCACCAGGCTTGGGACAAGCATCTGGCTTCACTGCTGCTGTCTGTGTGAATAGGGCTGCAGCAGTGATTTTTTCCATTCCTTTTTAAGGAAATCAGTCTGACATCCCACTTCACGTTGCATATAGATCTATGTTATCTCTTCTGGGAGGCTCAAGAGAGGTCATTGAGACTGTTTAGTTTTCCTTCCCATCACTGTTTCTCACATTGTGTTCTGTCTAGATCTGTTTCATGGGATGGAACTTGCACAGTAGCCCCTACTTTTTTCTTTTTTATTTTGGTTTTTTTTTTTTTCTTTTTTGGTTTGTTTTTACCTGAGAGAGGATGTGGTAGTTGAAGGGTTTCGATCTCCCACAGATTCCAGTCATAAGAGCCTGAACAATGTACACAATCCATTTCTTTGGTGTTTGAACCAAAAGCAATATTTCTTGAAAGGCAGATGGCCTGATGGTTAAAAGGTTAAAAGCTTTGTTAAACATGTGTGTGTTGCCATTGATTGTGGATTTGATGGCATTTAAGTGTACTTCGAAAGGAAACCACTGATGTAGGGTTCTCTCCTTGTCAACCTTACTCAATTCCAGTGTGAAACAGCCTAACAGATTGTCAATTTATTAATTGACCACAGAGTGTGGGTCAAAGGACTGAAGTACATAGGTGGCAATTACTGTGGATTGATAAATCTGGGCATGTGAAAGTTCAAGGCTGCTTCAGTGTAATTTTTTATGTAGTGAGATAGCTAACAAAAATCTGGAGTTAAGTTTGCTCAATATTGATGGCCGAATGCCAAAATATCTTTTCAAGTCATTAACCTTAAAACTCTGATCTGGAGATGTTGCTTCAGGAGATGGTTTGTCTTGGCAGGACAACATAGACTCAGCCACATGTGGAAAAACATGTATCACCATTTTGAGAGGTAGATGAATATGATTACTAAAGTGATATGTTTACTAGAATGAATGAAGTTCTTCCTACTGCTTGAGGATTTAAATATTTGAAGGAATGCTTGCTTTTGTTCTCTTTTTGACCTGATGTTAAAATGAGTTGTTCCTTCTTACGTAGTTGCACCTGAATTTCTAAAAATTGTATTTAATTTTTCAGGCATGATAAACAGGGAGTAAATGTAAGCAGCAATAATGCAGATAATGGTATAGAAAAAATAGTGTATTTTTGAATAATTGATCTATTCAAGATAAATATGGTTTTTTTAGATGTGATAAACCCATTGTATTACTTTTCACACATCCATAAAACTTTATATTCTAAGCTTATATAATATATTTATGGAACATATATATTTGTATTTCATATTTTTATATTTTTCATAATTATGTTCTTAAATATTTACATTTTTTTATGCTTAGTGAATGACAGAACTATCCCTGAAGCCACTGGTCGAGCTGGTTTGTTAAAGTTATCTAAGATAAATTTTCTAACACTAAGCGTGTTATTTCTGGTGACCTAGAAATGCAAACCATAAGCATAAGAATGCAAGCACTTTAAAGCTGACAAAACAAAAATCACATGCTTCTGCAAGCAAAGCAGCCTCCATGAAAATGTGTCTTGACTGCTCTTGCTTTTGAATTAACTTCCTGTTCTTGAATATGTGGGATGATTCTTGAGAACCACAGAGTCATGCAAAGCCCAGTGTCCTGATTAAAAAATTGTGCAACAGTGTAAAAGCAAGTTATTATTAAATTAGTGAGATGTCTTCCACTTTCTAAGATATGGTTTTGCCAAAACACAATGTGCATTAACACAATCATGTATGCACAGCCTGAGTACTATTTACACTGGCAACTCAGTTACACTGAAAAGCTCTTCAGTTGCCACTCGAGGACGTGGCAAATGCTGGGTAGAGAAGATTCTTAAAAAGCAAGCAAGCAAGCAAGCAAACAAACAAACAAAAACATTGGAAATGCCTCCTATTTGAGTCTGAGCATAAGGAGACTTCATAAAATCAAGAGCATTTTCAAGGACATACAAAGTGATCTCAACACAGAGCTAGCTCAAGTGTTTATTAGAGAGCGTTCAGTTGGCATGGACAGCGAAGAACAAAGAGGCTGTTCACCTTTGAGTGGTAATTATTAGAACGTGGAGCAGTCTCCCAGCAAAAAACAAAACAAAACAAAACCACTGGGAACACCAACACTTGGCGCATTTTAATCATATTAAATAAAGCACTAGAAACTCTACTACAGGGAATGGACTTCCACCTGCATGCTCTAACCCTCCTGTCTCCTGAAGTCATGATGTCCAATGTCCTGATTTCCAAGCCTGTGAGACCCATCACTTCTTTTTCAAATCATTTCTTTGACACATTAATACAGTGTTGGGTCTGACCAAAAGCTGAGATGTTTGACATTTTGTTAAACCCCACAACTATGAGAATTCTCCTGCAATTAAAACTTTCATTTCTCTCCAGAATAATAGGGGAAAAAATCATGGGTAGATTCATATCTACTGCATTCCCTGTTCCATTTCTTGAATGCCTTTCCTGTAGAACAGACAAAATTTTATGTCCCAGAGCATCTCTTATCCTTTTACTTTTTTTGGTGTGCATTGACTCTGTTGGATTTCAGAAATTGTGAAACTGGGTGTACCTGGCTGGAAAATTGCTCAATGGGCTGCTGCTGGCAGATAATTGACCATTTGACATTTAAGCCGAATCTCAACACAAGATGGTCGATTCTTTTGAGGTTTTGCATGTAATTTGACTGCAGAGTGTGAGTGACAACATTGAGAAATGCAAAGTAATTGCTGGAATACAGCAGTTTTTTGACCCTTGCTTTAATGTAAACAAAACAACAAGAGTAGTATACCAGCTGCAAGCAAAAGGTTACTGCTGGAAGGTTCTTAATGGGTGCCCGCGGCGCTGGCATTAAGTCTGGCTGTGTTGAGCCTTCACAGTCATCTTTATTGACGGCGCCAGTACCTCTTTGTCTAGCAATAATGGCGCTAAACTCTGCTCATCACAGAAGATAGGGTGAGACAAAAAGCCTGATTTAGCAATGAATTATCCTAATTTCATTCCATGTTAATCTCCCTAACTCAAGGAGAAACAGTGACTTCTAACCGAAGGAAGAGAGGTGTGAATCTATCTCATCCCAAGGTGAAAATTTTCACTTAATAAAAATATATTATTTTACTGAAACAGGATATCGGACAACATTACAAACTATATTTGCTGAACTAAATTATGCTATAAACACTAAAAAGTACAAAAATGATGTGCTACCTGTCTTAATTATGTTTTTTTATGGCAGTTGTCATCAGAGAATGCTAACACTGTTTTGAAAAATGGTTTCCTAGACATGCAAGTAAAAGAGGGACCTTCTGTATGATGATGATCTTGTCAGAAGACTTTTTACTTTACCCTCAAAATGAAGGCGGTTTCTTGAACAAGCCTGTATCTGAAACTAGGAACAAATTTATTGCAAGATACCTGAAACGAGGGGCTGGCGATATGCCATTTAAAGACGTGCAAGCAAGGATAGACGTGAAATGCATGCCGTGGAGTAATCCTAGACTTTGCAAATCATTCTTCACCTAAGAGACCCTAGGTGCATGTTACCTCATTCTAGAGGGGTGTTCTGGGATCTTAGTGAGACACTTGTATTGGAAAAATATGAGGAAATGTTAGCCTTTTGGTTATATTTTCTGTGAAGCTGAAGAAATACCATGAGAATTATCCCCAGAAACATGGCAGTTGCCTAAGGCAGTGAGTTCGAGGCAGTCCTGAGGGCTCATGTTCGTGACTTTCAGTCATGCTGCTGAACTCAGGGTTACAAAAGTGACGCCAGTAGGGCCTATTCAAGAAGTACTGTGAGAAAGTGTCACAGGGATAATAAGAGTTGTTAACTGTATCCAGAGACCCAGAGGTCCCAGCTCTCACATTCAGAATGGGCATCAACACACCAAACTATGGTGCCAAGTTATTTACCAAAGCAGTGAAGTTAAGTTCAGGGACAGGTGAGATACCTAGAATGAGTTCCTTTGCTGTACTCAGAATCATGGGCTGCTTTTCTTTAAAGTTTGCTCCTCTTTGCAAATATAATTATTTTCTAAAAGCATCGTTTTGTCCTGTGGGAATCAAATGTTGTTTCTGCAGTAGAATTGGATAATATTTTTTTTTATTTCATGATCTCTGCTGTCAGTTCTTTTTGGGAGTCTTTCTACTTAACTTGGGGAAGATCTCTGATAGTTTATGTCACTTATCCTCTAGACGAACCTTGCCAGGAACGCATACTCTGTATACAGGTGTATACATGTATTTTGTCACACACACTGGGAGAATATCCTGCATGAGACTGATCAAACAAGATAACAAGTCATGGCCTTCCGGAGGAAGCGCCTGAAGAGACATCAGAAGGATGTCTCTCCCCCCCCCCCCCCCAGTGTTCTTTGTTTAATGAAGACTCTGAAGAAAATCACTGTATCATTATGACAAGAAGAGCACTGAGACATCTTGGAAACAAGAGGATGGCTGCTGACTGACACCAAATAACACACGAATTAACAAATGTAAACTTTAATGAGACTGTGAACCTGGAGTACCCAGCCAATGGGGAAACAGGGCAGGGAGTGGATAAAGGTTAAAATGGTGTAAAGACTCTCATGTTGTGTTCATAGGTACTCCTGCTTGCAGGATGCCCACCATTGCAATTGCGAATAAAATTGCTTTTATCAGAGATACTGTCCTGACAAAAATTATTTAGACATTTCCAATGGTCCCATGAACTAAATGTCTACCTACAAACAAACACTTTACCATAACTTCTCCCAGGAGATAAATGAGTGCTGTGCTTTGCAGGATATAAAGCCACAGAATTGACATCTCTACACTTTATCACAGAAATTCTGACTACATTGACATAAGAAAATTTTCAGCCAACTTTGTAGGATTAGAATTGAACTTGAGTCACTCAGAATCAGATACAAAATTTACTGAAGACACTGAGGTTCTCATACAAATTTCAGATGGATTGATAGACGCTATTTCTACAAGGGCTTCTCTAAAAGTAATACCTCTGACTTTGTTAAGCTGGCCCACAACATCAGAGGCAGATGCTGGTGGTATAGCAGTGGAGGTTGAACCTTCCCATCAATATTCCATTACATTTTGTCACCATGTGATAGATGGAAGCAGAGGGGTAGTCTGACAAATGGTCTCTGACATGGAAGTGTGTATGAAACTAAGCACGCAGAAAGAAATGGAACCCATTCACTGCTTGCTGAATATTTATGGAGACTAAACAATGGATGTGAGCACAGTGAGGTGGGTGTTGCATTTTAGCTATGGCAACAGTGTCAGCGGTCACAATTGGAAATGTTTATGAGCCCAGTACGCAGCTCTTGTTCACTGCTGATGACAGTGCACAGCTAATGGTGGTGACTATGCTGAAAAACAAATAGTGTTTTGTAGCTGAGAATTTGTTCTATCAGACAGTGTTACTGTGTTCTTTGTATCTGCTGTCATTTCCACGGAAATAAATAGGTGACATTACTTTCAGCTAAACTTCCATAAAGTTTTTGTTACTTCTGTGTTAACACACATCTAAAGTCTGAGAAAAGAGTACAATTTCTGATTCTCTGTTAAATGTTTTCTCCTTCTCTGTACCTCATTCCCCTTCAAATCTTTGGAAATCCCTTATGAGAATTCAAATCTTATTCAACAAAATGTGCTTTCTGAGACACTTTCACATACACTGTGTGCTCCGTCACCCTGTGAAGATCAGACTTTGTAACAACAAATAAAAGTTCCCACAAGTCATGAGCAGATTTCTATTTTGAGAGAGCAAAATCATGGTAATTTTTGTAACTACATCAAATACTGCTTGCCTGTGTATTATGTGATTCTCCTTCCTGCATCAGATACCTGAAGTTTTGGCTCCTAGACTGGGAGGTGGCATCCTGCACAAAGCTGGCATTAATTAAAAAGAAACCATGTACTATTGGTGTTCTTGAGATGAGGCAGTAGTATAGCACATTCTAGCCAACATCCAGTCTTACAAATGATATCACAAATTGCTTGGCAGAAATGAAAGCTCTCATCATTAAGGAAAAGTGAAAGAAAGCTATTGGGATTCCTGGTATGCTGTTAAAAAAAAAAAAAAAAAAAAAAAAAAAAAAAAAAAATAAAATTTAAAGATATTATAGGTAGGGA